>NW_006399814.1:2897376-2955306 GCF_000299155.1 Elephantulus edwardii | reverse complement strand
AGGTGAATTGATTCAGTGACTGGGGTAATGGGGATGGATGTGTCAGAGGCAATGAGATTCGCACAGGATAGAGCAGGGCGTAGGGCTATTGTACATAGGGTCGCTATGAGTTGCAAGCGACTCGACGGCACATAACAACAACAACAACAACAACCCCTGATTTGAGAAAGGGAAACCATCAATGCTTCCATCAAATCTATCACCGTGTCCTTCGTATAAAGGTCTGGTTCCATGAAGGTCACAGCCTTGGAAGCCCGATGGGGCAGGAATACTCTGTTCTACAGGGTCACTCTGAGTTGGAATCAACTAAAAGTTCACAACAATTAAGCAGTAAGAGCCTGTCTTCACACCATGTGGCGTGAGACAAGGCTCTGTGACACTCAGGTGTCTTGTCATCATTCCCCTCACTGAGGTCAGGGGCCTGTCCACTCACTATGGGCTGGACCTCACATCTCAAGGTCTTGTGTCTCTGACTCTGCCTTTGGCCCCTGGTGCACTGGTATTTGCTTCCCTTGCCTTAGTGCCCATCACCCAGGGATTTCAGAAGAAAGGCCCTTGAAGGCCTCACCATGCCTGTGGCCAAGGCTCTGGCTCAAGTACCTCTGGGGTTTCCTTTATTTACTGGAGGGAGTAAGAGCCTCAGTCTCAGCACCATGGGTGGGAGGACACAAGGCATGGAGCTCCCGTCGCAGACTCAGAAACCCCGTAGCCCTGGCTGGGTGACCTGCTGTGTGGACCCAGGGCATGGGACTGACAAGATTTCTTGGGAGTCAGAGTCAGGTGGTCAGTGCCGAGCCCCCTCCTGTGTCCACCAAGGCCTCACAGGGCACAGGGATGCTATGCTCTCTCAGTTACTCCAGCCTCATTTAAATCACAATTTAGGGGCTATTGCTGCCTGGTAACTAGGTCAGGCTGCGTCATATTTGCTGACAAAGAACTTTCCTGGGGACTGAGCCGGCAGGGTGGGCCTGCCAGTAGCGCAGAGGGATGGTCCAAATGAGGGCAGCACGGCACACCCCAGGCGGGCTGCATAGCCCCTCAGAGCAGGAGACCGCTCTGCACACCCCCGGGGACACCTCATTCACACTCACTGCCCAAGTCAGTCCTGACTCATAGCTGGCCCTCCTTGGATTTCTGACGCTGTAAATTGAAATGGAAGGAGACTGCTCATCTCCCCACAAGGAGAAGTTCTTCCTCCACACGGCCCCACCGAATTCAGTGGGCAGATAGCATTGCTATTTTTTAAAAGAAGGAATCAGAGCTCAAAATGATATCCTTCATCATCCGACCACAGCTGGTCTGTTTGGCTGAAACCCTATCCTCACTCTAATAAAGTCCTCCCACTGCTGAAGCAGGACATGCCACTTGTAGGCCTTGTCCCTTGCCCCATCACCTCCTTTCTGGCTTAGGCAAGGGTAATGTGAGATTCCAGATAGGGTAGATATAGAATAGCAGAAAGGAGGGAGGCTCTGGAACGTCTGAGCATGTATACCTGTGCAGGTGTCTCTCCAGCCACGTGCTCTGGCCACACAGTCCCGGCCACACAGGCAGGTCCTGCAGGAATCGGGGTGGGTTCTGTCCGGGTGTTCCCCATGATGTGATGTGGGTCTCTGTAGCTCTACTCTCTAGGCCCTGGTCCTCAGCAGCCCAGCCCAGGTCCCTCCTACTCTATTACCAGAAGCCTCAGAAATCTGGACTTTTGTCTTCTGATGACTCTGCTTCCCAGGCCATGAAGACCAGCAACTCAGACTTCCATCCCAGTGATGAGGATAAATATGAATTCAATTTACATCATCTTCCGGCTCTGTTACAGCCTGGCTTCTTGCTCCTGTGTAGTCAGAACTGACCCCTCCGTGGGTTTATTGAGGCTGTCAGCTACACGAGAAGATTCCTCATTCTTCTCCTGCAGAGATGCTGGGGGATTTGAACCGCCAGAGAGGCGCTCAGACAGGGGTTGTTGTTGTGCTCCATCAAGTCATCTATGACCCGTAGAGACCCTTTCAACAATGGCTCTCCACTCTGTCCTGTCCTGAGCCAGCCTCACCGTCTCCATTGCCACAGTCACTGTGTCCATTCATTTCACTCAGGGTCTTCCTTTCCTGCCCTCACCCAATACCCTCCCAAGCATGATGTCCTTCCCCAAGGACTGGCCCCTCCTGGAAACGAGTCCAAAGTATGTGAGATGGAGCTTCAATGCCCTTGTTTCCAAGGAGAAACCTGCTTTCACTCTCACCAGGACAGATTTGTATGTTCGGTACTCTTCTCCCACGTCAATTCTTCTTCTTTCAGTCTTTGCTGTTGTCCAGCTCTCTGATGCACTACAGATGGTGATTGAGAAGACATGGTGGGATCAGGCACACCCTAGTTTTTAGACTGACTAAAGAATTTAGTCTTTAGACTGAGATGGGAGTAGAGGTATGCTATTTCTTCATAGAGGGGGTTTCCCCACAAAGAAAACTTGGCATTTTACTAACTTAAATGCCAAAAAATAAATCTAGTTAAGAAGCAAAGCCTAGTTCACCTTCTGTAGCCACTCTTGCGCTCAGTTCCCAGAGAACAGATAACTCTCTGGGGCCCCTCATTCAGGCAAGTCCACACTGCACCCTCCATCTCCGTCGTGTAGCTGGTCACGTGGACACAGGGTTCCCAACAGCCTGTCCACAGAGAGGCACAGCTGTTGGGAAGAAGGAGGTGGACAGCCTGACCTGGAGCTGGTGGGACTCTAAGGTCCCTTTCTTAGCTTGTGTTGGGTGTCCACTGCCCACAAGCTCCTCCTTTCAGTCACATTCCTCCTCTGTCCACACCTGGGCTCCTGACTCGGTTAGGGACTGCACATTATTCAGGGACATATTGTGTCTGTGTCACTGTGTCTCTCCCCCATGAGTAAGATTAAATTGTTGATCATTTAAACCTTTCTCCATCTATCATGATGTTGCTTATCTGTCCAGTGGTGAGAATTTTTGTCTTTTTGATGTTGAGGTGTAATCTCTGCTGAAGGCTGTAGTCCTTGATCTTCCGTAGTGAGTGTTTCAAATCTTCCTCACCTTCAGCAAGCACGGTTGTGTGATCTGCATAATGCAGATTGTTGATGGTCTTCCTCCAATCCTGATGCTGCATTCTCCTTCATAGGAGCCAGCTTCTCAAATGATATGTTCAGCATACAAATGGAATGTTTTTGTTGTTCTTATGTGCTGTTGAGTCGCCTGTGACTCATAGTGGTCCTTTGTACAACAGCACTAAACCCTCCTCTATCCTGTGTCCGTCCATCTTATTGTCTCTGACACACCTACCCCCATTTCCCTGGTCACTGAATTAATCCATCTCGTTGAGGGTCTTCCTCTCTTGGGCTGTCCCTCCACCCTCCCAGGTATGACATCCCTCTCCAAGGACTGGTCCTGCCTTGCAACATGTCCAAAATGCAACAGATGAATCCTTGCCTCCAAGGAGCAGCCTGATCTCACCCTTTCTAAGTTGAACCTGTTTGTTCTCCTAGCAGTCCATGGCATATTCAATACTATTCTCCAACACCACAGCTCAAAGGCTCAATTCTCCTTCTATCATCCCTAGTCATTATCAAGTTTTCTGATGCATAGCAAGTAATTGCGAAGACCATGGCCTGGATGAGGCGCACCTTAGTCTCCAGACTGATATCATTGTTCTTCCGTACTTCGGAGAGGTCCCTGACAGAAGACTTTCCCAATGCAATTCGTCTTTTGATTTCCTGACTGCTGGTGCTAAGAGTGTTGTTTGTGGAGCCAAGCAAACTAAAGCTGTTAACAATTTCAATATCTTCACCATCTATCATAATGTTGCCAATCAGCCCAGCAGTGAGAATTTTTGTTTTCTTGATGTTGAGCTTCAATCCATATTCAAGGCTGCAGTCCTTGGCCTTACGCAGCAAACGCTTTAGGTCCTCCTCAGTTTCAGCAAACAGGGTTGTGACATCTATATAATGAAGATTGTTGATGAGTCTTCCTCCAATACTGATGCCACAGATTGAATAGGTATGGAGAAAGTATACAACCCTGATGAACACCTTCCCTGATTTTATTTTTTTATTTTTTTTTTTTCTTCCTCATTTACCTTCCCTGATTTTAAACCATGCAGTGTTCCCTTGCTCCATTTGGACAATAGCTTTTTGGTTTAGGTATAGGTTTTATATAAACACAATTAAGTTTCCTGGGAGCCTCGTTCTTCTCACTGTTATCTATCATTTGTAATGATCCACACAGTCAAAATGGGACAGCGAAAAAAGAAAACTGAAGAACGGAAGCCTTTGAATTCTAGTTTGTTGTTCTAGTGATGAGTCGAAACCGACTTATAACTGACCGTCCAGCAGGTTTTCAGAGGCAGTTAATGTCATGGTGGGAGAGTGTCTATCCTTCTCCCACGGAGTGTCTGGTGGCCTCGAACTGCATGCCTTTGGAATTGCAGCACAACTTCTTGCCTCTAGACCACCAAAGCTCCATTATGGTAAAGGTGAAAATTCTTAAACACACCATGGACTTGCCATCGAAGACCTGGAAATGTGTAGGTCTTAAAAGAACAGTCACATTTTTCCCTTAGAAATGAGGTCCTTAAGACTTCCCCTGACATACTTTGGGCAAGCCGGCAAGAGTGACCACACAGTCAAAGTCCCTCCTGATAGCACGAAAAGACCACACAGTCAAAGGTCACATCTGATGGCGTGCCCAAAGTGGGTGAGATGAAGCCTCAATATCTTCACTTCTAAGGGAAACTGTAACTTGTTCTAAGACCTACAGACTTCCAAGGTCTTTCACGGCATGTCCATATAGTATGCCTGATATTTTTTGCCGTTATCATAATTCACAGGCATCTATTCTTCTTCTTCAGTTTTCCTTTGTTCAATTTTCTCATATGTGTGAGGCATTGAAGAAACCATGCCTTAGGTGAGGACACTTCGGTCCTCAAGGTCACATCTGTTTTTCACACTGTAAGGGGATATTTGCTGCAGATGCGTCCAGTGACATACTGGCTGCTGCTCCCATGGGTGGTGATTGTGGATCCAAGGAAAACAAAGTCCTTGGAACTTCAGTCTTTCCTCCATTTATCATAATGCTGCGCCGGTGAAGACTTGGTTTCTTCATTTTGATGAGCGCTTTGTCCTGGAAGTTGTAATATTTGACCTTTATTCGAAGTGTTTCAAGTCCTTTTTTTATTTGGACTTCACAGGAATAAAGTTAACAACATCTGAGGTAAGAGATGACGGAGAAGGTTGTGATGTATACATATTTCAGGTTGTTAATGTGTTATTCCAATCTGGGTGCTTTGATCTCTAACATGTTGTTCTCTTTCTAGAATTATTTTCTACGCATACAGATTAAATATAAATAAGGAAAAGATACAGTTCTGACATTCATTTTTCTGTTATAAACAGAAAATATCCCCTTGTTCGTTTAGAAACACTGCTTCTTCATCTATCTATGTACAAGTCTGTCTGGGCACAATTTAGTGTTGTGGAATCCCATTCTTCTGAGCGTTATCCATAATTTATTATGATTCACACAACTAAATGCTTTACAGTCAAGAAAACACAAATAAACATCTTTACTGTATCCTCTATGTTGAATCAGGTTCCATCAAATATCAACAATGATACCTATCTCTTGTTCTATGGTCCTATCGGAATTGGCTTCAATTTCTGGCCATTTCCTGTTACTATATTGACATACTTTAGACACTTTGTAAGGAGAGACAGGTCCTTGGAGAGGGACATCATGCTTGGGAGGGTAGAGAGACAGTGCAGGAGGGGAAGGCCCTCTATGAGGTGGATTGATTCAGTCACTGGGGTAATTGGGATGGGAGTTTCGGAGACAGTGCGATTGACACAGGACAGTGCAGAGTTTAGGACTGTTGTACATAGGGTCGCTATGAGTCGCAAGTGACTCGACAGCACATAACAACATACTGTCCTGGCTGTTATTGAATAATCTTCAGGGGGATTTTCCTTTCCTGTGACATTCATGATGTTGTCTCATAGTTTCTACATTTCTTAGAATTGCCTTTCTTTGGAATAGGCATCAATATGGACTTTCCCAGTCGATTGCACAGGCAGCTGTCTTACACGTTTTTTGGCATTTGAGTGAGTACTTAACTGCCTTGAGTATGTTTACTAGAACATCCCCATTGGTATTCTGTCGATTCATGGATCCTTGCTTTCATCAATCCTTCAGCGCACTTTGGACTTCTTTCTTCAATGGTATTTTTTTTTAATCACTTGTTACCTCCACAATTATTTAATGAGGACTAAGGTGGGTGATTTTCATCTGCGGCCCTCAGTCAGGTTCAAATTGTTTTCCTGTCAAACATTCTTCTAGGTGCTTTATCAATGGTCTGTGTGTTGCTGTACAGAGGTAACTCGTGGTTGCGGTGATACTGAAGACTGTAACAGTGATGTGCCAATCGTGATAATGGGAACCCATGGTGGACAGTGTTGACTGGAGCTTCCCGTCTAAATCAAGCCTGGAAGCAGGAGCAGCATCCACTTCCGAAATGGCTTGCCTCCGGAAACTCTATGTACGAACAGTGTTCAGGCTGTTAGTTCATAGGGTTGCTGTGAGTCGTCTACAACTCGACGGCATCGAGCAACAACAACAACAATTCTTTTTGGTATGATGTTTTTGTTTGTAGGTACTGTCAAGTCAACCACAACTCAGAGACCCTTCTACAACAAATCTGAACCTTACCCTACCCTGCACTTTTTTTACCATCTTTGTCACTTTTTATACAGCTTGAGAAAAGTTCTTCATTTTTATTTATTCATTCTAGGTCTTTGCACAGATCATTACAACATTCTGTTTTCTTGAGCTGCCCTTTGAAATCTTTGATATCTTCTTTACCTCATTGTTTCTTCTATTAATTTTAGCTTCTCGACCTTCAAAAGCTACTTTACATGCTATGTATCTGAGAGCTGGACAATGAATAAAGATGACAGGAAAAGAATTATTGCCTTTGAGCTGTGGTGTTGGAGAAGAGCATTGAATATCCCATGGATGGCCAGGAGAACAAACAGATATATATTGGAGAAGGTGCAGCTGGAGTGCTCTTTGGAGGCAAGAATGATGAGGCTTCACCTCACATACTTTGGGCATGTTGGCAGGAGGTGCTATTCCTTGGAGAGGGACATGGTGTTGGGAAGGGTGGACTGACACGGTGACTGCTGCAATGGGCTCTTGTGTGTCAGGAAGTGTGGAGCTGGCACAGTATAGAACAGGGTTCAGAGCTTTTGTTCATGAGGTCACTATGAGTTGTACTCAACGGCACCTAATAATGACAACCTTAAAAAGCAAATTTCAGAGTATCGTCTTCTGATATCCACTGTGATATTATCTGTAATTTTAATAACCCTTTAATCTCTTCATGTATGATATCCACAACTTGTTTGGCCTTTCTTCCTTACTGTTCAGTATATCAAATATATTCTCAGAAATCTCTAATTTCAGATGGAACACAGTCAATCCTGTACTTTTGCTCCTGTGGACTTGCTTTCGTTTTCTTCAGCTTCAACTTGAACTTGCACATGAGTAATTGATGGTCTGCTTCACAGCCAGCTCCTGGCCTTGTTCTGACTAATGATATTGATCTTCTCCATCACCTTTTTCCATAGATGTAGTTCATCTTATTCCTGTGAGGCCTACATGTAAAATCACTGTTTATGTTCTTGAAAAAAGTGTTTCCAATGGAGGAGCTCTTTGTCTTGCAAAATTCTATCCCATAATCTCCAGAATCACTTCGATCACCAAGGCCATATCCCCCACCACTCGACTTTTCACATTCCAGTCAGCAGTAATTATCAATGTGTCTTTACCGCCAGTTTGACCCATTTCAGACTACAGAAATGGTTAAAAATCTTTGGCCTTTGTGGCTGGTGTGTAATTTTTTTTAAAAAAACAAGTCTATCTAGCTAATCAAATATACCATTTTATGTATGTATGTGTGGGAAAGATTTAATACTGTAAAATGCAAATTAGTCCTAAATTACTTTATAAATGTAATGTGTTTTCTTCCTGAACCCCAGTTGTACCATTTGTGAATGTCACTTCTAGCCCTGGGAAACTAAGAGAGCCTTAACTCGTGGGAGTTGTCCTCAAAATGAAATCTGTGGTGGAGGGCTCCTAGCAGCCTTGACGTGCCCTCAGGTCCTCGGAGCCGATGTCAGGTGAATCTCACCTTGACCCACTCCCTCAACACACAGCTAGTGAGCTGACCACAGGTTACAAGCTCCCAGACCAAGGAAGTCGCCGCCCCCCAGGCTCGTGCAGCCTGTGTACCATGCTCCCACTGGTCGGCAGAACCACGTGCTTCCAGAAGAACGTCGGTCTTTCGGGATTTGCTCCTTTCCACACTTCCCTCCCTGGACCCAAGGGCCTCCTCAGTCGGTTCATCCATCTGGAGGTGCTACTTTCTGAGGTCACCTGGACAATTGGTATTCTGCACACGGTCTCCTGAGGTCTGTGAGAAATGGAGTCATATTTATGTGTGTGCGCTTGTGCCCATGGGGCAGGGGGACGCCTCGTGCCAGTAATGAGGCCATTAATACGTGTCCGGCCAGGCGCCGGCCAGAGTGGACCTGCTGCTCAGCGCCGTTCATCACGCTGCTTGCGCTGTTCCAGGAAGAGCTGGTGCTGCTGCGGACCGGCCCCCATCTTTTACCAGGCTAACCATCTCCTTGTGATGAACTTGGCCCTGCCTCCCTGGGGCCCTCAGAGCTGTGCTGATGAGTTTCTGGGCTAATTAACAGTCTCTCGGGGAAGCTGCTTCCCAGTGCGGTCTCTCCCACTCCTGAGCCAGCTCCGTTACGGCTCAGAAACCAGTGGGGCTGCTGTGGCCTCTCTTTCCCCAGAGGTGGCCTCCAGACTCGTCTCTGTCACCCATTGTCATCTTTTAAGCTCCGGAACCAAATGTCCTTTGTGGTGATGTGATGAAGATGTGTACTCTTGAAGACATAGCACCCCAAGGCTTTCATCCTGGGTGACCCCCATGTGGATAAGTCATGTCTGGTTCCACCACGCCGCACTCAGTGCTGACTGTGCCTGCTCTGTACACACCTGTGGGAGGCACTGTTGCTGTTAGGTGCTGTTGAGTCGAGTTTGACTCATAGAGACCCTGTGAACAACAGACCTGGACTGGGCCCTGTCCTGTGCCATTTGTGTCACTTTGTTGATCCTCAGGTTGAGGACCTTCCTCTCTCAGTGCCTCCCCATCCACCTTTCCGACATGATGTCGCTCTGCAAGAATGGCCCCTTTCTAGCAACATAAGAACCACCAGCCCAGCCCAGGCAGCGGCCCTGCGGCCCTGCGGCCCAGACCAGGACTAATCCACAAAGGGCCCGAGGCTGGAAGCTTTAAGGCAGCAGGGAGTAGACTGGAACCACCGACCTTCCAGTTAGTGAAGGCTGTGCAATCCACCGGCTCTTCTCACTGAACATTCCCCGCTCTGGTGAAGGTTAAACATCACGACTTGAACATTGCTACTATTACTATGTCCATGCATTGATGGCTTTTTTGGGAATAAAACTCAACACCAGTCACTCTGAGGATGGTACTGTAATTAATGCCACTACCCCTCCCATCGTTGCTGGGTGTGCTGTCAAGTCAGAACAGCTGACCCTCCAGAGGCGGTAAATAGCACAGGAGGCAACGACCCATCCTCCCACAGAGCAGCTGGTGGATTTGAACTGCATGTTTTTGGGATTACAGTGCAGCTTCCTACCACTAGGCCACGTAAGCTCCACTCCCACCCCCCATTAGTTAAACCTCTGAAATTTCTACATATCTGAGTAAACAAGACAGCACCAGCAGCTTGGAGACATTCCAGTGAAAATCTACGTTCTTCTGGTCCAGCAGCCTGGCTCCTGCACCACTGCTCGGGGTGGAGTTGCTAAGGGCTGGGCTCTCACAGTGACCTCCTGCTCGGCATGGCCCTGGGCCATGGTCAGGAAGGAGCCCTTCACAATCATGGTGACCTCCCACCCTGTGTGGCCCTGGATCATTCATCGTCAGAAAGCAGCCCTGGTCTGCCCCTCACTCTCTCGGTGACCTTTCACCCTGTGTGAACCAGGGTCATTGTCAGGAAGGAAGCCTGGTCTGTTTATCATGACCACTTGCCCAATGTGGCCCTGGGCCATCATCAGGAACTCTGGGCTACTCTCCACTGTCACAGTGACCTGCCGTCAGCTTCGCCCAGGGTCATCGTCAGGGTCCCAAGTCCACTCGTGCCCCTCAGGACCACTATGTCTACAGAGAACTTTCTGACCAGAGGCTTACCCTCAGCTCCAGGTCCACCAGGGGTCCAGTGGGACCTATAGTTACTACTGGTTAAGTTCCACAAATACACCACCAGTCTGTCAGTCTGGAAGCTCTGCTGGGGCATCTCCACCTTGGGAGACCCAGTTGGTGTTTACACGCTGGTGGCAACATGCGGCCACCTTAGCATGGTAGACTGACAGAAGGGCGGTGCTGTGTCCAGCAGATTTTCTTGCAGTGGGGGAGAGGCCTCCTCTGGTGTGCAGGACCTGCTTTTTTCAGGTGAGAACCCTGGTTTTGTCTGGGTCTCTCTGTCATCACTGAAAGGAAGGACGTTAAGAAATGTCAAAGCGCCTGATTTCAGTCATTCCCCAGCCCTTTGAGTCCAGGACCTTTGCCAACAAGCCCCTTAATCAGTCATCCCTTTTCCAGATCCTGCCCAGAGGCTTCTGAAGGCAGAGTCACCAGTGTTACACACGAGGTACCATGGAGCATGGGGATCCAGCTGTGTCCTTGTGGGAGCTGCCCAGCTCAAAGGATGGCATCGTACCCAGTCACTCAGGTCCTGCCCAGAGGAGGGGACCAGGTGTCAAGAGTCCAGCGTGCTGGTGCAGTGTGTCTTCTCTGAGACTACTCACTTAGGAGACAGGACTGGTCATCCTCTGAACAGGAGAGAGTGCCCCCCCCGTCCCGAGGTCATGTCCTGCTGAGACCAGGGGCTGCACATGGCTCTGCAGAAAGCCCGAGGGTGGCAGGATGCAGTGTCTGTCTAACATGTGAGGCTCTTCCAGCAGTGACTGGTGGCACTGTGTTCACCTGGGCCCTTCTGGATGGGGCTGTCTCTCTGTGTACAGAACACACCATTTGGGGTCATAATAGTCTGAGTTTTTTCATTTGTGGGCTGGTACAGAGAGCTTTTCAGAGAATTATTCATGTGATGGGAATAGGGTTCCCTGCTTGCCTGCTTGGCTGAAGGGGGCATATGGGGCTTTGAGAGAGATCAGGGCTTCCCTCATGCAAAGAGGATGCATGCAGAGGATCGGGCCCCAGGAGCAGCCCTTACATGGCGCTGAGTATCTTCAAGGATCTATAGTCGGCGATGGGTTGAATAATGGCACCAAATCATCTTTACCCACATCCTAACCCCCTAAACCCAGAAACCATAAATGCTATTTGTGGATTCAGAAAAAAGAATTTTTGAAGAAAATAATTAAGGTAAAAATCTCAAGATGAGATAGATCATACTGGGTTCCAGGCCGGTGTGTCAATCTGCTTCCCCAAAAGGGGTCTTGAAAAGCCGTGGGGCACAGATGTGGTCATCATGCATCAGAACTGGCTTAACCATAACTGGCTTGGCTGCAGCCAGTGACAAGTGTCCTTATACAAGAAAGGCAGAGGGAGGTGAGGGGCTGAGACGTGAGGAGGGAGACACAAGGCTGGCATGGAAGGGGAGGGCGCATGTGAGGGACAGAGGCAGGATGTGAAGACAAGGCCACAGCCAAGGATTGTGGGGCGGGGGCCCAGAAGCCAGGTGAGATGGGCCCTCTTGACCACCACGTTTGGAAGGAGCAGAGCCCTGCTGGCCCAGGGTTTCAGACGTCCAGCCTCTGGGCAGGGAGCTCTGGGCCCCAGTGTGCAGGGACTGCCCTGCTAATCCCAAATCCACGCCCCTGCGGTGGTGCTGGTCCACCACTGGCCCGAGGGCCGAAGATGGACAGTCTGCTCCCAGGGAATCTGCGGAGGGCCCACTAGGAGTCAGCTCCAACTCCAAAGCAGTAAGGGCTCTTTCTTTGAGCCTCTAGACTATGAAAGAATCCATTGCTCTTATTTTAAGCCTCCCAGTTTGGGGTAATTTGTGAGAACAGCCCCTCGCTGGCACTTCCCAGGCAATGCTCCAGCGGCCTCTCGGCTTGAGCCTGTTTGAATTGGATTTCTGTCACTTGCAGCCTAAAGTGGCTAATGGGCTCCTGCTAGAGGCTAGCAGAAACCTAACAGGGGGACCAGAACCTGATCATTTCTACAGGAGTGAGGGCGGAGGTGTAGAGGGGGGTGCAGAGGTATGGGGGAGAGGGCAGAAGGGCAGGGGAGAGGGAGGAGGGCAGGGAGAGATGTGGGGGGATGAGAGCACAGAGGGACAAAGGAGAGGACAGAGGAGCAGGGAGTGGACAGAGGTCAGGGAGAGGGCAGAAGCACAGGTGAAAGAGCACAGGTGACTGTTCCTGGCCCAGCTTTGCTTCACTCCTTCACTCTCACTCCTGGGGTGCAGGTGCGAGCCCCGGAAGGGCCTGCTGAGTTGTGTCCGGTTGCTGATGGCATCATCATCAGCACGGCACTGTGGGTCTTTACCAGCATCCAGGTCAGCACTCGATTCTCCACCGGAGGCTGGTGAACCTGGACTCGCCTGCTCGTCCAGGTCAAAGATTGAACAGCACAGGCCCTCTCTTGCCCCCAACTCTCTAAGCCTCGTGGAGGGCCCGAGCCCGGTGTGTGACCGGGCAGAGCTGGCATTTCCCATCACGACAAGCGTCTTGGCCCGTAATCAGCACAGATGGCCCAGGCCCTGTCATGTTCCGACTCTGTCTCCTTTTGGTTTGGACTCATTCCCCTACTTCCCAGATGAGGGTTCTGTGAAATCGTAGCAATCCACCATGTTTCGACAAGCACGCTTACCTGGCTCTGCAGGCACTTCCCGCTGTGTTATTACTGAAGCTTGCTACCTCCAAAACGGGGCTCCATCGAGAGGCAGCCAGTGGGGGGCTGTATAAACAGGCACTGAGCAGCAGGCTCTATGTATTTCAAATCAGGCCATTTCTTGACAGACCTGAATAACAACAGGAGGAAAAGAACACGTCTCACACACACACACACACACACACACATGGGCACACAGGAGGTAAAAGCCTAAACACGTACACACACGCTCATGTGTGAGCACACACTCACATTGCTGTGTCTGTGTGAGGGCACACACTTTCACACACATGTTTACATGTGAACAAACGCTCACACTGCTGTGTCTGCATGAGGGCACACACACGTGTACACAGCTAAAAGAATGCACACACAGGTATAAGTGCACATGCTTGTGCAAACAAGTATGTGAGACCCATTTACACACACACACTGGCATCACTCCTGGCCACACAGTCCCCTCATATCCAGGCTCCTGAGTGTGTCCCACTCTGACTTCTTGGACTCATGGTGGGCCAGGCTGTGCATGAGGGTGAGGACACTATGGCGTGAAGGGAGATGGGGACTCTTTGCTGGGTCCTGGGACCCACAGGCCGTCCCGGTGGCTCCCACCGCTTACTGTCTGTTTGCTGGACTGTGGTGACCCGTGTTGCTGGAAGCTGGAGGCCCTGCCACAGTTACCACAAACACTGGTAGGGTCACCATGGTGGACAGGTTTCAGTGGTGTTTCCAGACTGAAACAGGCTAAGAAGGATGGGCGACTGCTTCGAAAGTGACTGGAACACAGTCTGATATCGAGCTGAAAGGTGAGCCCCTCCTGGAACGTCCTCAGAGATGACACGGGAAGAGCTATGTCCTCAGAGCAGCGTCTACCTTAATGACGTGTGTGAAGGAGAGCTCTCAGACAGTGAAAAGGGTCTTCATTTGCTGATGTGGCAAGACTCAAAATGAGGATAAACAGCTGCAAACATCGCTTAGCAGTGGTACGTGGATGTACCAAGTGTGAATCAGGAGAACTGTAAGTTGTCAAAGTGAAATAGAACTCCTATAATCAATATCCTAGGCACGGCTGAGCTAAAACGTGCCGGTATTGGCTGCTGTGAACGAGACAGCCAAATCATCTAGTATGTTGGTAATTACATATCAAAGAGGGAGTGAAGTCAGGCTTCTCCTTGGAAACAAGGATTTTGAAGCTCTGTCTCACACACTTTTGGTATGTTGTCAGGAGAAGCAAATCCTTGAAGACAAATGTCCTGCTTGGAAGTGCAGAGGTCGGTGCAGGAGAGGAACGTCCTGGATGACATGGATTGACACGGTGACTGTGGCAATGGGGTCAGGGGTGTCAGAGATGGTGAAGTGGAGGGTTCAGAGCCGTTGTTCATAGGATCGCTATGAGGTGCAGTCAACTCAACCACACGTAACAAGAGCACTATCAATTATGAAAAAGAAAAAAAGACCTTCCAGGATTTATCTTGACGTACAACGCTTTCTGGGATAAGACAAGGCCCGTATTCTCGCGCGGAAGGAAGACCCGTATGTCACCTGCTGTTGTTCAACTGCACACCAGCCCCCAAAGCCAGTGATGAAGACACGGTCTGTACCTGCTTCTGTGGTTTCAAACTGATCAAGCACGCAGCCTATCTGCATAACTAATAAGTGAGGATCAGAATGTAAAAGTTGGTAAGAAGGAAGATTGGGAGTTTGAAAACATGGCCTTTGTGACAGAAATTAATTGAGAAATGATCACATACAGAGTTTAGAATAAACAGAGGCTGATTCAGTTCTAATGACTTATTTTCCAACAGCATAAATAGCCATTATGAACTAAGCTTGATGGAATTTACCAGAGTCAAATCAACTGTATTTGTGGGATGAGACAAAGGAGAAGTTCAATATCATCAACCTCAACTAAGCTAGGGACCAATCACAGACTGGACAATCCTTGTTCATACAGAAGTCCTAATTGAAGACGAATAAAATGAAATCAAATCAACAAAACCAAACATACGTCCTCGAGTACATCCAACTTGAATTCAGAGACTATCCCAAGAACAGTTGTAAAGCACTGGACGTTAACGGCTGAATATCACTCCAGTTGTGCCACGATCAAGGGCAACAGGAATGAGTAAGCGAGATATCATTAAAAAGGAAGACACATTGTAAAAGGCTCCGAAACTCATTCTTTGGTGTGTTGAATGGACACTAGCCCTTACGTTTTGCTGTGTTGTTTGACACTGTGCTGTCAATCAAGAAGACTCACCGTGATGCTTTAAACAAATCTGAACGCTGCTCACCCTGTGCCCTCCTCACTCTTCCTGACACACTATAGCCCAGTGTGGCGGTCACTGTGCCAGTCCACCTGGTTGAGGGCACTACTTTTTCTTCACCAACCGTCTGCCTTTCCAATGATGATTTCCCTTTCCAAGGAACAGCTGCTCCTAGCAACATGTCCAAAGTATGTGAGGCGAAACTTTATCACCTTTGCTTCCAAGGACCACTCTGGCTGCACTTTCTCCAAGACACATTTGTGGTGTTTGTTTTTTTGTTGGTTTGTTTTTGACAATCCATGAGATATTCACTACTTTTCTCCAGCCTCACAGCTGAAAGGCATCAATTCTTCTTCTGTTATCTTCGCTCATTGTCCAGCTCTCAGATGCACAGCAAGTGATCAGAAGTACCTTATGTCCTCAAACTGGCATGATTACTCCTCAATGGTTTGGAGAGGTCCCTAACTACAGACTTGTCCAGTGCAATACATCTCTTGATTTCCTGACTGCCGGTAGCAAGGTTGTTGATTGTGGATCCAAGTAAGCTGAAGATGTTGATAGTGTCAATCTTTTCTCCGTCTATCATGATGTTTGGAAGGAGGAGTGGCATCCATTTCCATAATAGCTTGCCTCCGGAAACCCTATGAACCTGAAGAGAGGATGAAAGGCACCCAAGTGTCGAGGACTCTCCTTCATAGGGTCGCTATTAATCACCTGCAACTCGACTGCACTTAACAACAACATCAGATTGATGTTGTCTGTCAGTCCAGTGATAAGAATTTTTGTTTCTTATGTTGAGATGCAATCCATGTTGCATCTTAAGGCTGTATGTACCTTTGAGTTTCTGCACCACGTGCTTCAAGTCCTCTTAACTTCTAGCACACAAGATTGTGTCATCCACATAACGCAGGTTATTGATGAGTCTTCCTGTAATCTTGATGCCACATTCTTTTCCTCAGAGTGCACTTTTGGGATCATTTCCTTAGCGCACATTAACTCAGAGCAGCCTTATATTGCGAACTTCCCCCGGATTTCTGTCACTGTCTCCACTGTCCTTGACCCCACTGCTGTCCTCACTGTGTCGGCCCATCTCAGGGAGGCTCCGCAGATTCTCGATTGTTTCAAGGGTGACGTCCTTTTCTCAGGGCTCTCCTGGTGTATGGAGGAAAAATTATCTCACCGTCCTGGCTGTGAAAAGTGTGCTGGCTGCAATTCTTCCAACACAGATTTGCCTGTTCTCTAAGCAGCCCGTGGTGCAGTGAATACTTTTCACCAACACCACATTTTAAAGGCATCAGTTCCTCTTCAGTCTTTCTTAGTCCAACGTTAAAGGATAATAATATGGCATGGGTGAGGCACATTCAGTCTTTAAGTTGACACTCTTGCTCTTTAGCACTTCAAAGAAGTCCTTGACAGCAGATTTCCTCAGTGCAACACGTCTTTAAGTTTCCTAACGGCTACTTCCTTAAGTATTGGTTGTGGACACAAGTAAAAAGAAATAATTTGAAATGTGAATCTTTATTTATTATGATGTTGCCTATTGCTCCAGTTCTGGTTTTTGTTTTCTGGATTTTCAGATGTAATTCATACTGAGGGCTAGAATCTTTGATCTTCTTCAGTAACCGCTTCTTCTTCACTTTCTCCAAGTAAGACTGTATCATCTACATAATGTAGACTGTTGATGAGTCTTCCTCCAACCTTGATACCATACAGTCCAGTTTCTCCAACTATTTTCTCAGCACACAAATTGAATATGTATGAAGAAAAGGATACTGCCCCGGAACACAACCTTTCCTGATTTAAACCATGCAGTGTCCCACGATCTGGTCAAGATACTGCTTGTTGGTCTGTGTATATGGAATCCTGGGATTTCTATCCTTCTCAGTGTTATCTGTAACTCAATATGACCACATAGTCGAATACCTTTGTGCATAGCCAATGAGACACAAGGAAACATCCTTGTGGTGTTCTCTATTTTTATCCACTATCCATGCAACACCAGAAATTATACTCTTTGTTCCTCAGCCTTTTCTGAACTCAGCTTGAAGTTATGACAATTCCCTGTCAATTTACTTCTCAAGCCAGTTTTCAATAATCTTCAGTAAAATTGTGCTCGCTATAGGATGTAGAAAATTTGGTGAGAATGGAAGAAATTGTGAGAGTAAGAGAGGTGAACAGAATCTTTTTAAAAGTGGCTCAAGGAGACAAAGAAGATTGTAATAAAATGTGCAAAAGCTTGGAGCTAGAAAAGAGTAAGAGCACATTTGACGTTTCTCAAGTTGGAAGAAGTAGTCGATGGCCCTCTCGTTTTAGAAAGGACTCAGGACCACTCTAAGGCTTCATCTCCACGTCACCGTGTCTGATCTGGGGTCCCTCTGATGGAAGCCGTGCCATCTCCACGTGTGTAAATTGAGGATCAGACATCAGATGGGATGCTTGAAAAGAGGGAGATGACAGGGCCAGGAGACAGACAAGGACATTGACTCTGGGGCTGCGGGGCCCTGTGCACAGAGTTCCCAGGGCCACAGATTCAGGGAGGGCCAGGCCTGGGGACAGGAGCAGGCTTTCTCCAGTACCCTTTTCCCCTTCCTCTGTCCTCCTCTCTCCTCTTCCCTGTCTCCTCCTGTCCCTCCCTTCCTCCTTTCTCTCTTCTCCCTCCTGTCTTCTTTCCCCCCAGTCCCACAATTTTCCTCTCTCCCTCTTCTCCAGACCCAGCTCCAGAAGTGACTCAGAGCTGACCCTGCAGTGAGTTTTTCGGAGGCTGTAAATCTCCCAGGAGGGTTCTGTCAATCTTTCTCCAATGGAGCAGCTGCTGGATTCAAACTTCATGTCTCTGGGTTGGCAGCACAACTTCTTATCACTGAGCTACCAGAACAGGACTCTCCATTGCCTCCTTCTTGGCCCTTCCAGCTCTGTGGGCAGCATGCAACACAGCTTTCCTCACTTCTTGGAGTCCCTCTACTGCTTGTACTGCTGACCAGGGCTACCAAGAGGAGACTTGCCTTGCGGACAGCTCATCAGACCCCACCAGGTCCCACGAGCCAAGGTTCCCATCAGTGCTGGCCTGGTCTGTGGTCCTTGAGCGCTGGCCCTGGTCTCAGGTACTAAGTCCCCTCCCCTGGAGAGTCAGAAAGACCAGGAGCCTCTGACTGGTCACTGGCCCGGGTCCCAGCTCCATCCCTGGGCTTCCATCTGGGTGTGTGGTGGGAGCTTCTCCTGCCCTGTGCGGGCCACAGCTTCCTCTTCTTCATCCCCTTGGAAGAGACAAGATCATTCTTCCAGTTTTTCCATGCTGGATTCCTCTTGGGACTGGGGGATAACCTGGCACAGGAGGGGAGGCCTTCATACCCACTTTTTTCCTCGGAAAAGCCCCTTCCTGTCCAAGGAAGCTGAGCTGGCACCGCCAGGGGCAGGGCTGGAGGGGGCGAACCTTGCTGTGTAAATGGAGAGTGACTGTGTCCAGAGCACGGCCGAGTGTGGGAGATCTACAGGACATGCTCTGTCATCCTGTGACCACTGTCTGTGTGATGGCATGAGGTGGGAGGTGAGGGGGTGCAGGAGTGGAAAGGAGGGGTTGTGTGCACAGAAAGGTGCTCTCCCAGAAGGTGAGGAACTCCCTCCAACAGGCATCCACCCCCATAGACCAGCCCCCAGGGTGCAGTCCTTGATTCTCAGCCACCCCTCTGGCTTCCACTGGAGCTGCCTGGTGGGACTTTCTGGGTTGGAATCTCAGGCACGCAAAGTGCCAAGACTTTCTTCCTCAGCACTCCCGGGAGTGTGGGAAGTGTCCAGCTTTAGGTTGGCAGTCAGGGTCAAGCCACACCAGGGGCTGTGTGGGTGCACAGGCCTCTGGGAGGTGAGGGAGGCTCCAAGTCTGAGTGCAGGCAGTTTCCTGCTGTGAGGGGAGCTGGCCCTCAGCCATGCTGCTGTGAGCGCAGGGCTGGGGGAGGCCTCACAGCTGACCTCAGAGTACCTCTGATGTAGACATGACAAACAGTGTGGAGTCCACGCTCTGCGCCTGCCTCGGCCACCCCACCAGACAAGTCGAGGACACAGTCCATGCTGTGTGTGCCCCTTCCTTCTAAATGGGCATTGTCAACTGTTAATGCCCCTGGACCCTCAGAGCACAGAAAGACGGCTTTCTTAGGCCTGGAAAACTGTCCCCTGGGTACCACTTAGGAATCCCAGGGAAAACAGTTACAGTTTGTTTGCACTTTTTTAATACATTTTGCTTTCATAATATAATGGCACACACAGAAAATACTACATAAATCTGCAAAATGGTTCATGAATAAATTGCAGTGCTATAAATGTGACTCGCATCCCATTACTAACAGAGCAGAGGCCTGGAAACCTGCAGTTGGAGAGGGGACGTGGAGCAGTGTCTGTCCCCTGTGGAGAGGGCAGCTCCCCTCCTGCAAAGTGCTGAGCAGGGCCTCTTCTGCTGCCCAAACAGCGCGCCTGGGGCGGGGGGCAGGGAAGGTGAGTTGTGTTTTTTCCCCTGTCTCCATAATCAGTGTTTTATTTTCCTTTCCACAGCACCAACAGTACAATAGCCACACTTCAGAGTTACCTGCTTTAAAAAGCAAACAACGAGAACAGCACCACCACACAAAACCACCCTTGAAGGAGCCCCTTACCTCCCTGCTGGATCTGCTTTCTTCCTCTGATTCCCTTTTATAACAAAACTCTCAGAGCTGGGGGTACTCAGTATCTTTACTTTCTTTCACCTTCTTCTTCACTTCTAAAGAATGTGGGTTGCTTTTTTTTTTTTTAATTTTGGAATAGTTTGAGGCTTATTTTTGTTGTTGTTGTTGTTATGTGCTCTCAAGTCGCCTGCGACTCATAGCGACCCTATGTATAACAGCCCTAAGCACTGCACTGTCCTGTGCCAATCGCACTGTCTCTGACACACCCATCCCGATTAACCCAGTCACTGAATCAGTCCACCTCATAGAGGGGCTTCCCCTCCTGCGCCGTCCCTCCACCCTCCCAAGCATGATGTCCCTCTCCAAGGACCGGTCTCTCCTTACAACATGTCCAAAGTATGTCAGACGGAGCCTCAGAATCCTTGCCTCCAGGGAGCTGCCTGGTTAAAGTTACTTGTTGTGTTCCTTCAAGTCACCTACTACTCTTGGAGCCCTGTGAAGAGCAGGTTGCCTTGTCCGTCAGTGTCTCAGCACTTTTGCCACGCTCCAGCCCATGTCATACTCCCTGTGTCAGTGTAACTTGTTGAGGGTCATCTTCTTTTTCTCTGACCCTCCACCTTGACCTGACACCTCCGCATGGTGGCTTTTGTCTTTTTGAACACCAACAGTTTATACTCGACAGCATCTAATAACAACAACAACAACAACAACAACAACAAGTATACATACAACAGAGTACTATTCAGCCAAACAGAAATGAAGTTCTGACACACGGAGAAACCTTGGAAGCGTTTTGTTAAGTAAAATAATTCAGACAAGAAAAGGTAAATATTGTAGGATCCCACTTATACATAAAATATCCAGAGACACTTTATCTTAGTAATGGTTTATTAGTTTATTAGTGCTTATCAGGGACAGAGGAAAGACATGGAAGGGGCAATAGGTGTCTTTTTTTCCAGTACTGATCCTTCCTGACAACATGCCCCAAATAACCAAGGTCAAGTTTCACATCCTTCCTCAAGGAGCATTTCCTCAAAGACAAGCTTGTTTGGCCTTTAGGAAGATCGTGGGATATTCAATACTCTTCTCCAACACTGAAATCCAAAGGGATCAATTCTTCTTCTGCCAATCTTTACTCATTATCCAATATTTAGATCATAAGAAGTTGAAAAGACTGGCTCGGCTCAGAAGCACCTTGGTCTTTACACTGACATCTTCGCTCTTCAACTCTTTGAAGAAGTCCTTGAACAGCAGAAATGCCTGTAGCTACACAGGCTTGGATTTCTTCTCGGTTGTTACCAGGGCTGTTGGTGTGGATCCAAATAAAATGCAAGTTGTAAAGTTAGTGGCTATCAAATGAATTGTGTCCTCTCCAAAATGAATTGTGTCTTCTCCAAAATATGGGTGATGGTTGCTGAGTTGAAACCAGCTCATAGCTGACCCTTCAGTGGGTTTTCAGAGGCAATAAATTGCACTGGAGGAGATTGCCCATCCTTTTCACAGAGCAGGTGGTGGTTTCGGTAAGCATGGCTTTGGGATTGCAGCACAGCTTCTTACCGCTAGGCCACCAGAGCTCCCTCAAAAATCTGTGTTAGGATCCTAAATCCCGTGCCTGCAGATAGGAAAAAGTACTTATTTTGTTATGCTACGTAGACCCAACTCAAGGATGTTGTTGTTGATTGCCTTTGAGTCAAGCATGACTCATAGCAAACCTGTGAACAAAAGGCCTGAAAGGGTTCGAAATCTAATAATTTCTGTTCGTGCAAAACCAGAACTGACGGAGAGACATGCGTCGAGGAAAGTGGAATCCGGATGAGCTGTTTCCTCAACCCACAGAATCCAGAGGACGAGGAAGGACTCGGCCTGCTGGAGAGGGAGAGATCAACAAGGCTGACTGTGTGTTTACACACCCAGACTCAGGGACTGAGATAACAACTTCGCGTTCTCGAAAGACCCACTTCGTGGTGTTGTTGATGCCGTCCTGCTAGAGAACTGAGAGACAAGTGCAGGGTCCTGGGCCTCACTCAGCCATGGATTCCCTTCATGTTAGCATTCTGTGTTCTCATAGTTCATAGCTCACAAATCACTAAACCAACCCGGACACATTATTATTAGCTAAACTCCACACAACAAACCAAGAAAGGTCACCAAAACAGAGGCAGACCCTCCACGAGATGGACTGACACAGTGACCGTCACACCGGGCTTGTGTGTGTCAGAGGCTGTGAGAAGGCACAAGGCAGGGCACGGTTTAGATGGGTGTTCATGGGTCCCCAGGAGTGGTAGTCAACTAGACGGCATCTGACAACAGCAACAGTACTGAGTCCCTGGGTTCCCCACTAAGGCCCTCTCTTCTACGCTAGGGCCATGTCTAGGACCCTCGTTATGGTTCTCGTCATGTCTCTCAGGTCGTCCACAGCCGCCCTGCCCTCATGACGTGGTGGTGGTGGTGGTGGTGGTGGTGCGGAGCACTGACAGCTGTCCTGGAGAACGCCCTCTGACTTGAGGCTGTCCAGCGTTCCTTCACAGTCAGGAGAGGGGCAGCCTCTTCCTCACACCCTCTGGGTGGGTACATTATATTCATGCGGGCTTGGCCCCCTGGCTTATTCTCTCTGTAGTGTTACTATTCACACTTATTATGTTCTATTCTTTAGCCGGGAGCCATTGACTCCAGTGCACTCAGTGGGAAGAATGAGCAGATCTTACCTTCCTTCCACTGTTGCCGTTCACTCTGACTCGGCCCCACTAGAGGCCAGAGGAGAACCTCCCCTGAGGGGTTTCCAGGGATCTGCGTCTTTACAGAGTCATCTTTACCAACTTTGCTGTCACATCTTTCTTTCATAGAGTGACCGCTGATTTTGAATCACAAGTTTTGGGTTAGAAGCCCAATACTTAGCTCATTTTCCGTCAAGGATCCTTGCCTCTCCCTCACTAGTTTAGGAGATAAGGAACCCAGGAGAGAGGGCAGCTACTCTCTGTCAGTGGAGGAAGAAAGTCCTCGTTTCTCTCAGCATCAGTAGGTCTGCGGAGACCTTCAGGTGTCTGGCCATCTCTGGTATCCCTTGTCCAAAAGATGACGCACACCGCTCCTGGTGATTATTCCGCGGTAGCTCTAACAGCTCTCCCTCTTCTCTTGATTTCCTCCCCTTTGATCTCTGGTGAGATAGAAGGACTTGCTGGCCACATTCTAGGACATTCCTGACATCTGATTAGGGCTTTAATGGGATTAAGAAGTATTGCAGTCTACCTTTAATCCTCCTACAGCTATTTGGTTTATTACTGTCATTTCATTATACCCACATTATATCATTGTATACTTGTTTTTGGTCTTGTTTTTGTTTTTGAGACACGTTTCAATCCATGACAACAATCCATCAGAGAGAGCACTCCCTCCACGTGTTTGCACTGATGGTCACCTGGCCCTGGCCCAGCGTCCTTCCCCCCACCCACCTCATCTTCTTTCTGCTTCATCTTCTGTGAGTCTTAGTGTGTTGTCCTGCACAGAACAGTGTGGTCCACTGCTGGAGCCGTGACACTAGTGGCCGCACAGGAAGAGGAATGCTGTGGATCCCTGATCCAGTCTACTCTGGGCTGTCTGTGCCTCCTAGCCCTGCTGTAATGAAAAGGCTGCCCTTAGGAAGCACTGCGGAGCAGAAGGCCAGTCCTTCGCAGTTCTGTGCCTGCACGTCCTGTTGGGTCTGCTCCTTGGTCCTTGGATAGTGCCTGATGCTCACAGATGTCTCCACCGCCCTCACTCCGTGTGCGTGCTCCCGGGTCTGTGCTGCCCCTCCTCACTCAGCAAGAGTGCACTGCATGTCGAGGAAAACGGACCCAAGCCAGAACCTGGGTAAGAATCCAGCAGAGAAGCAACCTTCAATGAACCACCACTAAAACGAGCAGTAGAAAGTGCTTTTAGCAGAGCCGGAAGAGCAAGGCTCTGCTCTGAGTCCTGGATCTTACAGAATTCCCTGTACCACGTCGTGCTTATCCGTCCACCAGGGGTGGTCATGTAGGCTGCTTCCACATCTGGCTGCTGTGCCTAGTGTGGCAGTGAACACCAGAGTTTGGGCTCCTGCCTGCACCTCTTGGTCTCCTTGCAGTCCTGGAGTTACAGTGCATTCCAGTCACCAGGGCTGCACTAACTACTGTTATTTAAAAAAAAAATATATCAATTTGTGTGCTAAACAAATAATTTGAGAAATTGGCCTATATGAAGAATAATGTGGTATCAGGATTAGAGGAAGATTTGCCAACAATTTGTGTTCAAGCAGATGACACAAACTGCTCTCTGAAAGTGAAGAAGACTTGAAGTTCTTGCTGAAGAAGATCAAAGACCACAGCCTCCAACAGGGTTCACATCTCCACATGGGGGGCGGGGCGCGTGGGAAATCCCCCCACGGGACCAATAGACAACATCATGGCGGATGGAGACAAGATTCAAGTTGTCAATCATCTCATTCCACTTGGATCCACCTCAGTTGTCATGTCTGCAGGTCTAAGTGTGCTCTATTGTACACAGGGTTTTCGAAGGCCTGCTGTTTCAGAAGTGGGTGGCCAATCCTTCTTCCTAGTCTGTCTTAATCTGAATGCTCAGATTTAGAACAGTATCTGACAGACAAGCATTTTACAGAAGAGATGAAAGATATTTTACCAATTGTGGAAAAAACCAATAGTTTCCATGTTGTCACTGCCCTTGACATTTGTGTCTTGACCCTGTTCTACCAGCATTCCCTTGTACTCCCACCTATTCCCTTCAACACCCATCTCCTGCTATCCAGCCCTTGATATGGTAGCTTATACCTCAAGCTTTCTGGGCTTCTGTGACTTTGTGTTAGGGAAGGCTTCCTACCTCAGATGGTTCTGAGGAAAACTCCTTTCCCTTGAATTTCTGCTCTGGGTTTGACATCTTGCGGCTTAGGGCCTCTTCTCTTCCATTTACAGCACACTGTAGTCACAATGAAAGCTTTCCAAGGGAGGGTGATGTGTCCTGGGGCCCTCAGGCTCCAAAGAATTGCAGGCTCCGCCATGATATGTGGACTGGATATGCAGCACAGATTATCCAGGAGGCAGGGTTCTATGAGGAGAAATATGTCATCAGGATTGGAGGTAGAGTCATCAACAATCTGCACTATGCAGACGACACAACCCTACTTGCTAAAACTGAGGAGGACCTGAAGCACTTGCTGCAGAGTGTCAAGGACTGCAGTCTTCAGTATGGATTGAGGCTCCATGTCACGAAAACAAAGATTCTCACCACTGGACCAATTGGCAGCATCGTGAAAGATGGTGAAGAGATCGAGGTTGTTCACAGCTTTAGTTTGCTTGGCTCCACAGTTAACACTCTTGGTAAAAGCAGTGAAGAAATTAAAAGGTAAATTGCATTAAGAAAGTCTGCTGTCAGAGACCTCTCCAAAGTACTGAAGAGCAATGGTGTCAGTCTGGAGACTAAGGTGCCCCTGATCCAGGTCATGGTCTTTGCAATCACTTGTTATGCATCAGAGAGTTGGACAATGACTAGGGAGGATACAAGGAGAATTGATGCCTTTGAGCTGTGGTGCTGGAGAAGAGTATTGAATGTACCTTGGACTGCTACGAAAACAAACAGATTCATCCTGGAGAGGGTTAAACCAGGCTGCTCCTTGAAGGCAAGGATTCTGAAGCTTCGTCTGACATACTTTGGACATGTTGAAAGGAGAGACCAGTCCTTGGAGAGGGACATCATGCTTGGAAGGGTAGAGGGACAGTGCAGGAGGGGAAGATCCTCTATGAAGTGTATTGATTCAATGACTGGGGGATTAGTGGTAGGTGTGTCAGAGACAATAAGATTTTCGCAGGATAGAGCAGGGTTTAGCATTGTTGTACATAGGGTTGTAATGAGTTGCATACAACTCAATGACACACAACAACAATAACAAGAACTTGGATCTACAATCATCATCTGAGGTTCCAGCAATAAAGAAATAAAAAGATGTTTTGCACTGGGAAGAACTGCTGTCAGGAAATCTCCAAAGTGTTAAAGGCAAGGATACTGATTTAAAGATTAAGGTGTCCCAGTAGAAACCGTGGACTTTTTCATTGCTTCACATGCACCTGAAAGTTGAACAATGAATAAGGAACATGGAGTAAGAATAGATGTTTTTTGAGTTGTAGTGTTACAAGCGTACGGAATGTCTAATGGAACGGCAAAACAACACACAAGTCTGTCTTGGATTAAGTGCATCCAGAGTGCTTCTTAGAGACAAGGATGGTGGCAAAGCTTTGGGTGTGTTGTCAGGAGGGGCAAGTCCGTGGAAAAAGACGTCCTGCTGGGAAAGATGGTGTGAGAGAGGACTGTAACAGTATTTGCTGTTTGTACAGTCACTTTTTTTTCTCATCTAATATTTTTTATTGTTATTTACACATAATAACACGTGTTATTTACAGAATCTGTTGGTTTTTCTTCAAGCATTCACATGTTTTGTTTTATAACATTTAGTACAATATCCATAAGGCAATCACATTTTTCCTATTTCCTCCCTGTAATTCTAATTTCCATTAATCCTTCTATCCTACTAGTTCTTGCCTTCAAGACTTTATCTTGGGTACATGCTCTCTGTCAATCTCCTTACTGGTGGTGGACTTGCTAGTTATTCTAAGGAGTGTGTCTCCCTGGTGTTTCTTATAGACACAATCTTGCTGGAAGCCCAGGCCACATCTATGGCTTGTGTTCAAGTCAGCTCTCTTTTTTATTTGTGTGTGTGTGTGTGTGTGTGTGTGTTGCTTTCAGGTTTACTAGGGGAGAGGGTGGCAGGAAGTAGTCTAGATAAAATTCTCTGGATACCCTAGACTTTTTTTTTCCTACCCAGGGGTCAGATGGAATAATCTGGGGACTGGGGAGCTCTTTTAATGTCACTTTTAATGACACTATGAATGCAGAATCAACTCAATGACACTTAACAATAACAAAATGCACTATTTAATGTAATATTTAATTTATTGATGTTGTCATTCTCAAATGAACACTTTCAGAATGCAAAAGATCAGATTTATTAATATACTTACTGTTTTTAATTACTCGCTATGCATCTAAGAACTGGACAATAACTACGATGATAGAAGAAGAATAAATAGCTTTTTAAAAATATATATATATATATAGAGAGAGAGTGTATTGGTTTACTTACAAAGTGTGTATATATTGTTTCACACTATTCTTCATTCACATTTTGCTTCATACAATCATTCTCATGCATTATGTTGAATAAAATTAATCACCATTGGACCTTGCCCGTCATTATCCTGGCTTTTCACCTGTATTCTTCCAATTTCCTACCCCCCCCTTGTGGTGCTGGAGAAGAGTGTTGGACATATCACGACTGCCAGGAGAAAAATCAGGTCTGTCCTAGAGAGGATGAAACCAGGCTGCTCCCTGGAGGCTAGGATTTTGAAGCTCCATCTCACATACACAGCCAGGAGGGACCAGACTTTGGAGAGGGACATCATACTTGGAAGGGTGGGAGGACAGTGTAGGAGAGGAGGACCCAGGATGAGATGGATTGAGTCAGTTGTCGCAGAAATGGGATCGGTCTGGAGATGATGAGATTGACTCAGGATAGGGCAGGGTTCAGAGCTGATGTACAAAGGATCACCATGAGTCACAGGTGACTCGATGGCACATAACAATAACAATATTGTGTTTTTTTAAATAATAATAACAAAAACATTTTAAAAAATACATTTAACTGCCGTGAGAACCAACGTGAAGATAATCAGACCCTTAAGCCGAGGACCTTGCATGCCCATTATTGGTGTGCTGGTTGACATGGCAGCTCCGTGTTCAGCCTGCCTTCCTTGATGCAGTGTGAGCTTGCCCACTGCAGCCCCCATACTCTGTTCACACAGAGGGGAGGAGGTGGGGGTGGCTGTCAGGGGCCACTTGACTGTCCTGGCCAAGCTGCTGGGGACTTTCTGGCACTAAAGGAGCTTGAATGTGGGACACGTGGTCATGTTCTGTGGCTGACACAAATCATGACCCAAGACGACACACATCACAGCTCTTAGGAGACCAGCTTAAATACCAGCATGATGTGATGTGGAAAGTTCCAGGGCCTGGGCTTTATTACCAGAGCTGAGGCTCGCGACAGGTGCAGAGGAGATGACAACAAGCCTGTATCTTACATAACTGGAGACGATGGCCCAGGTCACTGAGAGCAAGCAAAGGCAACAAGCAGGACTCGGGGCAGCTCTGTCCAGGTGTCACCCAGGACAGGTGTGAAGGTGGAGGGATCCTCTCTCTTCCGATGCAGTGATTTCCACTCTGGCCGCACGGATGGGTGGCCGTTGGCCATTCTGTGCCTTTTCTGGGTCAGGTAGTTTTCCTTCTGTAGCGAAGTGCACTGTGGGAGGTGTGACTGTTAAAATCTTCCTCGCACTGAGCCTGACTGTGCTTCTGTAAAACCCGGCTTCTAGCACCTGAGCTGACCTCTGCAGTTCCAGCCAATAACCAAGGAGCCCTGGAGGCGGAGGGGTTAAGTGCATGGCTCTTAACTCATAGATTAGTGGTTCAAAACCATCAACTACTCCACGGAAAACAGATGAGACGTTCTGCCTCATCATAATCACAGCCTCAGAGACCCTAGGAGGGGTTTAACTCTGCTCTGCATTTCGTGTATAGGTGACTGCATGCAAGTGTGGTCAGATAAGCAATTCACCCAGAAACAAGTACCTGTCTCAGTATTTAAAATACAGCTCTTGTTTACATCACCCTTTGTTTTGATCCCCTTCCTGAGGGGCGTGGGGGAAAGCTTGTCAACCACAGTGGAGATATGTTAAGGCTAACTTCAGATATCCCTTCCCAGAGGCTTCTTCAGCTGGGTTAAGCCTCAGACGCCAGGGCAGGACCACGTTTGTGACTTCCAGCATTAATGGTCTTCCCGTCTACCAGAACGGACGGTGTAAACTTCACACCAGGCCTCACAGTCTGAGCGTCGCCCACTCCAATTAAACTACAGTTGTTGATTTTTGCAGAAATGGAAGCAGTGGGATCCAGTTGATGTTTAGCAGCCTTGTGAAAATGAGTGCAGTTGGCCTCTGTTGTCCAAGCAAGGTTTACTGAAGTATCAAGATCTTCACATATTTTCTGATAAACTGATCCTCCAAATTCTGTCCCATCATTGACAATCGTGGGTAACTGGAAGTCTTCGGGCCAGTAACCTACAGCGAAGTTATTCCTTGTCAGCTTCTTTGATTTGGCACCGTCAAAGGTCATCTGGTACCCAGAGAGGCAGCCCTCATAGACAAAGGCATCTGAACCATGGATTGCAGGTCCAGCAAAGCCAAAGTCAAAACCACAGCCAAGGTTTATACACTCACTCTGTCTTGTGAGAAGACTTGATTTTACCACTCCCCATCTTGTGTTTGTTGAGAAGGCCAATTTCAAACCTTGACTAATAAGACTTTATCCTACAGGGTCCTATTAGCCAGAATTGATTTGATAGAGTGGACATCTACAAATAATTGGCCAAAGAGACCTAGTTCTTGGCTATCAATTCTCCTGCAGTACCTGTGCTCAGTCCTCAGAGGACATGACTTCCAGATACTCTTGTCTTCATCTTGACCAGCACAGTGAAGGCTGCTTCGTTTCTAAGAGTCCAAAGATGGTGGCATTGCCTGGGGTGTGGCTGGTCTGCTCCGCGGTGGGTCCTCCTAGCCACTGCCTGACTCTACACCCTAGTTGTGTGTCTTTCCCAACAAAGAACATGTGAAGAGCAGGGAGGCTTTCCACAGGGCCTCCCTGGTCTCTCCCACGTTGGAGCTCCAGTCAGTTGCTCGCAGGACTCAGCCCTCACTGCCATTACCACCACAGCGTGAGTGCTGAGATCTCACTGTGGAAAGTGGTGAGGTTGTCGTCGATGTTAGTGGCTGTCTGGTTGACTGATGCACAGCAATGCTGTTGAAAGCCAGTGGTTTTGTTGTCGATGTTGCATGCAGTCGGTTGACTCTGACACACAACAATGCTGTGGGAAAAGCCAGTGACGTTGTTGTTGTTGATGTTGGAGGCTGTCTGGTTGACTGACACACAGCGACGCTGTGTGCAATGGAACTTTCCTGCCGAGTCCTGCGCCGTCCTCATGACCTCTACGTACCTGTCAGTGCAGTCACTGTGTCAAACCGTCTCGTGGAGACTCTTACTCTTTTTTGATAATTCTCTACTTGGCTTTTGTTAATGGTGGTCTTAAAATGGGCTGCTGGTAACTGAACGCATCCAGCAGACTGAATTGAGCCCCATCAAATGTATATAAAGTCTTTGCCTCTGTACCTGTGGGTCTGATTCTGATGGCAATGGGAATTTTTCTGGACACCGGTATTACAAGTTCCACAACTTATCACCTCTGAGTTATAGAGCAGACACACGTGAGTGAGACAGAACACCAGAAACTCCAGGTGCTGTGAATAAGGGTGGACTTGGCCTGGAGCCGCCTCTCCAAGTGGGACTATAACCTTCTGAACTTTGACAAAACGGATTCCTGTGACTTAAGCCCACCCATTGTGGGCTTTTGTTTGTTTTATGGTGTCTTTTTAATCATAGCAGCCCTAGGGAGTTAAGCTGACATCTACTCTTGAGATGTGACCTAAACAGGATGGAGTTGACAGTCTGGCTCAGCTTCATTCCAGAACTTTCTAAGTGTCCGGGGAATGTCACGCACACTCTCCATTTCTTACCCAGGTGCTTAAGTGTGGTGCTGCGGCCTCATTTCACCCTCCATGAACTCTGCTTTGTCTCCGGCTCTGGAGAAATAACTGTGGAAAAGCAATGGCTGTGTCTTGTTCTGAGACTTCCAGATCCCACTAGAGAATTTGGCTGGTGATCGAGAGCTACTCAGGCAAGAACTGACTTCTGAGGAATGAGTTAGCCTAGCACGTGGGAGTTATGCAGATATACGCACACCCATGTTTATTGTGGCTTTGTTCACAATAGCAAAGAGCTGGAAACAACACAAGTGCCCATCAACAAATGAATGGATAGAGAAGTTCTGGTATATTCACACAATGGAATACTATGCTGCATTGAAAAAGAAGGAACTCATGAAATATGCAAAATGGGTGACCCTGGAGGACAATATGCTGGAGGCAAATATGCTGAGTGAAATATCTCAGCCACAGAAAGACAAATATTGCTTAGGGCCACTGTTGTAAAACAGGACTGACATTGGGGTTGAGGGAAGACAGAGAAGGAAGGGAGGAATGATGTATACTGCATTGAAACAGATGAGAGACAGAACTGTTTAAAAAGTATATATGATTGGGTATTATTATCATGACAGGAGTCCAGAATGAAGACTGCACAGTGGAATGGACTTGGTGGGGGCGGGGAAGGAATGCATAACAATGAAAGACTTTTTCTTCTACTTTTTAAGGAGGAGAGTAAATTGAGGGGAGGAGAGGCTGGGCAGAGAGAAAAGTGCAACAATTAATGAATGGAAACCCTAAGTTTCTGTAAACTTTCATTAAAATTAATAAAATATAAAAAAAGGTTTGAGCATGGTGGCTCAGAGAGCTTCTTGGTTAAGGGATTATTGGGTTATGAGAACTACTGCTCTGATAAAGTAGCACACAGCACATGGATGGTCTAGTTTGGAATTACTCTTGAATCTGACCTTATGTGTGTCTTCATTTGTGTAATTTATGGAAACAATAAATACATAATTGCACTTAAGGTATTCTGTTGTTGTTAGAAGTGGACCGTGCCTCGCAGAGACCCTCCGAACAGCCGGCGTGAACCTTGCCCTGCCCTGGGACACTCTCAGGACATATGTGTGGTGTCCTCTTCCTGACATCGTGCCCAAAGTGTGTGAGACAAATACAACCATTCTTACCTCCAAGGAACACCCTGGCTGAACGTTTTCCAAGACATGTTTGTTCGTTCTTTTGGCTGTCCTTGAAATATTCAGCACTCTTCTCCAACACCACAATTCAAAGGCATCATTTTCTGGACTTCTCTGACCAGGAGAAAAGTGCTGAGAGCAATGGAATGAACTGCACAGAGTATCCTTAGTCAGGAGGTGAGAGGAGAGGAACTCAGGATAGGTGTCCTCCTGACCTGTGGTCCTCACAGCTTTTATCGACAAGTTTCTCAGGACATAAGCACTAAAATATGTCAACTGGGCTCCAGGATGTTTTTCCCTGTTTCTGATTTGCTGACCTTCCCTGCTTCCATAACCACATCTTTATTAGAATGCAGCATCAATGGGAGAATCAAGGTTTTGTCTGTTCTAGGAGAGGGGTTTGCTTTCTTTCCCCGCCCCCACCAAGTCCATTCCACTGTGTAGCCTTCATTCTGGACTCCTGTCATGATAATAATACCCAATCATATATACCTTTTAAACAGTTCTCTCTCTCATCTGTTTCAATGCAGTATACATCATTCCTCCCTTCCTGCTCTGTTTCCAGGCATCCCTGCCTTGGTCAGTTTGACCTCTACATCTCCTGCTTTTGGCTTGTTTGTTTATTTTTAGTTTGTGTGTTCCCCCACCCATATTTTTTAGGGTATAAAATGCATTCTTGTTGTTGTTGTGTACTGCCTAGTCAGAACTGACCCATAGCTGACCCTCCAGTGGGTTTTCAGAGGCTGTTAATCTCACAGAGGAGATTGCCCATCCTTCTCCTGTGAAGTACCTGGTGGATTTGAACCACCTGCATTTGGAACTACAGTACAGTTTCTTGCCACTAGGCCACCAGAATGCGACTTACTTTATAGAATAGATTTTAAGAGGTAGTGTGTATATTTCATGAAGAAATCCAAGGGACAGAAGGTAAACAAAAGAGATGCCTTATAACAAAGGGACCATTACTAGCTGGTAGTTTTTGAGTGCTTTTTTTGGTCATATTAGTGTTCAAATTTAATTGTTTAAACATATACAAGAATTTAATAGCACATTTTGCGGGTGAGGCAGGAATAGGAAATCTTGCGTTTGCTCTGAAAGCTGCTTGCTCCTCTGGGATGGGAACTCTAACTGCTGTTAGGAGAGTGTGGATAACAACAGCTCTATCTGCTTCCTGCTGGGAGGGAAGAGGTCAGAGCTTGTGACCATTGTTTGACCCTTTTGAGTGGAGGTTATATCAAGGATCCCCCCATGTGGGAGCTCTTGCCAGGTTCCATGTCATGATTATTTGTGGTATAATCTGATATAAACATAGAAAGCATGGTAGAAAGACCAGACCGTAGCAGCTTATGTCTTATTTTCTTAGAGGATTTTGAACTGAGAGAAAACTTTTTTTAAAAAAAAATAGGTCATTTATTTTCCCCATTTATTTAATTATAATTTTAACAAAAGCTTACAGAAAAGTTGGATTTTCATTCATTCACGGTTGCACATTTTCCTCCTTCCCCCTTCTCCAGTTCACTTAAAAAATTTATTCATTGCTGCATTCTTTCCTCCCTCCCCACAACCCCTCCTCCAGTCCACTTTGCAATGCACCTCTTATTCTGAACTGTTGTCATACAAATAATGCGTAGTCATATATTAATTTTAAGCAGTTCTTTACTTAATCTGTTCTAATGCAGTATTCATTATTTACTCCCTCTTTTCTTAGTTACCCCCCAACCCTTATGTCAGTCCTATTTTATAACAGTGGTGTTATACAGTATTCATCCTTTTGTAACTGAGATATTTCACTTAGCTTAATGTCCTATAGGGTCACCCTTATTATGCATTATTTTATGAGTTCCTTGTTTTTCAGTGCTACATAGTATTCCCTTTTGCGAATAAACCATAGTTTTTCTATCCATTAATTTGTTGATGGGCACTTGAGTTGCTTTCATTTCTTTGCTATTGTGAATATTGCAGCAATAAACATGGTTGTGCATGCATCTATCTGTTTTGGTGAAAGCTCTGGTTTCTTTAGGGTATATTCCTAGCAGTGGAATTGCTGGGTCAAATAGTATTTCTTTTTCCAACTTTCTGAGAAAATGCCAGACCACCTTCCATTGTGGTTGTACTGTTTTACATTCCCATCAGCGGTGAATAAGAGTTCCAAACTCTCCACAACCTTGTCAGTATTTGTTGTTTGCTGCCCTGTTGAACTTTGCTATTGTTACTGGGGTGATACGGTATTTCATAGTTGTTTCGCTTTGAATCTCTCTAATAACTAGGGATTTTGAATGTTTCTTCATGTGTTTGTTTGCCATCTCAATGTCCTCGTTGGTGAAGTGCCTATTCCTATCTTGTGCTCATTTTGTGACTGGATTGTTTACATTTTTTTTTGCTTGAGGTTCTGGAGTATTCTATAAATTTTAGATGTAAGTCCCTTATCAGATATGTCATTGCCACATATTTTTCCCCAGTCTGTGGCTTTCCTTCTTACACAGTTGGAGGAGTTTTTTTGATGTGCATAGGGATTTGAAAATTTATTTTTCATCTGAATGAAGGCTTAAAAATCATATTGATTTTTCATACATCCATAGACATTTTGTTTTATAACATAATTATAATTGATTAATGAAATTAATTACACTGTCTAATCAGCTCTCATTCTGTATTGCCTTTCTTTTCACTCAACTTACTGATTTATTAAATTTTTTACTCCCCTTTCTCTCCTTTCATATCCCTGGTAACTGCCAAGACTGGTTGCATCTGTATGTAAACCTTTCCTCAGATTTTTATAATAGTGACCTTATACCATAATTGTCCTTTTGTAACTGACATATGCCACTCAGTAGAATTTTCTTTAGATTATACATATTATGCTGCATTTCACAAATTCTTATAGTGTGTCTTATAAAATTAATAGCCACTGATCTATGACTACTATTATCTCTTTCTTTCAGATTTTAACTAGATCTTACCTTCACTCCTTTCCTCCACCCAGCAACCTCTGTGACTTTGGGATTTCTTCCCTTCTTACCCTCGGCCTCCCTCCTCCCTCCCTTCCCCTCTTTGGATATCCATACACATCTTACTAGTTACCCTTCTGTTTTTAAAATAACAGTCTTATGCAGTATTTGTCCATATGAACCTGAATCAGTTCACTCAACATAATGCTGTCTAGTTTCTTTCATGTTATATAGACTTTTCCAAAATCCTTTTTCCTGAGTGTTGTATAGTAGTCTATCATATGAATGTACTACACTTTCTTATCCAGTTGTTTGTTGATGGACATTTGGGATGTCTCCATTTTTGTTGTTGTTGTAAATAATGTTGCTATGAACATCAATGTACAGCTCTTAATTTGTGTCTCAGTTCTGTTTTCCTTGGGATATCTTCCTAGCAGTAGAATAGCTGGGTCATGTGGAATATCTATGTTCAGCTTTTGCAGGAAATGCCAACTGCCTTCCAGAGTGTTTGTACCGTTTTACAATCCCACCAACAGTCTGTGGGAGTTCCACTCTCTCCACAACCTCTCTAATATTTATTGCTTGCTGTCCTGTTAAACTTTGTCACTACCACTGGATTGGATGAATAAAGATAAACTTTTAACAATACAGTTGATTTGCCTGGGTTTTCTCATTTTAGAGACAATGCAGAACAATCTATCATTACATAAAATAAAATGTCCTTGCTTTTAACTCACCTTCCCTTACTTTTTATTCACTTACTCTTATACTTTCTTCACTTACTTTCTAATAATTTACTCTTTTCTTAAGTTTTGATTTTTTTAAATTTATACTGGTTTACAAAGTTCATAAAGTTGGTATGCATTGTTTTCACACTGGATCATTCCCTAGTCACTATCCTTTCCCCATCCCTCCCTCCACCCATCAAATTGTCTGACCCTATGATCAAGCCCCCCTCCCCTCCTAGGATCCTTATACTCGTTCTACAGTAATGAAAATTTATGATACATTCACACAATGGAAAACATGCAGCACGCAGAAGCAATGAATTTGTAAATTACTATCAAACATGGAGGGACTGGAGAGTATTATGCTGAGTAAACTAACTCAGTTTCATAAAAACAAACATGGTATAAGAAAAATTTTAATAATTTACTCTTCAATAGATCTACTTTAAAATCAAACTACTTCCTCCTCCCCCTTAGACCCACTCTTACTATCCTTCTACTCACAGATTTACAGACTTTTCATGCCTTCTACAATTGTTTAATGAGTTCTAACAAATTCTTATGCCTTCAACACTTGTTCGGTCAGTTCTGACAAAGATTCATGTTTCTTCATTACTTACAGATGGAGTGAGTTTGCACTTTGGTAGTTTTCACTTAATTACTTATACAACTTTTAGGAGTTTTATCAACATTCTTGGTCCCTGAAATTTCTGGATATTTATAGTTCACTTTTTTGTGTTTGTTATACCTGAATAATTAGAGCATTTACATAATCTGGTGATAGAAATAGCTTCAATAGTCAATATAATGGTAATATGTATAGGGTCACTATGAGTCGCAAGCGACTCAATGGCACATAACAACAACAACAACAACAACAAATTTTTGATAACAATACTATGGAAAATGGTGGATCTTTGAAGATGTTTCTGACACAGTACTAAGAATGTTCATTGCTTTACTTTATTGGACACTCAGGTATGTAAATAAGCGGCTGTTAGAGATATTTTGAATGCTGCAAGAAGCTTGCAAGGTGAAAGTTTTGGTTTTGAAGTTATAATTTTTTATGTCTATACTTTCAATTTTACGTTTTCAATAGGCTAAAAGACCTTAAGATGAAAGGTAGAACTGAGAAAATGACTTTTGCACTAAACAAGAACTTTAGTACATTATCTTTTACATTAATAGCAACTTAGGAGTCAGCTAATAGGATTGGAGATTCTGATTCTCTCCTGTGAGGGCAATGCTGTTCCCTGGACGTGGTTAGTGGACTCTGCTGACACTCTTGTTCTTGCTAGTGAAGAAGTTTGGTGCTGTGGTTGGCCTTGAAGGAGCCCAGCAGCACACCCTCTTTACGATGGGCTCGACACTCAGCGTTCTATCAGCCTAGCCTTCCCTGTCAGGCTCCTTGCAAGCCCCACAGCAGTCGTAGGCGCCAGGACTAATGTAGAATCCTGGAGTTTCTATGAATAAGGCTGATCCTTGCACTGAGAAGTGTCAAAAACAATACATTTCACTTCAGTTTTCTTAAAGTAAGGCTCATTGACATTTTAGACGCTGCTCGACTAAGTGAATTTGTGGAATTAAGAAGCTACTTAAACAGGTGGCCATTTAATTTTGTATGATCAGATCTAAAAAGTTAATAAAGCCACCCCCCCCCCCACATATAGACAATAGAGTAAGATAGTTTACTCAGAGGCAGTGGAAAAAGAAAACAAAAGAGGCCATCATCATTCAGAGAAACACTAAATGTGCAAGAACTTCATGGGGGGACGTCCCAGGGGTCTCAGGCTGGAGTTCTAGGAGGGACAAACACCACCCAGGAGTCAAAGATGAGGGGAGAGCTGGAGGCAGCACAGGAAGCTCCATGAAGAGGAGACTTTCAAGATCTGTTGAAGGATGTTAATACTTATTCTCTGCTCTTTAGTCTACCAGTGAGGGAGTTTTTCTTTTGCTTTTCAAGGAGAGGAGCAACGGCGGGGGGCGGGGGGGGGGGGGGGGGGGGGGAGAAGGGTGCAACAATGAATGAATGGAATTCCAAAATCTCTGTAGATGTTCATTGAAATGAAAAGCAAACAACCTAAATTAAAAAAAGAAGTCTCCTTATGAATCATTCCCTACGTGTGGCGGTGCTCACTGGCACCGTATCTTTCCAAGATGAAATAGTCTGGACCTCTCCATTTTTCTTTTCACGCAGTTCCCACCATTGTTCTTCCCCTCACATGAGGTCAACAGATGTTGCACTTCTCTGACCAGGAAGGAAGTGCCAAATAACGTAATAAACTATTCAAGACTTTCCTTAGACAAGAGGTAAGGGAAGGGTTGTGGGGAGACTGGAACTCTTATTCACTGCTGGTGGGAATGTAAAATGGTACAACCACTATGGAAGGTGGTCTGGCACGTTCCCTAAAATTTGGAAATAGGAATACAATTTGACCCAGCAATTCCACTACTGGGAATATACCCTAAAGAAACCAGAGCCGCACTCAAACAGCTGTACACACACTCGCATCTGCTGCTGCATTATTCATAACAGCAAAGAGACAGAAGTAACCCAAGTGCCCATCAATAAATCAATGGATAGAAAAACCATGGTACACTCACATTGGAATACTATACAACATTTAAAGACAATGAAATAGTAAAAATCACACAACATGAGGGAGGCTTGAGGACACTATTTTCAGTGAAATATCTCAGGCACAGAAGGACAAATATTGCCTAACACTGCTGGTATAAAATAGGACAGATATAGTGGGTGCTTGAGGAGGGAATGGGGAAAGAGTGGATAGTTGACAAACACTGCATTAGAACAGATAAGAGGAAGAACTGTCCTAAAGGAATATTTGATTGGGCGTAACATGTATGAGAACAATCTGAAGCAAGGAGTGTATTGCAGGGTGGGCCAGGGAGGACGAGGGAAATGGAGAGAAGAAAACATGCAAAAATGAATAAATAAAAGGGTGAAATATATAGATAGATGGATAGAGAGATACCGATATAGATACAGATAAAGATATATATAGATAAAGAATATAGATAGATAGAAAATAACACAGGCTTGTTTCTGGCTAGTGAAGAAAAAAAAAAAAGAGGTAATGATGGTATCCTCAGAGGATTGAGCCGTCACAGGAAGGTACTTTGAATTTTCTCTAGTAGCTGTTAGGCACTACATTCCTATCATCTTAATTGTTATTATTAAACATTTGATAACAATAGTAATATGAGGGAAATGTTTGGCTCAATGGAAAACCATTTTGCTCTGCAAACATTTACTGAAACAAAAACAAAAAGAAAATTGCTTTAAAAGAGAAAAACAAACAAGCAAGAAGACTAGAGAATATGCATGGCGTGGTAGATTCAGCATTTGATTGTTAACAGAAAGGTTGATGGCTCAAACCCATCAACTGCAGTGGGTTTATGCTAATGATTAGAGTTGGTGTTAAACATCAGTTGGAATTGGTAAAAATAAAGACGTGTTCTTTTGTTCTATCCAAATCCACCAGCTTTAAGGTTTAGAACCCATGATCAAGATAATTGATTCCTTAGCTCTTTCTAGAACTGTCCATATAAGAAATATTTTAAGCTTGTGCACCATGTGGTCTCAGTTGCAACTACTCATCTCTGCCACTGAAGTATGAAAATACCTACAGACAACATGTTGGCAATTGTATGTGGCCATACACCAATAAAACTTTACTGATTATAAAAAAATTAAAACGCGGTCAGGGGGAAGAAAGTTATAGCTGAGCGTCCTCTAGACTAGTGCATCCTCACAGCTTTTATTGACAAGTTTCTCATCGTGTAAACACTAAAATTTCTTAACTGGGCTCCGGTATGTTTTTTTATACTGTTTCTTTTCTTATTTGCTGATGTTCCCTGTTTCCATAACCACATCTTAATTAGAGGCAGTGCTAGTGGGAAAATCAAGATTTTGCCTGTCCTAGTGTAGAGTGTTTGTTTTGTCTTAACTCAGGAAGCTCCTGCCTTGATTATTTTAATCCATACACCCATTCTTCTGTCATCTTACTCACTGTCCAGCTTTCAAGTGCACGTGAAACCATTGAAAATACCATGACTTGGATCATGTGCACCATAGTCTTTAAACTGACATCCTTACTTTTTGTTGTTGTTGTGTACCATAGAGTCAGAACCGACTCGTAGTTGACCCTCCGGCAGGTTTTCAGAGGCAGTTAATCGCACAGAAGGAGATTTCTCATCCTTCTCCCATGGAGCAGCTGGTTGCCTCGAACCATGTGCCTTTGGGACGGCAGCACAGTTTCTTACCACTAGCTCACCTGAGCCTTACTTTTTAGCACTTTAAATATGTCCTTGGCAACAGATTTCTCCAGAGTTGATTGTGGAACCAAATCGTCTGATTTCTTGACTTCTGACCCAGTAAGTAGCTGCGCTACCATCCTAAAGGCACGTGGTTTGAAGCTACCAACTGCTCTGTGGGAGAAAGAGGGACAATCCCTCCTGCATGATTTAATGATTCTAAAAACCCACTGAGGGTCTGCTATAGGCTAATTCTAACTTGACAGTACTCTACAACAATTCAGGAATTATAAGTGTTGATTGTGGACCCGAGTAAAATGTAATTGATGACGACTTCACACTCTTCTCCATTTTCATGATGCTACTTCTTGATGCCGTGGTGAGGATTTTTCATACTTTATGTTGAGGTGCAATTAATTTTGAAGGCTGTAGTCTTTGATCTTCTGCAGCAAGTGTTTCAATTCCTCTACTTTCAGCAAGTAACATAATGCCATCTACAAATTGTTCATGAGTCTTCCTTCAATCCTAATGCCACATTCTTCTTGATACAGTCCATCTTTTCGAATGATTTGCTCAGCATACAGGTTAAATAGATATGGAGAAAGGATGGAACCCTGATGGACACCTTCCCTAATTTTAAACCATGCAGTGTTCCCTTGTCTTAGGACAATTGTCTGTTAGGTCAATTTTTGGTCTATGTATAGGTTTCACATGAGCACAGTTAATTCCTGGAATTCTCATTGTTATCCACAATTTCACAGTCTCATACCTTTGCATAAAACACAAATAAATATCTTTCTGGCATTCTCTGCTTTCAGTCACGATCCATTAGCAATGATATCCCTGGTGCTATGGATACCATTCAATCCACCAACTGCTTGGTTGATTCGGAATTCAGTTTGAATTTCTGGCAGTATCCTATCAATGTACTGCTGTTCTAATTTGTTTTGAAGAGTCTTCAGTATGATTTCACTTGCATTTGATAATTGTGACTTCTTTCAATACTCTCCACATTCTACTAGGTCACCTTTTTTTGGAGAATGGAACAAATACCGATCTCTTCCAGTCAGTTGGTCAAATGACTGTCTTCCAAATTTCTTGACAAATTAGTGAGCATGTCCAGGGCTACATTTGTTTATTGAAACATATTAATTGATAGTCTATCAATGCCTGGGTCCTTATCTTTTGTTCATGCATTCAGTGCACCTTGAAATCTTCATTCATTACTACTGGTTCTTGATCAGATGCTACATCCTGAAATGGCTCCGTGTCTACCAATCCATTTTGGTACAGTGAACCTGTGTATTTCCTCAATATTGTTTTTTTTTCCCTTCTCTCCAATATTCTTTCACTATTTCCTGCACCATTCAAGATTTTGTCCATAGCAGTACCACAACTGAAATATGGTATATGGTTATTTCAGAGAATTATGAAACTCAAATAGGTAAAAGCCAGCCAATGAGAGAGTAAGGGATTCATGAAGACTCTCAAGTTTGCAGACGGCATCCTGAAGAGGCAGTTCGAAACCAGCCCCGAATTTGTGGCCAGCAGATACGGAGGTTGGAGTGTTATATGGACTTTTCCATCTTGCAGCAGATGTCTGTTCTGCCTAAATGACAGTGGAAACAGAGTGTCCTTTTAATCTGTCAGCTCTGACAAAGCTTTGGGTGGCTAGTATCTGAACAGAAGAGTTTGCAGGAGATGGAGAGGTAGGAAGGTGAGGCATCCTGTCTCCACATTTTGGGGTCTGACTTTATTCTCATCCTTACTTTGAGGTAGCTACTGTCTCCTACAGCTGTCTTTCCTACTTCATTCCCTTCCTCGTCCTGATGTTGGTCTCCTATATCAATCCATTCGCATGGGTTAACATTCTTCCTATACAACTCAAAAGTCTTCCTTTGAACACACAGTGTCCTTTTTTCATTTCACCAAGTGCCAGGAATTCACTTGAAGGAGGATTTATCTTTGGTTTCTCTTTTCTTTTTAATAATTATCTAAATGCCATGCAATGGCACAATCTGCTGTCAATGATGTCTTTAAAGTACTAAAGAGCAAAGATGTTAGTTTAAGAGCTAAGGTACACCTTACCCAAAGCATGATACTTTCAGTTACTTCCTTTGCATCTGAATGGTGGACGGTGAATGAGGAATGCAGAGGAGGATCGATTTCTCTGAATAGTGGAGTTGGAGAAAATGAATGAGTATCTCATTGACCACTGAAAAAACAAATTTGTCTGGGGAGAATCCGCAACCAGGATACTCCTTAGAGGTAATGAAGGTGAAACTTCCTCTCACATACTTAGAGCATGTCGTCAAGAGCGGCCAATCCTTGGACGTTGTGCTGGGAAAGATTCGAGAACGAGAAGAGGCTCTCAAGAAGGTGAATTGACGAGTGACGATAGCAGTGAGTTTGAGCTCGGTGGACACGGCGAGGGTGGGAAGAACACGGCAGGGTTTCGGCCTGTCGTGCATGGGGTTGCTACGGGTAGTTTACTTGAGGACTTGACAAGAGCAAGATATGTTGTTCTAGAAGCTTCCTCTTATGTTCTCTGAGCATGTTGCTAGAAAAGTCTATCCTTTGGAAAGAGACATCAGGCGGGGAAAAGCAGAGGGTTGGTGAATGAGGGGATGACCCTCAATGAGGTGGATTAACAGTTATTGCAGCAACGAGCTGAAGTGTGCTAGAGATGAGGACGGCCCAGGAGACGCGGGTGCAGACCTGTTGTTTCAAGGACAGTTTCTGCTCCTACTCGACTCGATGGGCCCAATACAACGACAAGATGCTGTGTGTGTGACTTCATGACACGTTTTCTCTCATGTTCCTTTTTCTCTTACCCGTTCTTCTTGTGTTCCTATTAGTCTCTGAGGGATCCAGCTTACCTCTGCAACTCCTACCTTTCATGTTTATATTGAAATCTCTGTGAAGAGGTTTATGAATTTCTTGTAAGGCCTTTCTCCACAGTCTCTGTAAGACATACCATGGTTCTTTTCACATGCTGGTATTCATTTTAACCTACGTTATTGTTCAAGAAATCAAGTCCTTTAAAAAAACTTTGTTTTTGTTGTTTCGTCTCCAGCTCTTTAGTGCCCAGCCTCTTTCTCAATCAAGTCTTTTAATAAGAATAAGTGATAGAAACGCCAAAGAGCCGTACCAACTCTTTGATTCTTAATCTGAAATTTTAATTTTATGCTAGATTTATTTCAGTTCTTCAGGGTAGATATATAGAGTAAACAAGCATTGTTCTTGTTAAGTGCCGTCAAGTCATAATAAAACTACACTCAGCAGAACAAAACGTGGCCTGGTCTTACACCGTTGTTGGAGCCACTGTATGAACTGGTCCCACTGAGGGTCGTCGTCTTCATTCTGACATCTGCTTTATCCAGTGTCAGTGTCCTTCTACAGGGACTGGTCCCTTCTGATGTCTGAAGTAAGTGAGAAGTCTTTGTTTCTAAGAAACAATCTGATTGCACTTCCTTCCCTCCCCCCACAAGCCCTGAAAGTGATGCTACCGAGTCAAAGGTGGGTGACTTTCATCTGCGACCCTCGGGCATGGTTTTAATTTTTTTGGTCAAACATTCTTCTAGGTCGTATAGCCCTGGTCTGTCCATTTGCTGTACAGAGGTAACTCGTGGTTGCTGTGATGCTGAACACTGTGACACTGATGTCTCAATGTGATAATGGTTACCCATGGTGGACAGCATTTGGTGGAGCTCCCCGATTAAAACAAGTTTGGAAGCAGGAGTGGCATCCACTTCCAAAATAGCCTGACTCCTGAAACCCTATGAACGTGGAGAAACAATGGAAGTTATACAAGTGTTCAGGTCTTTTGTTCATAGGGTTGCTATTAGTCATCTGTGACTTGACAGCACTTAACAACAGTAATAACAATATATAATTACTCTTTAAGCTGCTCAGAATTATATCAAACCAAAAGAACCCTATAAGACAGAGTACTCGCTGAGAAGGTTGCTATGACTCAAAATCTTTATGAAAGAAGATTGTCATATATTTCTCCTGTGGAGTGACTGCTAAGTTTGAACTAATAATCTTTTAGGTAAGAGGTGAGGCCGTTTGCTCTTTATTGCACCACTGGGCCTCCATATTCAGAATGATACTATAATGCAAATCTTTCCCTGCAGGAGTTTCTCTTAGCAATCTCCAAATGTCATGGAGATGGACTTGATTGTCCATGTGTGGTGAAGTGGACCAGGTAGTGGACCAGGGTTACTATGAAGGCTGGTGACCAATTCACCAACAGCATCATAATATCTACAACATCTACTACTACCTCTGCTAAGGGTGAAGAGGGCGGAGTCAGGTGGTTCCCCTCAGAGGTATCTCAGCCAACCCCCCAGGCCACACAGCCACCAAGAGTCTCTCTAAGCAAAGCAAGCTTCTTTCCCTTCAGACTCCTTGGTATCACTGTACTCGATACGCACGTGGGCTTTCTTCTGCCTCCTTCCTATCTGTCAAGATCAATGTCTGTCCAGAGAACTTTTTGGCAAGGTGCATTGAGATGCTGGGTTGGGAAAAAGGAGGATATTATTAACAAGTTCCTTTCATTTGAAACACCAGCTCTCCAACCCCGCCTCCTGCAGAAACTTCTCAGTGGCCCAGAGGGGTGGCTTTCACAAGGATTCATGACTTAAACCTTCAAAGACTTTTTACATCTATTCCCGACTTGTCTCCAACAGCTTCTGTGGCATGGGAGGTGGGGAAATTGTCCCCACTTGTTCTACACCGACCTGCAGAACAAAAGCTGTCAAGGACATGCGTGATGAGGAGTCCTGGCCAGATAGGAGGAGCCCCACCAAGAATGCCAGTTCATCAACTGAGCTGTGTCTCCCTGGACTGGCCTGGACTCCCAGGGCTTCCCCTCGACCCAGAGCCTCCTGGGGCTTTGACCCTGTGAATTCTCAGCTCTGTAACTTTAGAGAGGAATAACCTCGACTCAGCATTACAGCAAAGAGTTCATACATCCCCCTCAAGTTAACTGATTAAAGAGTGGAAGATTACAAATGTAGCTGTGACTCTGTCCTGCTTATAAGTATCAGTAGGGGAGAGAATTGACTGAGCCTGGGTCCTTGCCACAGATGCACAGCTAACAAACTCAAACCAAGCAGAGGAAATCTAATCTCGTGAGCGCTTGCTCCTGGACCCAAATAACCTGGATAAGCAAAGTGCTTCTTTAAGCACCCATTAATCCTAGGAGTGGATGTTGACTTGGAACCAGCATTAATTCATCCACTAATTGCTTCTCCCAGATGAGGCTGTTGGGAAGAACTGGGCTTTGGCTGAGATTCACAATTAACATTTTGTTATCTGAATGTCTGCCAACCCTCAACTCTGGAAATGCCAATTTCCAGAGCTCTTGCATGCAAATTCTCCATCAAGTTACCATTGAACTTGTTTCGAGAGTGTTTGGATTCTGGGTTAGCCCAGCATCTGTCAGATGGGAATGTGTTCTGTTTACACACGTCCCTGGAGGAAAGATAATTAACTGAGTCCCACCTGGAACTCCCTTTACTTTGTGCAAGTCAATGATACATATTCCTGTAGAGTCAGATCACCCACAATCAGGACTGTGAGGGAATTTCGTCCTGAAGCCCCCCTCAGATACTGTTGGTAGATGCCACGGAGTTGAGGGTGACTCATAGCACCCTTATGACCTGTGATCAATGGATCTGAATCTTGTCCTCTCCTGTGCTGTCTTTATCATGTCTGATAACACTAGAGGCAATTGCTGCAGTCACCGGGTCAGCCATTCTTGTTGAAGGTCTTGCCTTCTTTCACTGTCCCTCCACCTTTCCAAGCGTGGTATCCCTTCCCAGGGGCCTGTGCTACTCCCACTTCTGTAGCCAGAATCTCAGGCTCCTTGATCCCAGGCCGGAGTGTCTTCTTCTGGACCCACTGCTCTTTTCTTCTTCCAGACTCAAAACGTGGGCCTCTTCCTTTTTTTTTTTTAAATTTAGGTTGTTTATTTTTCATTTCCATGAACATCTACAGAGATTTGGGGATTCCATTCATTCATTGTTGCACCCTTCTCCCCGCACAAACCCCCCCTCCCCCATTTGCTCCTCTCCTTGAAAATCAAAAGAAAAACTCCCTCGTTGGTACACAATCCACCCCCCACCCCGCACCTCCCGGGCCTCTTCCTTTTGATGTGGACACTTATGCAACAATAAATTGAGTCATGGGGCCTGGCCCTTCTTTGCACCCCTAGGATTTGTCTTGGACTGAGGACACAAGTTCATGCTTGATCTTAGAGGCACCCAAACCTTTAGACATTGGCTTTTGTGGAAGACTTACCCTTGAGCCCACAGGTACTAGAGACCACACAAACAGGGAAGAGAAGAGGTAGTTAATGTGTCCTGGTATCCTTTGGTAATGAGAGGAAAAGAGAGTCATTCCTGGGTCAAAGGGTTCAGCTAGACTTGTAAGTCAGCTCAAGAATTCAGATGCCATTTAGATCGGCAAAGAGATGGTTAAACTACTACTATATGTAGATGATATGATAGCTTACACTGAAAACCCCAGACTCAACCAAAAGGCTGCTAGAGCTCTAGTCGATCAATCTAGCAGAGTGGCAGGATATAAGATCAATATCCAAAAAGCAGTGGGATTCGTCTACAATAACAAAGAGAACTCAGAGAAGGAAACCAAGAAAGCAATGGCATTTACAATAGCCAATCACTAATTGAGATACTTGTGAGTGAACCAAAACTACAGAACATTTCTCCAAGACACAATAAAAGACCTAAATAAATGGAAAAATGTACCCTGTTCATGAGTAGGAAGGCTCACTATTGTGAAAATGACAATCCTAACAAAAGCAATCTACATGTTCAACCCAATCTCAATACGGATACCACATTGATTTTTCAAGGAGATCCTAAAGAAAATGGCCACATTTGTTTGGAGAAGAAAGAGACCCCAAATAAGGAAAGCACTTCTGAAAAACAAAAATGAAGTGAGAGGCATAGCACTCCCTGACCTCAAAACCTACTACACAGTGGTAGTGACCAAAACAAGATGGTACTCGTCCAATAACAGGCACATAGACCAATGGAACATAATTGAGACCCCAGAAATAGACCCAGCTATATATGGCCAACTCATATTTGACAAGGAAGCGAAATCTATCAAATGGGGAAATCACAACCTCTTCAACAAATGGTGCTGGCAAGAGTGAAAAAAAACCCTATCATTTCTGACAAGGGTCTCATATTAAAAATTTACAGAATCCTATTGGACCTCCACAAGAAAAAGACTGATCACACAATAACAAAATGGGCAAAAGACTTTTCATAGACGAAGAGATTCAAATGGCCACAGACACATGAAGAAGCCATTTGGTGCTTCCTCAAAAAGGTGAACATAGAAATTCCACATGACCCAGCTATTCCACTGCTTGGAATATACCCTGAGAAAATGACAACTGAGGCCAAAACGGAGACTTGTACATCAATGTTCATAGCAGCGTTATTCACCATTGCAAGAACATGGAAACAATCCAAATGTCCACCCACAATCAAATGGATTGAGAAATTATGCGATATTCACACAATGGCATACTACGCAGCACACAGAAGCAATGATTTTGTAAATCACTACCTAACTTGGGAGGGGCTACAGAACATTATGCTGAGTGAACTAGCTCAGTCCCATAAGGACAAATATTGTATAAGACCATTATTGTAGAACGAGTATGAGGATCCAAGGAGGGGGGTGGGGAACAGTGGGATGAGGCTGGGCAGGGGCAGGGAGGTGTTAAGCATAGGTTCACGCAATTTGATGGGTGGGGAGGTAAAGGAAACAGGAAAAATTCTGTGTGAAAAACAATGTACACCAACATTATGAGTAAACTAGTATAAAATAAAAATGAAAAAAAAATTAATTCAGATGCCAGATGCAACTTTAAAGGTATCTGTAGTGCCTAGTGGCTGAGAAGTTTGTGGGAGGATTCTGCAGACTCCTTTCATCTGATCTCCTGGACCCATTACTATGACTCCCTTGTGAATTATGGTTTCAATAATCCACAAAAGGACTAAGAACTCAGCAAAGCAGCGTGCTTAAGAGTACTTGTCTTCTTCTTGTTGTTGCTGTTAGGTGTGATCGAGTTGAGAGTGAGTCATAGCGACCCTGCGAACAACAGATCTAAACTCTGTCCTACCCTGTGCCATCTTCATGCTTCCTGACACAGTATAGACTATTGTTGCAGTTACCATGTGAATCCACCTTGTTGAAGTCCTTCCTCTCCTTCACCAAGCCTCCGCCCTTCCAAGCATCATATCCCTCCTCAAGGAATAGCCCCTCCTAACAACATGCCTGAAGTATGTGAGGTGAAGCCCAACATATTTTTTTTGCCTCCAAAGAGCATTCCAGTTGCACCCTCTTCAAAATATATTTGTTTTTTCTTTTGGCCATTCATGGGATGTTCAACGCTCTTTTCCAATGCCACAGCTCAAAGCCATCCATTCTTCTTGAGTCATCCCTATTCATTGTCCAACTCTCAGATGCACAGCAGATTTGTTTTCACGTAGCAAAGACGATACAAATGCAGATGTGAATAAGATGAGCTCTGGGAGAATTCCCAGGCTCTCAAAAAGCTACCATGTCTCAGAAAAGGATGCACTACCATCCCATATGCATTGATGTTTATCCCCAAATGGAAAGTTTTCTAAGCATTAATGAGGACCTCATTAAATGGGAATGATTGACTAAATAGTGATTGTCCACATGTTTGACCTTATTCTTTGTTCTTCTTCCCTTGAGGTTAGAGTCAAGGTCATATGGTGGGCCTTTCTAGTCTGGTGAAGCCAACTCATTAGAAGAAACCTTTAGATATGGTGCAGGAACCACATGGGTATCAAAGACTTCAATCTCTGGGGAGATCCCAAGCTTTTAGAGATTATCATCCAGAAGTCAAGGTCAAAGACCAGGCTCAGTGGACAGGGTCAATGATGAACCTCATGATTCTGTATTTGCTTTGGCAGTCAGGTCTGTTTGCATCTTCATGTCAAACCCATCTCAGTGGTCTCACCCTCAATATGGACTTTGAAGAGCATTTGTGACAAAACAAGTTAGAAATCTCTCTGTGTTTGCATTAACTCCTTATAGGAGGCAAAGAGAGGGCTCCTACAAGGTATTTCAGCTTCATAGAATTGTTGGCTGCAGCAAGCATGGACCTCTTTTGCATTTCTCAGACTTCTAAGATTTGCAGTGTTGAGTTCAGGGGCCATGAGACGTAGAAGAGAAATCCTGTTTATTGACGGCTTATCTCGGGATGTGTCGCGTATGCTATGGGACTTGTGCGGGTTGGTGGCTCACTGCGTCTATTCCTTCTCTGTAGGACAGTGATCGGGGTTGGGAGCATCAGTGGTGCTCCTGGTGAATCTCAGGCACTGGCAGAAAAAGAGGCCTGATGGCTGCTGCCACAGTGAGTTTCTCACTATATTACTGTGTCTTCTGCAGTCAGGGAAGGTGAAAGACGGCCTGACCCTGGGGAGAGGGAGGTCCTTCATCAACATCCCTGCTCTGCTCGCCTCTACCTGGTCAGAAGAGGGATGTAGATCCCCGAAGAAGGTCTCTTATGCTTTGGCCCTGGTCTCTCATTCAAATGCAAAGTTGAATTTCACCTTCTCCCCAAGGAGTACCTGAGTGGATCAAAAGACACCCACAGCTCTTCTTTCTGACCCACCTCCCTGATATGGCCATTCCTGGGGTGAATGCAGTGTACCTTTGCCTGTGTACTGAGAGAGCTGTGTACTTACTCTCTGTATGATGACTAGAACGCAAGGCTCTTGTGTCATTTACTCCAACGGCAATGTTTTGGTACAGAACTTTATTTCCAGGCTTCTGCTCACACCCTCCTCTCCTTGGTCTGCAAAGGGAGAGCAACAGGCCAGTGCCCACTTCCTACACCTCACACATCCCAAGGCAGCCTTAGTGGAATACACAGTGTCCCATGCACTGATGTCCTTTCCTCTTCTACCAAAATCGTCTTCTGAAAATACGAGTGTCCTGCTTGACACCTGACCCGACAGAATAAGCCAAGAACAGCCTCCAACGGCCAATGTTCACTCACACCATTGACAATTTTGATAGGTGATATAAGAAAGTTCATGGGGGGGGGGGATAATGATACTGAAGAAAATAGATAACAGTATTTCTAAATCCAGTGCCTTAGACCACTCAGCCACACTACAGCTCAGGCAACAGTATTTCTGAAGAGTCACTACGTGTGTGGAAAGGCCCAGAATGCCTAGATTAGGGCGAATATGTGACATCTCCACTCCAGACTGACTTGCTGGCCTCTTTGTTGATGGAGAACTGGTGTCATTAAGATTAACAGCATGACAAAACACAACGGCACAGATAGTACTTCAGCGACAATGTTGATTGAGAGGCAAGCCACTCTGGGAAGATGACTTAGAATTCACATGGGAATTGAATAAATGCAAATACTGCACGGTAGGCAGAGGTTTCCGTCATAATTCCATCCTAGCATGGTCTCAGTGTGGCAATTTGCCTGCTTGCTGGATGATGAAAAGATCTCTGTCCATTATCTGTTGAAATGGAGCATGTCTGAGATCAAAGGACTGTGGGGTAGAGGAGGTCCTGAAGGTGCTGGTTTCCTCAGCGCTGACGTCAGTGGCAGATGAGAACTCCTAATTTTCAGTGTGTGGAGGATGGTGCCAACCTCCCCGTTTATTTTCTGTTTGAAATCCCTTTATATCATCAGTTTGCAATGTCTTTCCTAAGAACTTATCCGGGCCACTAGAAATATAATCTGTCAAGTCTGCGTTTAGGACACTACTGTGAACAAGGCACTCTCATACGCTGTGTGGTGGTGGCTCAGACATACCTGAGACAATATACATTTTATGAAGAAAATGTGGAGTTACAGAGAACAGAATGAGGTCAGGTTCTCCGGGTAATTCTGGACTGGTGTGCCCGCTCACCTAGAGCTTACCTCCAATGCCTTGCTTCTCCCTCTGCTGTAAGGCGCTCCTCTGGAGTGACATTGGGGCCTGCATATCAATGGACTTTTTTCCAGAATTACATTGTTTACTATTCTAGTTTACCTTCCTTGGCAAAATTTCTGGAATCTCAAACTAAGGAGGCCAAATGCTACACCATCAGTGGGGAGGTCAGGTGTGTCCAGCAGGAATGCATCTCTCACCTGGACCAGCTGCTCTACATCTGAGCGCAGCCAGTTCTGGTGTTTTTCTTTCATTCTGCCTGTTGCAGGGTGTAGACCATTGTTTAGGCAGAACTCAGAGCCTCTGAAGTTCATATACTGTTGTAGATGAAACTTGAAGCCTTCATGGAGGTCTAAGTTCTTTGATGGGTGGGTGCAACATTAGCGTAAAAGTTGATGCTATTTTGGTCATTACAGTTAGCCCTTTCTCATCTCCAACTACCTTAACTGCAGGCACATGAATTTGCAAATCACCAACAGCTGTGGAACTTAAGGATAAGAGAACATGTGTTTTCCACACTGAGCGGCAAGATTTGAGGTGAGCAAGGCTTGTGGTGGCAAGACCTGAAGGTGACTGGAGCAAGATCTTAGTGAGAGCAATACCCTTGTAGTGATCCGGATTACTAAGGTGGAGAGACTGTGGCATTGCTGTGGAGAAACTATGGCAAAGTGTAAGCAGAGGATCTCTGAATTAAAGGCTGCAGTTTAAGGGTTCTGTTGCTCTTGCTTGAAGAAGAATCTGATTTACAACTGCTTGAGGAAAACCTCACTGGATGTTTTGGATTTAACTGCTGAACTTAAGAAAGAGCCTGGACTAATTGAGAAATTGTGCCTTGAAACTTAGGCTAAGACCTAGACTTGTTTTGGGTAATATTCTTTGCCTCCCCACTCTCCAATTTACTTCCATTCTCAGAACCACAACTGTGAGTCAGCAATGGGTAAATGAACCTACTGCTGTTGATGTGTCTCTAGGGGCACATTGGGGCTGGGCTACGTGCTCCTTATCTGCTTTCTTCTCTGGTGCAAGGAAAGGCTGTCCTCTCTCTGGCCTCTTTCTAGCATTGTGCTTGGACATCCCTTTTTCCACTCTCTAGACTGTGGGAGTGAACGCCATGGTGATGGTACAGGTGGACAATCAGGAGAATGACTAAAACAGGCTGAGACTCCAAGCTCCCTTTTCATCCCCAGAGCCTGGTTGTCCTTCCTCAGGGTCCACTAACGAAGTTTCTGGATGAAGCAAAATGATAAAGACAGAGATCCTTCCCTATTCCAAAGCCAATCAGTACTTACATATTCTTATGGTCCCGACAGTGATTGGCAGTCAGATGTCTCCATGTGTGCATGAACCTTTCCCATCATCTCATGCCTTCAGGAATCTTCTTCACTTGAAATAGAAAGAAAGCATCTATGCACCAGTTAGGGCCGGTGTAAGCATCTGAGGAGCAGGTTCAACCTTCAATACTTTTTCTGGAATCTGAGACGAAAACTGGTCAGAAGGCGGTGACGTATACATGCAGAACTTGAAGCAAAGCTAGTGGTGAGGTCGCTCGAAACCAAGTGCAAACTGGGATGATGGTGCAAATCTCAGAGGGCGTCGATAGCTGGTGCCACGCTCTTGTGGCTGTGTGTCCTTGCCAGCCCTGAGTCTCATCCTCATCACTGTCACATGGGATGATAATGACATTCTCCCTCGTAAACGTAGAGGATGCAAAGAGAGTGTAGAGGCTGACACAGCACATTATCACAGGTCCAGAGTTAAAGATAATCTGCAGGAGCAACTTTAATAATGAATCTTCTTTCAGTGAGAAGCAGAAGGATAAAAACCATAACAAGTAAGTGACCACATTTTCAATTGGGAGGTCCAACTGGTGTCTTCTGCCCACAAGCCTGGCAGAATGCCCATTCACTGCAGCCATTCAACATATCGGTTGACTGAATGGATTGCATCGGAGTCCATCCACGTGTCTTCAGTGAGTGTGTAGGCTGATTCTTAGGCTAGCTCTCATTTAAGATCTTCTTATGCATCTCCGCTTCGGCTTCAGATGCTGCTGGAGACATTGGGCACACTTTCATACAAAAAGTTTCCCCCATCTTGGTTTCCACATATGACATCCTTCCAATATTTCTCCTGGTTTCTGGTACTTTCTTCTCATTTTGATTTCCAGGATCCACCTTCCTCTCCTCATATTGTCATTTTGGTGAGCCCTGAGTCTTCTCTGGCTAAATGCCCTTCCTTGATGAGCTCATCCCATCCATTGGTCTTGAGCACCAAGTGATGCTAATGGCCCCAGAGATGGTCAGTCCAAGAGATTATCTTGACAAGGCTAAAGTCTCCGTAAATCTGTAGAACGCTGAGCTGGGGTTGATGCTGATCAGAATGAGATGGTGCATCGAGCAGTTGCTGGGTCGGGTGCTGCTCTGAAGGTTGCAGCTTGCAATCAGCTCTCTCTAAGCAACGAAGACCATCCTCGACACTTGGCACACCCAATTCCATAATTTGAAAGCAATCAGAGCAGAACCGAAGAATGTATTTCACGTGTGGATGCAGCTGCAGTTCATGCCCAAGAACTCTAACCTGCTCTTCATGATAGAATGTGATGGAGAGCTCTGGTAGCGAGAACCTGCACAATTCAAGTGCACCAGCCATCAGCAGCCGAAGAATGAACACTCTTCTCCCATGCAATTTACTGCCTCTCCGAACCCTGTAAGTGTCAGCTACAGGTTGGATCCAACTCAATAGCACACACAACAATAATCCGTATGTGTTTCCTTGCTCTGCTCAGACAACAGATTTCTGGTCTAGGTATATGTTTTGTATGAGTGCAATTAAGCTTTCTGGGATTTCCATTCTTTCAATGTTAATCATAATTTGTTATGACACACATAGTTAAACACTTTTGCATATAAAACAGAAATAAAACAGAAATAGACACCCTTCTGATGTTTTCTGATTTCTGCAAAAATCCATCTGACATAAAAAAAGATGTCCCTTGCGCGGCTGCTGTTGTTGTTAGCTGCTATTGAGTCGAGTGTGACTCACAGAAACCCTATGAACAACAGACCTGAGTCCTACACTATCTTGTGACATCATTACACTTCTTGACACATTAGAACCCATCACAACACTGACTGAGTCAACACGCCTGGTCGAAGGTCTTCCTATCCTTTGCCGACCCTCCACCCTTCTAAGCATCATGTCCTTCCCCAAGGAATAGCCCCTCCTAGCAACATGCTCAAAGTATGTGAGGCAAAGCCTCCTCATTCTGCCTCCAGAAAGCACTCTGGCCTGTGGGATGATCAGAGCTCTTCTCCAACACCACAGCTCAAAGGCATCAATTCTTCTTCTCTCATCCCTATTCATTTTCCAGCTCTGACATGCATTGCAAGTGATCAGAGAGACCATGGCCTGAATCAGACACATCTTAGTCCTCAAACTGACACCATTACTCCTCAATAATATGGAGAGGGTCCTAACTGCAGATATTCCCAGTGCAGTGTGTCTCCTCATTTCTTGACTGCTGGTACCAAGGATGCTAATTATTGCTCCAAGTAAGATGAAGTTATTGACAGTTTCAATCTCTTCTCCATCCATAATAATATTGCCTATCGGTCCAGTGTTGTTGTTGTTTTTATATTGAGATGCAATCCATACTGAAGGCTGCATTTCTTGCAATAAGTGCTTCAAGTCCTCCTCACTTTCAGCAAGTAAAGTGTCATCTTCATAATGCAGGTTATTGATGTATCTCCCTACAATCCTGATACCACATTCCTCTTCACAGAGTCCAGTTTCTCAAATAATTTGCTCAGCGTAAAGATTGCCATAGTTTCTTCTAAATTCAGCCTGAATATCTGTCAGTTCTTTGTCAACACATCCTTCTAGCATGCTTTTTAAAAAGAATCTTTGGCAAGATCTTACTTGTACAAGATATTAATGATATTGTTCAGAAATTTCCACATTTTCTTTTTTGGTGGTGGTTGTAAATATAAGTATCTTCCAGTCCGTTTGTGCGGCAGATGTCACAGCCTGGTAAGCATGTATAGGGCTGCATTTGCTTGTTGAAATATGTCTATTGGTATTCCACCAATTCCCAGGGACTTACTTTTTCCTAACACCTCCGATGCAGCAAGAGTTTCCTTCATCACTGTTGGTTCTTTATCATATACATAACTTTCTGAAATAGATTTGTCTGCCGATTCTTTTTGGTCCAATGACTTAGAATATTCCCAAGAAAACAGCATGCTTTAAAATCAAGAAATTGGGCATCAAGTCTGTGTCTTTCTCCATACCAATTCAATCCGTAGGGAGTTCTGGTGGTTAAGTGGTAAGAAGCTGTGCTTCAATCTTGAAGGCATGTAGTTCGAGGCCACGAGAGCAGGATGGACAATCTCATCCCATGTGATTAACTGCCTCTGAAAACCCACCAAAGGGTCTGCTATGGGTTGATTCTGCCAGAGTGCACACACACACACAAAATAATAATAATTCAGTCTGTATGCTGAAAATAGTTGTTGCTAAGTTGAAGAGCCAGTAGCCTCAGAGTTACAGGAAGATTCATTAACAATATGCATTATTCAATTAGCACAACTGTGCTTGCTGAAAATGAAGAGGATCTGAAATGCGTGCTGCAGAAGAGCAAAGACTGCAGCCTTCAATATGGATTGCATCTTAAAATCAAGGAAATTAATATCCTTACCACTTGACCAATAGACAACATCATGATAAATGGAGAAGAGAGAGTAACTTTTAATGTTTTAATCTTACTTGGATCCACTGAGGAGATAAAAAGATGTGTTGTATTGGGGAAAATGTACTATCAAAGATCTGTCCAAAGTGATGAAGAAAATTGATGCCAGTTTAAGGCTGAGGTGTGCCTCATTCAAACCATGATCTTTTCAATTACTTGTTATGCATCAGAGAGTTGGACAATGACTAGGGAGGACAGAAGGAGAACTGACGCCTTTGAGCTGTGGTGCTGGAGAAGAGTATTGAATGTACCATGGACTGCTAGGAAAACAAACAGATTCATCGTAGAGAGGGTTAAACCAGGCTGCTCCTTGGAGGCAAGGATTCTGGGGCTTCGTCTGATATACTTTGGACATGGTGTAAGGAGAGACAGGTCTTTGGAGAAGGACATCATGCTGGGTAGAGTAGAGGGACAATGCAGGAGGGGAAGACCGTCTATGAGGTGGATTGATTCAGTGACTGGGGTAATCGGGATGGGTGTGTCAGAGACAATGAGATTGGCACAGGATAGAGCAGGGTTTAGGGCTGTTGTGCATAGGATCGCTATGAGTCGCAAACGACTCGACAGCACATAACAACAACAACAACAACATCTGAAAGCTGGGCAATGAGTAAGGATGATAGAAGAAAATCAGTATCTTTGAGCTGTGGTTCTGGATAAGAGTATATCACGTACTGTGGACTGCCAAAAAAATAAAGAAATACATTTTGGAGAATGTGCAGCTGGGGTGCTTCTTAAAAGCAGCGATAGTGAATCCTTGTCTCACACACTTTGTGCAAATTCCTGGAGAATGACGTATTCAGTAAAGCGAAAAGCCAGAGAAGGAGATGGAGACAGTGAAATGGACCAACACCATAGCAACCAGTAACCACATAAAACCTCACTGTACTTGCTACGCATCAGAGAGCTGGACAATGAGTAAGGGTGACAGAAGGAGAATTGGTGCCTTTGAGTTGTGGTGATGGAGAAGAATATGGAATAAACCATGGACTGCTAAGAGAACAAATAAGTTCATCCTGAAGAGAGTGAAACTGGGCTGCTCCTTGGAGGCAAGAATTCTGAAGTTCCATCTGACATACTTCGGGCATATTACAAGGAGGGACAAGTCCTTGGAGAGGGACATCATGCTTAGGAGAGTGGAGGGACAGTGTAAGAGAGGAAGACCCTTGATGAGATGGGTTGACTTGGTGACTGTGGTAATGAGGGTAGGTGTGTCAGAGACAGTGAAGTTGGCTCAGGATAGAGCAAGGTTCGGAGTCTCAAGCGACTCGGTGACACATAACAACAACATGACTGCGTGGTATTTAAATCTTGAAGACTGATTCCATAGAGTTCAAGCATGCTGCTCTCCGGCATGTAACCCATTGAGTTCTGACAAAAGTTTACACCTATGTAACATACACTGTGGTCATGATACAGCATATTTCCTCACCCTCAAAAGTTTCCTTGTGCTCCTTTGCAATCAGGACACATCCTGAGGTCACCATTGGTTTGACTTTTAATGCTAGTTTGGCTTGTTCTTAAATGTCATAACCATAATCTTACAGAGTGTACTCTACTGCTCCTTGGTTATTTTGCTCAATATGGTTTTTTTAATAACTATCCACGGTAGTGTGCATAACAAATGTTATTTCTAAGCTAAGTCATCCTGCATTGCATCAATATAGTTGTTTTTCTGGTCATCTGCCCAGGGACACTTGCTTCATTCTCAGTTTGAGAAAATCATAAGGAACTCCTTCATCATTGTGTGTGAGAGTGGAAGAAGCCGTACATTTATTTTAGACTCATAAACTCACAGTTACTAGTTACATAGTCACATAGAAACCACTCAAGGACAGCTTGAAAGAACAGCCATTCATTTTCTCATAGTTCTGGAACCCTAAGTTTAAGGTCGAGTCTCTGCAAGGTTGGTGTCGTCCTCACTGACCGTCCTGTGTGCTCATTGGATCATTTACTGTAGAGGATGCGTACGTGACACTGTCTTCTTCTGTGTGGGCAGCTTTGTCTCTATTTTGCTTTACTTTATAAAGCAGACGTGATTAAGTTTATTTTACGCTGGGATGTCCCCCTTATGTAACATAAGAAGTCTTATCTCTAAGCAGGATCACATCTGCAGATATAGAGATGAGCCCATACTTTGTTGTTACTGTTGTTACATATGGTAGAGTTGGCTCCAACTTGTAAGAACCCCATGCACAAAGGAATAAAACCAAACCTGGCTGTACCATCCTAATAATCTCTGCTACTCTTAAACCCATATATTTGGGGCCCATACAGTTTGAAGACACATGATTCAACTCTCTCTCTCTCAAGATTGTAACAAAAGTCGACAAAGAACTTGGATTTCCATTCATTCACTGTTGCACATTTTCCTACCCTCTACCCCCTCGAGGAAGAATGTTGCAGTGTGCCATTTCTTTACTTTCTCTCCTCCTAGTCACTTGGCGTCCCTCTCAGACCAGGAAATAAAGGCCTCATCATTTCTTGGGGCCAAGTTTCTTTCTTCTTTCT
>NW_006399814.1:2893042-2896586 GCF_000299155.1 Elephantulus edwardii | reverse complement strand
AGTGGTTGCACCATTTTACAGTCCTACCAACAGTGAATAAGGGTTCAAATTTCTCCACATTCTCACGAGCAATGATTCAACTTTTACCACACACTTAAAGGTAGAGATTTGGAGTTACAGAACAGAAATATTCTTAACACTACATTAAGATCCTGGACTATGCATTGGAACAGATGAAGGAAAGAACTGTTTAAAAGGAATATATTATTAGGCATTATGCTTATGACAACAGCCCAGAATAAGAGGTACATTAAAAGAGGACTGACGAGGGGTGGGGAGGAGGTAACTGCAACAGTGAGTGAATATTTTTTTTAAAAAGTGAACTGGGGGTGAAAGAAGGGGGAGGGAGGAAAATGTGCAACAATGAATGAATGAAAATCTAACTCTTCAGTAAATTTAGTTAAAATTGCAATTAAAATTAAAAAATTAGAAAATGTCTTCTTTTAAAACAGATTGTACTTGCCTTTTTATGCTATGTAAGTTTGCCCTCACTGTGAAGCTATTGAACTAACTCCTATTTGCAACCACTTCTTCCTCACAGCCGTCTTCATTTGCTGCAGGTTGTTTTTAAAACACTGAAAAGGCTTGAAAATGTTTCTTGCACTCAAAAGCTCACTGGCACTCACAGCTGCAGTGCATAGAGACCTTAACATACAGGGTAGAACTGCCCACAGGGTTTACAAGACTTGGAGTGTTTACAGACTCAAGCAGCCTCATCTGTTTCCAGCAGAGAGGCTGGTAGGTTCCAGCCACAACCTAACACCACATAATAGCAAAATGCACATGTTCCAACCTACCCACCAATTCCATTTAAAGACACATTTAAGAACAAACTTTGTATATTATAACCCAAGAGTGACTCTATTTTCTCTTAACCGCATCAACGCTTGCTTCAAGTAACTTGAAAGAGTTGAATGTTATTATTTTTTGTTGTTGTTCATACACATTAAAAAGAGTCATGTGTAAAAAGTCTTGTTTTGTTTTTACATTTTAACGTGTTTCTCCTTTTAGCAGGCACTGTTTCTTATCGTAAGGTCCCCTTTGTTTTGTACTAATTTAATCACTAGCATTTGCACTGTATTTCTTTTTTATATATAATTGTCTTTATTTTTAGAAGTATCTACTTAATTATATGTAAATTGTGTCTCTTATAAACAGCATGGAATTGAGTCTTGCTTATCATTTATTCTAACTTTATTTGACTTTTAACTGCAGTAGGTAGTCTATGTATATTTAAAATAGTACTTGATTTGTTTTGTCCACTATTCTTCTCTTTGTTTTCAATTTATTCATCTGTTTTTGTTTCTTCCTCCTTCCCTTGTTCATGGATTAGTGAGGATGTGTAGGGGTGAAGCACAGAGTTGCACAGTTTGGTGGGTGGTGAGAGAAGGGGCAGCAAATGGGAAGGACCTGGGCAAAAAAGGGTGATGATGGGCAAGATCCGATGGTGATTCATGTTATAAGACATAATGCAGGAGAATGATTGAAACAAAATGTGGATGAAAAATAGTGCAAAACACAACCTATATAAGCTGTCAGCAAACCAATTAAAACATAATGTAAACAATTTAAAAAAAGAATAATGTAGTGCTCTTATTCTCATCTGTTTGCTTATTTTTTTGTTTGTCTTTGGTAATATAAATGAAACATTTTGTAATACGATTTACATTTTGTTGTGTACAGTTTAAATCATGAATGGAGTGTTTCAGGGCGGTATCCTTCTCTAGACCTTTTCAATCTATATAGTAAACAGATCAGTTGAAAGGTTGGACCTTATGAAGAAGAATGTGGCATCAGGATTGAAGGAAAACTTGTCAACAACCTGTGTTGTGCAAATGACACAATCTTGCTCAACATAACTGAGGAGAGCTAGAAGCATTTCCTGCAGAAGGTCAAGGGCTGCATCCTTCAATACGGATTGCATTTCAACATCAAGAAAACACGGATCCTCACCTCCAGGCTGGTAAGACAGATGGAGCAAAGATTGAGGTTGTCAATAATTGGATCTTGCTTAGATCCACAGTCAACACTCTTGGTACCAGTAGTCAGGAAATCAAAAGATTATTTGGATGGAGAAAATCTGTTGTCAAGGATCTCTCCAAAGTGCTGAGTAGCAACGATATCACCTTAAAGACTAAGGTGTACTTGATCCAAACCATGGTCTTTTCAAATGTGTATGCAGCTGTAAGTTGGACAGTGAGTGAGGATGATAGAAGAAGCAACGTCTCTGAGCTGTGGTGTTGAAGAAGAGTACTGAATATTCCATGGGCTATTAAAAGAACAAAATGTCTGTCTTGTAGAAAATGCTACCAGAGTACTCCTTGGAAGCAAGGAGGGTGATACTTTGTCTCACATACTTTAGACATATTGTTAGAAGGGGCCAGTCCTTGCAGAGGGACATTGTGCTTGGAAAGGTGTAGGATGTTCATGTAAGAGAGGAAACCCTTCAGCCAGATGGATTGATATGGTGACATGGATAGAAAGTGGGACTAAGTACAATGGAGATGGTTAGGATGTCGTACAATAGGACACGACTCAGACCTGTTGTTCATAGGGTTGCTTGGAATCAGCTGACTCACAGCACAAAACAACAACAACAAAAGAAGAGTCTATGTGTTAATGGATCTGGGATGCTGTGAAAGAGCAGATGCAACATGGGTAGCCGAGTCTGACTTCTGCTCACTCCGTAAAGGGAAACTGTCCCCATCGGTAATATCCATGATATCAATTAGCTACATGGTCACCTGACATGCACCCGCACCTGTTTCCACTTATCACTGGGTCCAGGGTTTTCTGCAATTTGACTCATAGACTTTACTCACAGCTGTGGGGTTTATTAGGGAAACAGGTTGGGCAGTGGGGGAGGCAAAGATTATCACACAATTCAAGGTTTAGTTCAGCAGTCCCAAGTAAGATCAACAAACCAAAATTCCTCAATTAGTGATAGTCCCGGTTCAGGTTAGCAGAACAAATGATCTGGTTTCCTCAACAATTCACTTTACTTTATTTCAGAGCAGTTACAAGTCAGCTTTTCCTTCAATCATCCAGCAAGCAAAATCTTCAATGGAGGCTCCATCTCCAGGGTTCCTCTGGTTATTACACTTTGCCACAGTTTCCACATAGTAAGCAGTGCCCCAGTCTCTTTACCTTCTCTACACTATTATTTCTCCCAGCATGGAAAGTGCTCTCTTTTATTGTTCTTACAGCTGCTGATGATTTGAAAGAGCATGTGTCTACACTTAAGATAGGTGGAGACTATGCCCACAATGAAGGTAAATATAATAAATTGTTATGTGCTGTTGAGTCATCTGTGATCCATAGAGACCCTATAAAACCCTACAGAGGCCTTCCCTGTCCTGAACCAGTCTCTCTAATTCTGACACACCTATCACCATTACCAAAGATACAGTAACAATCAATCTTATCTGAGGTATTCCTCTCCTCTGTTTTCCCTCTACCATTCTGAGCATGATGTCCTGCAAGGATCGGTCCCTCCTAGCAACATACCCAAAGTATGCAAGACAAGCTTCAAAATTCTAGCCTC
>NW_006399814.1:2849186-2892602 GCF_000299155.1 Elephantulus edwardii | reverse complement strand
ATCATGATGTTGTCAACTAGTCCAGTGGTGAGAATCTTTGTCTTCTTGCTGTTGAGCTTCAATCTATATTGAAGACTACAGTCCTTGACCTTCTGCAGCAAGCGCTTCAGGTCCTTCTCACTTCCAGCAAGCAAGGTATGTCATATGCATAACAGATTGTTGTTGAGTCCTCCTCCTATTCTGATGCCACCTTCCTGCTCATAAAGCCCAGCCTCCGAATGAACAATTCTGCATATAGATTGAAAAGGCATGGAGACAGGACACATCTCTGATGCAGTTTTTTTCAGGATTTTGAAACATGTAGTGTTTTTTTGCTCTGTTCTGAGGACTGCTTTTTGGTCCAAGTATAGATTTCGCACAAGCACAATTAAGTGTTCTATGATTTCTGCTTTCCTCCAGGTTAGCTACAATTTGTTGTGATCGACACAGGCAAATGCCTTTACATAGTCAATGTAAGACATAACATTCCTCTGGTACTCTCTGCTTTCTGCCGAGGTCCATCTAATATTGGTGATAATGTCTCTAGTGCTATGACCTCTTCTAAACCCAGCTTGTATTTCTGCTAGTTGTCTGTCAACGTTCTCTTTCAGTTCTTTCGGATAATCTTCAGCAGGATTTTGCTAGCATGTGATAGCAGAAATATTGTTCAATAATTTCCACACTCTGTCAAGGTCACCTTCTTTTTGGAATGGGAATAAATGTCGAGCTCTTTCAGTCAGCTGGCCAGGTAGTTGTCCTCCAGGTTTCTTGGCACATCCAGGTGAGCATTTGGTGAGCACATCCAGGACAACATCTGTTTGTTGAAATATGTCAATTGGTATTCCATCCAGTACTGGGGCTTTTTTTTTTGCCAAGTATTTCAGGACAGTGAGAACTTTCTCCTCCATGACCTTTGCCTCTTGATCATATGTTGTTTCATGAAATTTTTCTGTGTCAGCCAATTCCTTTTGGTAAAGTGACTCTATATTCTCCTTCCATCTTCTTTTAGTGTTTCCTGAATCATTCATTATTCTGCCCACAGCATCCTTAAATATTGCAACTCATGGCTTAAATGTTAATTTAGTTCCTTTAGCTTAAGAAATGCTAAGAAAGTTTGGCCCTTTTATTTTTTTATTTTTTTTTTTGGGCTCCACATCATTTTTAATTGTTTTTTTTTCTATATTTTATTAATTTTCATAAACATTTACAGAGATTTTGGGTTTCCATTCATTCATTGTTGCACTATTCTCTCTACCCTCCTCCCATTTTGTTCTTGTCCAAATGCCACAGTGCTTGTCAAAGCCAGTTCTGATTAATCTTCTTTGTCAGTGTGTCCTTTGCCATTCCCTATCACTCCTCCCTGAGAGAGACTTCACCCTGAGTCATAAGGAAAAGGGGATGGCGTATTCTCTTAGCTACTTCCTGCTGAAAAGGGACGCTGTGGGTTTCAGGGTGAAGATCTTCTCTCACTACTCTAAAGGGCCCCTTTGGCAGGAGGAAACACATAGACTATTATGGAGATTGATTTTGGAATTTAGATGCACTCTTATTGATTGTGCTTGGCTGTACATGTTCATATCCTTGAAGATGTATCATGGGGGTGTTGCAACCTAGAAGACACAAATTTAACTAACAAGTTATAAGTACATGAGTCCAGAAATTATGGAAAAGTAAAAGAAAAGATTCTTTCATTGTTTTACAAACCCTCCCCCAGGTCCCCTCCACCACGTAGCCCTCGCTCTAGTCTCCTGTGATGACAGAAATACCTAGTTATATATCTCTTTTAAGCAGTTTTCTCCCTCCTCTGTTTCAGTGCAGTATACATTATTGAACCCATCTTACTCAGTCTCTCCCCAACCCCAAGGACAGTCCCATTCTACAACAGTGGCATCATGTAATATTTGTCCTTTTGCCCATATCATTAATCATACTTTGCCTTGTCTTTCCAAGCTGCCCTTTGAAATCTTCTATTCAGCTCCTTAATTTGTTTGATTTCTTCTCTTTGCTTTGGCTTCTTGGAACTCTTGTACGATATACAGTCTCTTTGACATCCATTTTGGTCTTTTCTTCTTCCTCTGTCTTTGTAATGATCTTTTGCATTCTTTAAGGATGTTATTCTTTATCTCTTCCCACAGCTCATCAGATTTTCATTCATAAGTGTTCAATGCCTCAAACCTGTTTCTGAGTTGGCTTTTAAATTCAGGGGAGATAGACTCAAGCTCAAATTTTGACTCCTGTGGATATGAATCCACCTACCTTAGCTTTAATTTGAACTTCCATACAAGTAGTTGATGTTCTGTTCCACAGTCAGCACCTGGACTAGTTTTCACTGCTGATACTGAACTTCTCCAATGATTCCTTCCACAGATGTAATTGATCTGATTATGTAATGAATGTTGCTGTTGATGTTATGTGCCATCGAGTCACTTGAAACTCATAGCGACCCTATTACAACAACCCTAAACCCTGCTCTATCTCTTGCAAATGTTGACCATAATTAATTATGATCTACTCAATCAAATAAATATCATCCCACATTTAATAAATCTCAACATTGGATAGTATTTCACAAATTTTGCAAGGTTTTAATTAAATATTTTATAAGCATTTATCTTTTAATTTCCTCCATAACAACTATGCCATTTGTATATAAGACAGTCTAACTTGAATTTCTGTAAGTTTTAAGTCTTTTATTTATCTTTTTTCTTATTGCTTTGACTGTGACATGTAGGCAATATTGAATAAATTGGCGAGAATGGAAAACCTTACCTTATTTTCAAACTGAGGGAAATTCCATTTGTATCCAGTGTCCTGTCTGTTATACAAGGTTATTCTCCTGTGGGAATACAAAGTGATCCATCCTTTTGTGAAATCCAGAGGTTTTTTTCCTACTCTTTTTAGAGTTATTATTTCTATATTGGATATTTTCTCATGTTCTTCTTGTTGTTAGGTGCCATTGAACCACCTGAGATTCACAGAGACCTCATATAACAGTTCTGAATCCTGCTCTACGCTGAGTCAATTTCATTGTTTCTGACACGCCTACCCCCATTACCCCAGTCACTGAGCCAATCCATCTCATCCATGGTCTTCCTCTCTTGTGCTTGGCCCTCCACCCTCCCAGCATGATGTCCTTCTTCAATGACCGGTCCCTCCTGGCAACATGTCTAAAGTACGTCAGATGGAGCTTCAAAATCCTTGCTTCCAAGGAGCAGCCTGGTTTCATCTACTCTGGGACAGACCTGTTTGTTCTCCGGGTGGTCCATGGTGTGTGTGTTCAGCACTCTGCTCCAGCACCACAACTCAAAGGCATCAATTCTTCTTCTATCATCTTTAGTCATTTTCTGGCTGTCAGATGCATAGCAAGTGATTGCAAAGACCATGGCCTGTATCAGGCACACCTTAGTCTCTAGACTGACATCATTGCTCCTCAGTACTCTACAGAGGTCTCTGACAGTAGATTTTTCCCAGTGTAATTCTTGTTTTTATTTTCTGTCTGCTGGTACTAAGAGTGTTGATTGTGGAGCCAAGCAAACCGAAGACGTTAACGATCTCAATCTCTTCTCCATCTACCATGATGTTGCCAATTGTCCCAGTGGTGAGAATCTTTGTTTTCTTGATGTTGCGCTTCAATCTATATTGAGAGCTGCGGTCCTTGACCTTGTGCAGGTAATGCCTCAGGACCTCCTCAGTTTTAGCAAGCAAGAATATGTCATCTGCATAATGCAGATTGTTGATGAGTTTTCCTTTGGTCCTAATGCCATATTTCTCCTCATAGAGCCCAGCCTCATGAATGATCTGTTTTGCATATAGATTGAAAAAGTATGGAGATAGGATGTAATCCTGGTGTACACCTTTCCTAAGTTTGAACAATGAAGTGTTCCCTTGCTCTGTTCTGACAACTGCCTCCTAGTCCAAGTATAGGTTTCCTATAAGCACAGTCAAGTGTTCCAGGATTCCCATTCTTCTCAGAGTCAGCCAAAGTTTGTTATGAGCCACACAGTCAAATGCGTTTGCATAGTCAATGAAGCACAGATAGACATTCCTCTGGTACTCTCTGCTTTCAGCTAAAATCCATCTAACATTGGCTATAACATTCCTAGGACCATAGCATCTCCTAAACGCAGCTTGCACATCAGGCAATTCTCTGTTGATGTGCTGATCCAATCATTTTTTGGTAACTTTCAATAGGATCTTGCTTGCATGTGATATTAATAATATTGTTTGATAGTTTCCACACTTTGTTGGGTCACCATTTTTTGGAATAGGAATGAATATGAGTCTCTTCCAGTCAGTTGGCTAATTGTTGTCCTCCAGATTTCTTGGCACCACCTGGTGAGAGTGTCTAGGGCAGCATGTGTTTTTTGAAATACGTCAGTTGATACCCCATGAATTCCTGAGGCCTTGTTTTTTGCCATTTCCTTCAGAGCAGCTTGATCCTCCTCCTTCATGATTATAGGCACTTGATCATATGTTGTTTCATGAAATTCTCTCTCAGCTAATTATTTTGTGTACAGTGGCTCTGTATACTCCTTCCATCTTCTTTTGATGCTTCCCGGATCATTCAACATTCTGTCCACAGCATTCTTAATTTTTGCAACTTGAAGTTTGAATTTGTTCTTCAATTCCTTCAGCTTAAGAAATATGCAAGTTTATCCCTTTTGATTTTCAACTCCAGCTCTTCACACATTTCATTATAATACTTTGCTTGGTTTTCCTGTGCCGCCCTTTGAAATCTTCTGTTCAAGTCATCAACATCTTGATTTCTCCCCTTTGCTTTGGCTTCTCAATGCTCTAATACAATATCAAGAGTCTCTTCTGACATCCATTTTGGTCTTTTCTTCTTCCATCTTTGTAATAACCTTTTGTATTCTTCAGGGATTATATTCTTGATATCCTCCCACAGTTCATCTGGTCTTCACTCATTAGTATGCAAGGCCTCAAATCTCTTCCTAAGAATATAAATTCAGGAGAGATAGACTCAAGGCAAAACTTTGGTTCTTGTAGATTTGATTTTATTTTCCTTAGCTTCAGTTTGAACTTGCATACAAGTAGTTGATGATCTGATCGACAATCAGCATACGGCTTGGTTTTCACAGCTGATATTGATCTTCTGCAACTATTTTCCCCACAGATATAATCAATCTGATTCCTGCGTAAGCCATCAGATGAGGTCCATGTGTAAAGTCACCATTTATATTTCTTATAAAATGTATATTCACAAGTAAATAACTTGTTGTACAGAATTCTTTCATTCTGTCTCCAGCCTATTTTCCATCACCAAGTCCATGTTTTCTGACTACTGGTGGTCTCGTGCTAAGGATCTGTGATGCCAACTGAAAGCCATTCAGTTCAAACCCACCAGCTTCTCTGTGGGACAAAGATGACCACGCTTCTGAGCGATTTGCTGCCTCTAAAAACTTGCTGGGATGGTCAGCTGTGAGTCTATTCTGACTCAGTAGCACACAATAACATGGTGAAACCTGGTTTCCCACACTTTGGACATGTTGTTAAGCGGGACCAGTTCTTGAGTGAAGGTCTTCACAAATTGGATTGACACAGTGATTACAACAATGGGCTCCGAAATATCGGAGACGGTGAAGACGGAACAGGATAGGGCAGTGTTCAGACCTGTTGTTCATGGGATTGCTGTGAGTTGTATTCAACTCAAAGACATCTAACAACAACTTCACAGGTATCTCAGATTCTTTTTCTAAGCAGGTATCTCTGTTCTGTTCTTTTCTATCACACAAGCTTACCCACAGGATTCTATCTTCATAAGCCTCCATAAACTGCTCACCTCTGCTTCCTAACATAATCAAGACCACTAGTCTCTATCCTGAGATCCTCTGAAGTCAATAATCTGGAGAAATTGTAGGTTTCACTTTCGTTGTTTTCTTAATCTTAGAGAGCACTGTCCTGTGATGCCGCTGCTCAGTGTTTGGAAATGATAGTTTCATACAGTTTGTCTGGTTTTCTAGCTGTTGAAGGTAGGAGGGCAAAAGCCAATCAGTATTGTTGTTGTTGTTGTTATGTGCCATCGAGTCGCTTGCAACTCATAGCGACCCTATGTACAACAGCCCTAAACTCCGCTCTGTCCTGTGCCAATCACACCATCTCCGACACTCCAATCCCAATTATCCCAGTCACTGAATCAATCCACCTCATAGAGGGCCTTCCTCTCCTGCGCTGTCCCTCCACCCTCCCAAGCATGATGTCCTTCTCCAAGGACCGGTCTCTCCTCACAACATGTCCAAAGTATGTTAGACAGAGCCTCAGAATCCTTGCCTCCAAGGAGCCACCCAGTTTAACCCTTTCCAGGACAAAACTGTTTTCCTAGCAGTCCATGGTATTCTCAATACTCTTCTCCAGGACCACAGCTCAAAGGCATCAATTCTCCTTCTATCCTCCTTGGTCATTGTCCAACTCTCTGATGCATAACAAGTGATCGGGAAGACCATAGCCTGTATCAGACGCACCTTAGTCTCCAGAGAGACACCATTGCTCTTCAGTACTTTGGAGAGGTCCCTAACAGCAGACTTTCCCATGGCAATGCACCTTTTAATTTCCTGGCTGCTGGTGCCAAGACTGTTGACTGTGGAGCCAAGCAAACTAAAGCTGTGAACAATCTCAGTCTCTTCACCATCCATCCTGATGCTGCCAATTGGTCCAGTGGTGAGAATCTTTGTCTTCTTGACATTGAGCCTCAATCCATATTCTAGGCTGCAGTCCTTGACACTCTGTAGCAGGCGCTTCAGGTCCTCCTCAGTTTCAGCAAGCAGGGTTGTGTCATCCGCATAACGCAGGTTGTTGATAAATCGTCCACCAATCTTGACCCCACATTTCTCCTCATAGAGATTTATCAACAATCAGTATTAATTATGTTATTTTAATTTTGTATCTTTGCCCTGAGGATTACATCTTTAACTTAACATAATTTACCATATTATTTTTTTCTCTTAATCTATAAGAGCATTCTATGTACCTCTTCAATCCTTTGTGCTGTTGCTATCATTTATTTTCACTATACACTTGTTAATTCTGTTTTCAAGATGCCTGCTTACAGTCATCCGTTGTCTAGATAACTTTGAAAAGGATTTAAGAAAGTCTCTAGTGTTTACTTTTTCTCACTCCTTCCTGAATTTCTACCTCATGAAGAAAGTCTTTATAGTGAATTTCTTCTGAAAAGAAAATTTAAGAACTCCTCTTTTGTTTACATTTAAATGACTTTTCTTAACCTTCATTTTTGAAGGATGTTTTCACTATATACAGGGTACTACACAGAGGGGGAGCATTCTTTTGGTATTTCAACATTATCATTCCATCTTTGCTCGTTTTCTTTTTCTAAGAATTATTTCTGTTGAGACACCAATGTTTACATTAAAGTTATCCATCTGAATGTAATTGTGTCTTTAAGTCTGTGGATTTTTAAAAAAATTATTTTTATTTTTTATTTGCATACAAAATTCTTACACATTGTATTTCATTCATATACACTGTATTTTACACATTCCTTCATTCACATTGTGTTTTATATGATCATTCCTATATATTGAGTTTAATAAAATTAATCACCATTGATCTATGCCCACTATTACCCTATCTTTTCAAGTACCTGCTGGATTTTCCCTAATTCCGTCACCCCCTTTCCTCACCCCACAAAATACTACAACCTCGTGATTTACCCTCCTCCTGCTCAACCACCCCTTTTTCTTCCCCTGTTTTATGCACATCTTCCTAGTTATCATACTGTTTTTACAATAATGGTTTTATGCAGTATTTGTCCTTATAAAATGGAATTAGATCACTCAGCCTAATACTCTCTAGTCTCTCCCAAGTTACATAGTATTTTTGAAAATTGTTATTTCTGAGTGCTGTGTAGTATTCTGTCAAGTGCATGTACCACAATTTCTCCATCCATTCATTGGTTGATGGACATTTGGGCTGTTTCTCTTGTGAATAACGCAGCTATGAACATTGGTGTACAGATCTTTGTTCGTGTTTTAGTTCTATTTTCCTTGGGGTATATTCCAAGCAGTGGAATAGCTGCGTTGTATGGAATTTCTATGTTCAGCTTTTTGAAGAAGCATCAAACTGCCTTTCAGAGTGGCTGTACCATTTTACAATCCCACCAACAATATATGAATTCAAAATTCTCCACATCCTCCCGAACATTTATTGTTTGTTGTCCAGTTAATCTTTATTACTGCTACTACGGTGAGATGGTATCTCATTGCAGTTTTGATTTGCATCTCTTACTGCCAATGATTTTGAGCATTTCTTCGTGTGTCTCTTGGCATTCCAAATGGCTTCTCTGTGAAATTTTTTCCAAGTCTTCTGCCCATGTTGGGATTGAGTTATCAGTCTTTTCCTTGTGGAGGTGACTTGTTGTTACTTGTCTATCAAATATTGCTCTAAAGCTGAGCACTCAAATTAAGACAGACTAAGGAGAAGGTTTGGCCATCCACTTCCAAAGTAACAGACCTTCAAATACCCTATGTACAGTGTTTATTGTTAAACTTTGCCACTTCTAATGGAGTGAGGTGGTATCTCATTTTGGGTTTGATTTGCACCTTTCTTATTGCCAACAATTTTGAGTATTTCTTCATGTGTCTCTTGGTCTTCCAAATGTATTCCTCTGGGAAAAGTATTTCTAAGTTTTTTGCCCATTTTGTGATTGGGTCATCCGTCCTTTCCTGTGGAGGTCCTGTAGCATTCAGTAAACTTTTGTTATGAAACTCTTGTGTGAGATGTCAATACCATTTTTTTAGTCAGTAGCTTTTCTTTTCATTCTATTGGAGACATTTTTGATGACTTAATCTTTAGAATGTCTGATTCATTGATGTTATCCTGTCTTGGTTGTATATTTTTGGCTGTATGTCAGCCTTTCTATACCATAGGCTAGGGCTTCTAAGTTTGGTCCCTTTTTTCTGTTATGATCTACATGGTTTGGGGTTAGGTCTCTGACCCACCTTGAGTGGATTTTTGTGTATGGTGTGAAGTGGAGATTCTGCTTCAGTTTGCTGCAGGTAGCAGTCCTGTTTTGCCAGCACCACTTGTTGAAGAGGTTGTCATTCCCCCATTTGATAGGTTTTGCTTCCTTTTTGAATACCATTTACCATAGGTAGATGGATTACTTTCTGGATTCTCAATTATTTTCCATTGGTCTATGTGTCTGTCATTGTACTAGTATCATGCTGTTTTGCTTATTACACCTGTGTAGTAGATTTTGAGGTAAGGTAGTACTATACCTCTTGCTTAATTTTTGTTTTTCAGAAGTTCTTTTCTTTATTCAGTGTCTCTTTCACTTCTTAAAAATTTGACTATTCCCTTTTCTATCTCTTTGAAAAATGAATTTGGTATCTGTAGTGGGATTGTGTTAAACGTGTTGATTACAAGTTAACTTGAGATGCCTGGGTCTGATGGTGCCCTTCTTAGGTCAGTATTTGTGTTGTGAGTAGGTTAGACTGTAGGCCAGATATTTTTCATTTGTCTTTGGATTTTCTATGACAATCCAAGAAATTCAGTTAGCACGAGAGAATGCATACCTACATGACTTTTATCTGTTTCCTCACCCTTTCTCCACTTTTAATTTATTGTGAAGTCTTGGAATTTCCTGTTGCTGCTAGGTGTTTTCAAGTTAGCTCTGTCCTCATGTGCCTCACTGGTCCTGATCCAAACCGTGGTCATTTCCAATTACTCGCTATGCATCTTTGGGCAGTTAATAAGAACCACAGAAGGAGAAGGAGTATCTTTGAGTTATGATGTTAGAAAATAGCATTGAATATTCCATGGACTGTCAAAAAATGAATATGCCCTTGATAAAGTGTACTCATGGTACTTCTTAGTGACAAGGATGGTGATACTCTTCTTACATACTTAGAACATGCTGTTAGGAGGGGGCAGACCTTTGCGACAGACATCATGCTTGGAATGGTACAGGGTGAGTGAAAGAGAAGAAGATCTTAAGGAGATGGAGTGACACAGTGATTGCAGCAATGGGCTCAAGTGTATGAAGGTGATGAGGATGGCACATGGCAAGGCAGGGTACTGTTGTTCATCGGATCATAGTGGGTAAGAATTGTCTCAAGGGTACCTAACAAAAACAGTATCTACACCACAGAGGAAACCACCCCCTGGGCCTGTGGCAGATTCACAAGCATTGCTATGACTGATTATGTTGTTGCAGTCACTGTTGCAACCTATACTGTGGAGGGTCTTCTCCTATTCATTGATCCTTCCCTTTATTGACCGTGATTCCATCTCCAGGAACTACTTCATCCTGGTAATATGCCCCCGGCACATGTGGAGAATCCCGCTATCTTCATTTGTAAGGAGCATTCTGGAAGCACTTCTTCTGGAAGTTCATGTTTAATGTTATTCACCAATACTGTGATTCCAACACATCAATTCTTGTCTTCCTCATTCCTTAACTAATTTTCCAATGCAAACAAGGCAGAGGAGATTGCCCATCCTTCTCCCATGTAGTTCTGTCAGGTGCACCTTACTCCTCAAAGTGATATGATTTTAAAAAAGCAAACAAGCAAACAAACAAATCAAACCCTGTAAAGAAGTCTTTTGTAGCAGATTTGTTCAATATAATATGCTGTTGTTTGATTTTTCTCTTTACAGTAGACGGCAATGTTGTTTTTGTTGTTATGTCCTGTTGAATCACCTGTGACCCACAGTGACCTTATGTACAGCAGCTCTGAAGCCTGCCCTGTCCTGAGCCAGTCTCACTTTTTCCAACCTACCAACCCCCATTGCCCCAGTTACTGTATCAATCCATCTCATCTGGGGTCTTCCTCTCCTGCAGTTTCCTCCACCCTTCCAAACATGTTGTTCTTCTCCAAAGATTGGTCCCTCCTGGCCACATGCCCAAACTATGTGAGATGGAGCTTCAAAATTCTAGCCTCCAAGGAGAAACTTGGTTTCACCCTCTCCAAAAGAGACCTGTTTGTTTTCTTGGTAGTCCATGGTATGTTCAAGGCTCTTCTCCAGCACCACAACTTAAAGAAATTGATTCTTTTTCTGTCATCCTTAGTCATTGTCCTGCTCTCTGATGCATAGTAACCAATTGCAAAGACCATGGCCTTGATTAGGCACACCTTAGTCTCTAAACTGACATTGTTGCTTTTCAGCACTCTGGTGAGGTCCCTAACAGCAGATTTTCCCAGTGTGGTTCATTTTTTGATTCCCTGAGTGCTAATTCCAAGAGTGTTCATTGTATAGCCAAGCAAGTTATAATTGTTAACAACCTCAAACTCTTCTCCATCTATCATGGTGCTGCCAATTGGCCCAGTGGGGAGAATCTTTGTCTTCTTGATATTGAGCTTCAACCCATATTGAAGACTATAGACTTTGATCTTCTGCAGCAAGCACTTCATGTTCTCCTCAGTTTCAGCAAGTAAGGTTGTGCCATCTGCATAATGTAGGTTGTTGACGAGTCTACCTCCAATCTTGATGCCACAGTCCTTCTCATAAACCCCAAATGATCTGTTCTGCATATAGATTGAAAAGCTGTGGTTACCAGATGCATCCCTGACACATATTCCATATTAATATAGACAAAAACAAAAATTATGACAGTTTGACCAACAACTAATAACTTGATAAACGTTAAGATAAATTAGCTGGAATGAGTAGGAGAAATACTTTTCCAGTTCAAGTGACTCGGTTTTAAATATGAGGCTCTAGAATCCAGTTCATTTGGCGGTTTGTTTAGGAGTCTAATGCTTGACCTGCTTCCTCTCCCTGCGGCAAGCTCTCAACGTGCTCACTTCTCAGTCACTCACGCTCAGGTACACATGCTGGCATGATGGCCCCTTCTTTTAGAAAGGACTCGATTTCCCGTGTGATTAGGTCCTTTGACTCTTGAGTCCAGCGTGTTTGCTCAGGGCGCCCTGGTGGAGGAGTCTGTAGGAGCGTGTTTTTCTGGAGGTTCACATCTACCAGGTGCTGCCAGGGAGGAAGACACGCCATCCCTTCACATACGATTTACAGCCTCTGAAATTCTGCTTGAAGGGCAGCAACCATCACTTTCTGAGATTTTTGTAGTTTAGATGGAAAGCTAATGTGTATAATGTCTTTCTTTCACCTGGTTACTGAGCTCCTGGACATAGACATGAGCTCCCGCAGTGTCCATTGCTGTGTTTTCTGTTCTGACCCAGCTTGGACGACTCACTGTATAGATTGATATAGAAATGCATTGAATTCAGCAATGTCACTAAGAGCACTCCTGGTAGACCAGGCACCACTATGCTATTAAGCTGCATCCGTTTTCTCACTTTGGGATCATTAGTCCTCTTTTTATTCGCACTGATATCCTCAAAAGATTGCCTTACTGGTGAGTCACTTGCTGCAAGTGTCTGAGAATCCATCGAGCTTCTCCAAGTACCCGCGTGTGCTTGTCGTTTACTACAGATGGCTGAGATTTAAAGCACCATTTCCACTCAAATTTTTCAGTGTCATCCAACAACTTCAACAAAAGCACCGGTGGTCTTTTAAGATAAAGGGAACTCAGAAACTTTTTTCTGATGTGAGTTGTGTGAGAGTTTAACATCAAAGGTCTTTGGTGTGTTTTAATAGTGTATAAATTAAGTCTTAACGGTATTTTAAAGTCTCGACATGAATCTGTAATCCAAGTTGGATTTTTTAAAAAAATATTATTTAAATGAAAGCTTACAGAGCAAATGAGTTTTCTCTTCAACCATTCAAACATATTTTGTTTAATGATGATATTATAATGTCCACATGTCAACATCATCCTTTGCTCTGTACACTTCTCTGTGAATTCTCTATCTGCGAATGTTGTCCTAATCACCACCTCATTACATATTGCTTTTTCCTTCATCCATTTTAGTATGCATTATCTATTTTCTGATTCCCACCCTCCACTTTCCTCTTCTTTTCACGTCCCTGATAACCATTAAAAACATTTCTTTCAGTAGGTAAACCTCTCTTAAGAGTTTAGTAAAAATGGAATCATACAGTATTTATCCTTTTGTGGCTGACTTACTTCTCTCAGTATACAAATTGTGGTTAGCCCTGAGGAGAACGGGAATCCCAGAGCACTATGCAAAATCTATACAGGAAGCAGTCTTCAGAACAGAGTAGGGAAACACTGCATGGTTCAAAATTAGGAAGGGAATATGTAAAGGATGTGTGCTATCTCCATATTTTTTTCAATCTATATGCAGAAAAGAGCATTCAGGAAGCAGGGCTTTATGAGGAGTGTGGCATCAAAATTGGAGGAAGACTCATCAACAACCTATGTTATACAGATAAAAGTAAGGAGGATCTAAAGTGATTGTTGCAAAAGATCAAGGACTGCAGCCTTCAACATGGATTGAAGCTCAACATCAAGAAGACAAAGACTCTCACCACTGGGTCAACTGGCAGCACCATGATAGATGGCGAAGAGACTGAAGTTGTTCACAGTTACAGCTTGCTCGGCTCAATAGTCAACACTCTTAGCACCAGCAGTGAGGAAGTCAAACGACAAATCACATCAGGTAAATCTGCTGTCAGAGACCTTTCCAGAGTACTGAGAAGCAACTATGTCAGTTTAGAAACCACAGTGCACCTCATCCAGGCCATGGGCTTTGCAATTACTTGCTATGTATCAGAGGGCTGGACAATAACTAAGGATGATAGAAGAGGAATTGATGCCTTTGAGCTGTGGTGCTGGAAAAGAGTCTTGAGCATACCATGGACTACCAAGAAAAGAAATAGGTCTGTCTTGGAGAGGGTAAAAATATATTTCTCTTTGAAGGTTAGGATTTTGAAGTTCTGTCTCACATACCTTGGGCATGTGGCCAGGAAGGACCAATTCTCAGAGAAGGACATCATATTCAGAATGATGGAAGGAGAGAACAGGAGTGGAGGACTCCGGATGAGATGGATTGATACAGTAATTAGAACAATGGGAGTAGGTGTGTCAGAGTCAGTAAGACTAGCTCAGGGCAGGGCAGGCTTCAGAGCTGCTGTACTTAGGTTTGCTAAGGGTCACAGGCGACTCTACGGCACCAACATGTCTTCCAGAGTCAACATACTGCATCTTAATTCCTCTTGTGGTGGTGAGTTTTGAGGATGGGACAAGGGTGCTTTGACTCCAAGGTTTTATTGCCATGGGATCCTGCACAGTGATGTTGCTGTTTCGTTAGACCCCTTGCTACTTGACCTTGGACAAGTTGTTACTGCAGCAAACAACAGTTTCCTCATTTCTAAAATAGGCTTAAATTGTAATATGTATGTTGCAGTGCCATTTGGAAGAAGGAATGAGAATTTGTGTGGTTTATATAGAATAAATATTCAATAAATGCTTGTTCACTCTGTGATTAAATGTTTATTGAATGCCGTTATGTTTCAGGCTTAGACACGTTAAACAAAGCTATGTCTTATTCATCCAGCACCTCCGATCTAATTATGGAAAGTGCAAATGACTTTTTAATGTTGATGGCAAGTGACCTATGAGAAGGTGTCCGGCTGGATTTCTGGGAGAGGGGAAAGGCAAGAACAGCAAAGTTTGGGGATTTTCCTAAATCCCATGCTAATACAAAGTAATCAGATTGGTTGTCAGTGACATTGACCAAAGCTATTTCTTAAACATTGGTGGACATGATCTTAAATGAGGGTCTCTAGAGAAACAGAATTTGTGTGTGTGTGTGTGTGTGTGTGTGTGTGTGTGTAAGTATGAGAGACACAGGGAGATGAGATATAATTAGCTCGCACCACTGTGAGGAGTGAAAATTCCCGAAGCCGTGACTCAGGCTGAATGTTGAAGACACTACAAGCTTGTGTTCTCGGTCAGGTGATGGATGGAGGGCAGGATGAAGACAGGCAGAGGTGGTGGTGCCAAAAACATATTTTAGAGGCAGAACAAACTTATGGAAATGATCTCCCCCCCCTTTATTCTTCTTCTTCTTTTTTAAAACTCTAATCATAACCGTAACCCAGGAACTTCTCTGTTAACGTTGACTAAAAGGATTGTGCTCCAGACAGCGTATAGACTAGTCTTCAACCACAGAAGAGCCAAGTGGACACACAGAATTCACCAGCACAGCATGAGAGCGCTTGGTGGTGAGAGTTCAGTAGATAAATGAAAGGAAGCTGATGGAGACCTTGGGCAAAGAGACTCTGAGGAGCAATGGACACAGAAACCAAGGAACTGGCCTTTTATCCATGGAATCCTCCTTCTACCCTCTTTCCTTCCCTCCCTCGATTCTTTCTTCTTTCAGTCTCTCCCTTTCTTCATTTTTTTCTACCTTTATTCCCTCATCTTCCCTCCATCTGTCCTTTCTTTTTTCTTTCCTCCATTTTTCCTTCTCTCTCCTTCTGTCCCTTCATCCCATTTTGATATCCCCTCCCTCCCTCCCTCCCTCCTTTTCTTCTCCCCTCCTTTTCTTGCTTTCTCCTCCCTCCCTCCCTCTCTCTCTTTCTCACCTCCCTCTCACCTTTGCTCCCTTATCTTCCTCCATGCCTCACTCTTTTCTTCCTTCTTCCCTTCCCTCCTATTTCTCTCTTTCCTTTGTTCTTCCATATTTCTATCCTTCCAAATTTTAAATCTGCTTTTATCAGAAAATCTTTACATGCTGATAGACATTGTCTGACCAACTCTAATTTCTTTGCAGGAAAGCCCCAGTTATTACAGAAGCACCTCCTAGTGCTGAGCATGTAGAGTTTTGACAATACTAAAGTAACTTTAAAACAAACAAACACTGTCTTCATGAACATCTTTGATTCTTTCTTTCAGCTCAGTCCTCGAGATTGAATCAATACTTCAACAGTCACTGACAGAAATCCAGAAAGTGCCTTACAGCTAAAAACGTATGTTTTCTTCCCATCTCTCCTCTTTTCCACACAAACTGAAGCCTTTCATTCTTTGGTGCTGGTAGGGTTTGGTGGGAAATTGGTATCCTGTATTTAACGTGTAGAGGTGGGGTGTTGGCGAAGGAAAGGAAGACGCTTCATCAGGTGGATGGACGTAGTGACTGCCGCAGTGGACTGCGATGTCTCAGGAAGTGTGAGGCATAGGACAGAACAGGGTTAACTGTGAGTCATACTCAACTCGACAGCACCTAACAACAACACAACAGTGTGTGCTGTCAGTTGGGTCTTGCATAACTGAATCTGAAGAAAAAGGCCTCATCCCACCAGACCCAGCACTGGAAAGGCCTTGGAATATGAGACCTGTTAGCCATTACTATATTTTTTTTGAAATTCAACATTTTAACTTTTATATAAATTATGTAAATTTTCCCTCAAAAGTATCTGAAATATTTCACTGTACAACATAAAAAATGGTACCTCAAAAGCTAGAAACCATAGAGGAAATGTAAATAAGGCACAAAATTTATTTACACTACCAATTGCTGCCTAACTCGTTTTCTAATTTGTACTTACAACCCTCCAAAGAGTGTTTATATTCTGAATCATTCCTTCACATTTTCTGATTATCTGTTATAATGTTCCAACACACATGACAGACTGACAATCCTCTTTGTATACCATTCACAAGACTAAATAAATACTAGAGGAATATTTCAGAGATTCGATAGCTTGATCTTTTACCTCCTTCACATTTGACAGTGAGTCAGTTCCTCGTGATGAAATATAGGAGTGAAGAATTAACAGTGGTTTACAATTCTTCTGCAATGTGTCTTAATGTTCATAGTCCACTGAAAACATTGAAGGAAGATGAATCTTCCGAGCAGCAGTCAGCCTGACCATCTAGTTTCTATCTTTCATCACTTTCATAGTCTTCTATGACAATGTCATCATCATCTTCCATGTCCCCTTGGGCTGCATGCGGTTCGAATCCACCAACTGCTCCAAGCGATGGGTCTTTTCTGGCTCAGTGGTACATAACAAGAAGACTAAACTGAGAAAATATTATATTATTTTTTAGGTGCTATCGAGGCAAGGATGGCTCAGAGATTCTGAATAAGATCAAAACCTTGGCCTATCGTGTGTCATCTTAATGATTTCCACCATGGTCAAACCCATTGTTGCAGTGATTGTGCTAATTCATCTCCTCGGGGGTGGGAGGTCTTCTTCTCTTTCTCTGACTCTACTTTTCTAAGCATGATTTTTTACCAAAGACTGACCCTCCTGACGATATTCCAGAGTATGTGAGTACATTATCCTTGCCTCTAAGGAGCAACGTGGCCACACTTCCTCCAACATACTTTTTGTTCTTTTGGCATTTAAGGATATTTGCAACACTCTTTGTGAACACCACAATTCAAAACATTAATTCTTCTCTAGGCTTTTTCATGCGTCGTTCAACTTTAAGACACATATAAAGTAATGGAAAACATCAAAGCGTGGGTTGACCTTCACCTTTAAATTGACATTCTTGCTCTTTAGCACTTTGAAGAGATCTTTGGCAACAGATAGTCCAATGATTTCATTTCTTTGATTGTCCATCCTTTGATTTCTTGACTTTTGTTTCTGTAGATGTTATTGTGGGTCCGAGAAAAATGAGATCATTGGAAATTCAGTGTTTTCTCCATGAACATAATGTTAAATAGATTATGATACCGTTTCATATAGCCCATAGAATACAATACCTAGACTGAGAAGCTGTTGTCTGAACAGAGCAATGGAACACTGCATGGTTTAAAATGAGCAAAGCTATGTATCGTATCAGGATTACAGCCCTTCTCCTTACCTGTTTAATCTGTGCACTGAGCAAATCATATGAGAACCTGGACTTTATAAAGAAGAATGTGGGACTGGGATCAGAGAAAGATTCATCGACAACCTGCATTACGCAGGCGACACGACTTTGCTTGTTTCATGAAGAGGACTTGAAACAATTGCTGCAGAAGATCAAAGATCAAAAACCTGCAGTGCGGATTACATCTCAACGTCAAGAAGACAAAAATCATCACCACTGGACGGATAAGCAATGTCATGACAGATGGATATAAGACCAAAATTTTTAATGATTTTTATAGCTTGCCTCTGGAAACTCTATGAACTTGGAGAAACGATGAAAGTTATACAAGTGTTCAGGACTTTCACTCATAGGGTCGCTATGTGTAGTCTATGACTCAATGGCACTTAACAACAACAACTAGAGAGCTATGTTGGCCTAGTGGATAGAAAACTATGCTACCAAGTCAAAGGTGGATGATTTTAATCTGCAGTTCTCAGGCCTGGTTTTAATTGTTTTTGGTCAAACATTCTTCTAAGTGATATAGCCCTGGTCTGTGCATTTGTTGTATAGAGGTAACTCATGGTTGCTGTGATGCTGTGATAATGGTTACATATGGTGAACAGTGTTTGGTGGAGTACCCCATTAAAACAACTCAATTGCAAAATGGGCACAGGATATGAACAGACACTTTACCAATGAAGACATTTTGATAGCAAACAAACACATGAAGAAAATGTTGAAAATCCCTAGCTCTAAGAAAGATGCAAATCAAAACAACTATGAGATATCATCTCACTCCAGTAACAATAGCAAAATTCAACAGAGCAGCAAACAACAAAAGCTGGCAAGGTTGTAGAAAAACTGGAACCTTTATTCACTGTTGGTGGGAGTGTAAAATGGTGCAACAACTCTTGAAGGCAGTATGATGCTTTCTCAAAAAGTTGCAAATAGAAATTGCACTTGACCCAGAAATTCCACTACTGGGAATATACCCTAAAGAAACCAGAACTGCCACCCAAACAGATATATGCACACCTATGTTTACTGCTGCTTTGTTCACAATAGCAAAAAGCTGGAAACAACCTAAGTGTCCATCAACAAACGAATGGATAGGGAAGCTATGGTATAGTCACACAATGGAATACTACGCTGCATTGAAAAACAAGGAATAAAATATTATACAAAATGGGTGACCCTGGAGGACATTAACTTAATGTGAATGGATTAAATGAATCAATCAAGAGAAAAAGTAGCAGAATGGATTAAAAAAACAAAGTCTATCAATATGTTGCCTAAAAAACAAACAAACAAAAAACCCCAAAAACCAAAAAAAAGAAAAACAAACCCAACCCCAAACAAACCAAGTTTGGAAGTAGGAGTGGCATCCACTTCCGAAATAGCTTGCCTCTGGAAACTTTATGAACTTGGAGAAACGATAAAAATTACACAAGTGTTCAAGTCTTTCATAGGGTCGCTATGAATTGCTTATGACTCGACCGCACTTAACAACAACATCTTACATGGATATATAGTCAACATCCTTGGTACCAGCAGTCAAGAGATCAGGAAGTATATTGCATTGAGCAAGTCTGCTGTTAGGGACCTCTCCAAATGACTGAGGAGCAATGATGTCAGTTTTAGGACTAAGGTGCATCTGATTCAGGCCACACTCTCCCCGGTCACTTGCTATGCATCGATGCTTTCAAGCTGTGGTGTTGGAGAAGAGAAATGAACATCCCATAGACTGCCAAAAGAACAAACAAATGTGTCTTTGGAAAAGTACAGCCAGAAGACTCCATGAAGGACAGATGCTGAAGCTTTATCTCATATTCTTCAGGCATGTCCCTAGGAGAGGCTATTCCTTGGAGAAGGGAAGACTGCTTGGAAAGGCAGAAATTTGCAAAGGAGATGAAGACCTTCAAGCAGCTGGATTGACATAGTGGCTGCCACAGTGGGCTGCCCTGTGTCAGGAAGCGTGAGGATGGCACAGGATAGGACAGGTGTCAGAGCTGTGGTTTATAGGGTCACTATGGGTCATACTCAACTTGATAGCACCTAAAAACACCACCACCACCAACAACAACAACAACAACAATGATTCAGTTTGAAGACTAAGGCATATCTGATTCAGGTCATGGTCTTTTCAATCACTTGCTCTGCATCTGAAATCTGGGCAATGAACAAGGATTAGTGACGAAGAATTTATGCCTTTGAGCTGTGGTGTTGTAGAAGAGTGCTGAATAGCCCATGGGCTGCAAAAAGAACAAACACAAACAGGCACATCTTGGAGAAAGTGCATCCAGAATGCTTCTTGGAAGTAAGAATGGCAAAGTTTCTCATCACATTTCTGGGGTATGTTGCTGGGAGAGCTATTCCTTGGAGAGGGGCGTCATGCCTGGAAAGGTGAGGGGTCAGTGAAAGAGGAAGAATTTCCATGAGAGGGAATGACACAGTAACAACAGCAAGGGGGTCAAACGTGTGAGATGCTGTGACGATGACACGGGATAGGACAGGATTCGGATCTGCTGCTCACAGAGTCGCTATGAGTTGTACTCAACTCAGTGAGATCTGGCCACAACAATCACAATGTTGCTTATTGGTCCAATGGGTGAGGATTTTGCCCCCCTGGTTCTGAGATGTAATCCGTACTGAAAACAAGGCTTTGCTCTTTTTCACTGTTTCAAGTCTTCCTTTTATGTAAAGTTATGTCATCACCTGCTGCAGACTGTTACTCAATCTTTCTCCAATCCTGAAACCACAGTCTTCGTGTAGTCCAGCTTCTTCAGTTATTTGCTCAGTGTATAGATTGATTACACATGGAGAAAGGAGCCCACCCTGACACACACCTTTTCTGAATTTAAACTACACAATGTCTGTCTTTTTGGAATGATTGCATGTTGGTATAGATTTTGAATGAGCATAAGTCAGTGTTCTGGAATTCTCACACCTCACAGTGTTTACCATAATTTGTCATGATCCCACAGTCAAATGCCTTTGCATAGCCAATAAAATGCAAGTAAATATTTTTCTGCTATTTCTGCCAAGATCTAACTGACATCAGCAGTGATAACCCTCGTATCATAACCTCTTCTAAATCCAGCTTGAATTGCTGAAATCCTAGTGATATACTGCTCCAGCCATTTTTGCCTCAAAAAAATTTTTCATTTCATTCAAAATAATTTGCTTTACTGAAAATGCATAATTTCCACAAAAATTCAAATAAGAAACATAACTTGATTTTGAAAGGACTGTGATGTAACCAAAGCAGTCCAGCTGACTGGAGAAGCCTTGTGGAGGGAGAGACCTGGCGTGGAGGCCAGCTCGGACCCAGCACAGTCTCAGCTCTGTGGTCGCTGTTGGAGGTTGGCTGGAAAGGGGACCAGGACAAAGATGGGCTTCCCTGTCCAGAAAAGCAGCCTTGGTGTCCCTTTGCCTCATATAAAGATGACCACTTTAACTCTGGCTCCAGGTGCCCTCTTTTTAAAAAGAAAATCAAAGGCAACCAGACATTTCCCAGGTGGCCACAAGACTGGTCCAAAGCCTCATCTCAAAGCGGCTGTCGTGATGAACTGTCATTAAAGTACTCAGAGGAATCCTTCTGCCGGGGAAACGGCTCCCCATGATTCTTGCGATGCTCTGAACTGTCCTTCCAATCCTCTCTGTAGTTTTTAATAGACATTGACTTTTTTAAACTAAAGGGAATTTATGGAACTATAAACTCTTCTTCTAGGCCACCGTGGCTTCAACAAAGTGTTGTGTTGGGGAGCCAGACCCTGAAGTTCAGGCCTTGTGATGAGGCCTTGCTAAGAACACTGTGGAAAGCAGTGGTTAGCAGCTTTTGAAGGGACTGAGAGGCTGCACTCCAGACAAAGACTGGACATCAGGCACAGGACTCAGTGTCCTTTGTGAGGACCAGGGGAAGAAAGTGGACGCGGCTTCTGCGGATTGATGCTCAGAGGCAGAGCGTGGGACTGTGGCTGCTGTCTCACAGGGAGACCCACTGTGGCCTTCTTGTCCACAGATGAGCCTTCCTCTGTTCCCAGGTCTTTGCGTTTCCTGGTTGAAGGCCCCTCCTGGTGGCTTCTAGGGGCCCTCACAGCTCCAGGGGCACTCCTGAACTTGTTGGTTGTCCCAAGGACAAGATCCTGATGACCTGTGCACACTGCTGGTGGGGGCTCAGTAGGTACTCGTGGCTGTGACCATATGATGGGCATGTGTCCTCAGTTCAGTGCGGACTGGCATTGGGAGGAGGTGCCACTTGTTCTGTCCGGGACTCATGATTCAGGAAAGGTGACAACAGAGACAGGTGTTGGGGAGAAAGACCCAGTGCCCTGGAAGAGGGGAGGAGGCTGAGAGTTCTGCAACAGCAAACTGTATGTGTGTGAGTGTGTGTGTGTGTGTGTGTGTGCGTGTGCGTGTGTGTGAAAGAGAAAGAGAAGAGAGGAGAGAGGAGAGAGAGACAGAGAGAGTGTGTGGAGGAGAGTGTGCGAGTGTATGTGAATGTGAGTGTGTGAGTGTGTGTGAGCTTGCGTGTGTGTATGAGTGTATGCGTATGCTAGTGTGCTAATGTGTGTGCGTGTGTGTGTGTACATTAGTGAATGTGAGTCAGTGGGTGTGTGTTTGTGTCTACACACGTGGAACGTAGATGGAGAGAAAAGACCTCTGTCTGCTTCTTTTAAGAAGTTAGGTGTTTGCAGTTAGCACGTCCTGTAAGAGGACCCACTGTACACGTGTTTGCATAAGTGCATATGAATATGAGATTGGGGCTAGTGATCCTGGCACAAATCTCATCCTTGAGAAGGATGATGTAAGAGGTCACACAGTGTGTGTAGGGGGACGTGAGCGGTGTGATCTCTGTCCTAGAACAGCTATACTAGGTGCCACAGTTGTGTGGTTTTTAAGGAGCAAAGGTTCATTGTCTCTCATTTCTGGGAGCTGGGTGTCTGACTCTGGGGTGCCTTCAGACCAAGTTACCCTCACAGGCTCTGGGAGAGGAACCTTTCTTAGCTTTTCCAGCTCGGGTGGTCCCGGGCATCCTCTAATTTGCAGTTGCATCATCAGTTGGAGCTCAGGTAGCTGCCTCAGTCTCTGCTGCTTCTCTGTGACTCCCATCTTTCCTAAGAGTATCACTCAGATGATATTAAAATCCACCCTATGCCCTGTGATAACCTAATTGATGATGCCCTCAAATTTCCCAATGAAGTAGCATCTCCACGTGCTGAGGGCCAGCGCTGGAACGCTTCTTTCGGGGCTACCGGTCAGTCCTTGACAGAGGTCCAGACAGGAGCATGCATGCTAACTCCTGTGGAAGGTTTGCCTCCAGTTAAAGATCTTGCTCTCAGCTCTGTCTGAACAGAAAGGACCGTGCTGGAGACAGCATGGGAAGGGGCCCCCCTCACTGGCAGGGTGGCAAAGATGAAGAGAAGACGCCACACTCCCGCACCTGAGGCAGAGCCTGAGATCAGAGGACTCTGTGTCCCAGGGAGTCCACAGTTGTCCCATATTTCTGTGGCCCAGGGTCAGGGATATGCGGTGGGCCAGCATGATGACATGGACTGCTGAAGGGAGTATATTGATCCACTGACTGCTCAGAGCACATCAAACCAAAATGATGGGATCTATCTCTGTTTTCACATGGAGCCTAGGGAGGCTTGGTCCTGAGGTCCTGCCTGTCCTGGGATAGTGTCCTGTACCCAGTGTCCTTGTAAAATCCCTGGCGTGTGGGCAGTGAGAGTCTGTCACCATCTCAGGGCCCGGGATGTGAGGCAGTGCCAAGGTCAAGCTCTGAGATTTCCAGTAAGACGGCAGATCTGTCAGAAGGGTGATCCCAGGCCGTGCTCAGAGTCCCGGGAGTGAGACAGACCCTCCTGGAGTTTTCCCTGCGAACTTACTTGCGTTTTATTCTGCAACCATTTCTTCGTCGGTTCTTTTCCCCGGAGTTCTGGGTCAAGCAGAAATAAGTGAAGAAAAGGCCATTTAGCGTTGTCCTTGAGATTCAGAGAATGAAAGGCATTCATGCCCGCCTAGGTCCTGTTCCTAGGTCAAGTGTTACAAAGGAGTTGTTGATGGGTCCCATGAATGGGGCACTGGCATACTGGCTCTGCTTTTTGTGTGATTAATATTCATGCCGAGAGGAGAAACAAAGCAATGGAGGTTCAAATACAGGGCACGCTTGTGCGACTCCCAAGTCCCTGGGATCTGCTGAAATGCCTGTGTCACTCCCGGCATCCCCACAAGACACCGGAGCCTCCATGGGCTGGGAATCAGGGGACACAAAGCACCCACGATGCACTGAGCTCTGATGCTCTTTGTAGCACGACGTTTCCATCCAGAGCCCTGGACTCAGATTTGGGGTGTGAGGCGGGAAAGTTGAGCGGGTGCCTGCAGCTCCCAGGTTGGTTGTGAGGGAAAATGGGTTCTCCGGAGACTCTGGCTCTGGTCCACGGGTGAAGCAGGCCTAACTGTGCCCCAGTCCTCTACCCGCAGCACCAAGGGCACAGCCCGTGATGGCATCTCAGTTACCTAGGTTTAGCTCTGAAATTTAACTTGGAAGTCATCACCCCTGTACTCTTAACAAGAAAAAAGGAGAACAAACACCAAAAGAAAATCAATGTTTTTATGGGCCACTCGGACCACAAAGGTCGTGGGGCAAGTTGAGATCACAGACTCTGGAGGGATGCGCTTATGTAGCTCAACAGAGCAAGACGTGCATCCTGGAACAGAAGCCCAGAAGTCAGCACTGGCTGCTGGTACGTGATGGGAGCTTGGGTGGTGTTGCCCGCAGGGCCGCATGCTGCTAACCCAAACGCTGGGCCCCTCTCACCTTTCAAATCCAGCAGTTGCTGGACAGCGGTAACTCGTGGTTGCTGCGATGACAAACACTGTGACACTGATGTGCCAAATGCGATAATGGTCACCCATGGTGGACAGTGTTGGGTGGAGCTCCCAGTTCAAACAAGCTTGGAAGCAGGAGTGGCATCCACTTCCATAATAGCTTGTCTCCGGAAAGCCTATGAACCTGGAGAAAGGACGAAAGTTATACAGGTGTTCAGGTCTTCCGTTCATGGAATCGCTATGAGTCATCGATGACTCGACAGCACTCAACAACAACAGCTGCTCTACGAAGGGTCTTTCGTGTGATTTACAGCCTTGAAAAGCCTGATCAAGCAAAATGCCGGCTCCTAGTGGGCAATGACGAGTTGTCCCGAGAGCCGTTAGGTGCTGTGAAGTGCCTTCCACTCAGTGGTTCCCTGCGTGGCAGAACAAAGCATTGTCCGGTCCCGTGTCAACCTCACGTCAGAAGGTGTGAGTGTGAACCCACTGGGGTAGCCACTGGGCAAGTTCACCTCCAGCAGGTCTCTCACTTTCCCACTGACCCTCTCCTTGACCAAGCATGATGACCTTCTCCAGGGAGTGGCCTCCGCGGATAGAAACCCATCTAACCTGTGAGATAAAGTCCTCGCCCAGGGAGGATTCTGGCTGTACTTCTCACAACACTGATTTGTTCACTCTTCTGGAAGTCCGTGTTCTTTATTCACCAAGCTATAATGCAGACATGTCAATTCTTTTGTCATCTTCTTTATTAATTTTCCAACTTTTGCAGGCATATGAGATTTTGAAAATAGTATAACCTGGGTCAGGAGCACCTCAGTCCTAAAAGTGACATTTTTCCTCTTAGAACTTAAAAAACTCTTTTGGTGTCACATCGTCCAGCGCAATATGTTCTTAGATTTCATGACTACTGTTTCCGTGGAAATTGATGTGAATCCAAGCCCAATGAAATGCTTGACAACTTCAGTTTTTTTCTCTATCATTATTTTTCTCATTGGTCTACTTGTGAGAATTTTTTGATGCTTTTTTAAAAAATGCTGAGCTGTAACCCACGTTGAAGACTGAGGTCTTATACCTCTCTCAGTAATTACTTCAGGACCTCTTCTTCCAGCAAGAACGATTATGTCATCTGCATATTTCAGGCTGTTGACTAATCTCCTTCAAATGCTGGTGCTGATTTCTTCTTCATGTAGTCTTGCTTCTCAGATTTATTAGTTTAAATGATAAGCTAAATATTCATGTTGTTGTTGTTATGTGCCATTGAGTCGCTTGTGACTCATAGCGGCTTTATGTACGAAAGCCCTAAACCTTGGTCTACCCTATGGTCAATCTCACTGTCTCTGACAGACCTACTTCCATTACCCCAGTCATTGAATCAGTCCATCTCATTGAGGGTCTTCCCTTCTTGTACTGTCCCTCCACCCTCCCAAGCATGATGCTCCTCTCCAAGGACTGGTCCCTCCTTGCAACATGCCCAAAGTATGTCAGACGGAGCTTCAGAATCCTTGCCTCCAAGGGGCAGCCTGGTTTCACCCTCTCCAGGACAAACCTGCTTATTCTCCTAGCAGTCCACGGTATATTCAACACTCTTCTCCAGCACCACAGCTCAAAATTAAACTTGGTCACACACCATTCCTGATATTAAGACAAATTGTTCTTGTGATGTGTCATCAAGTCTAGTGTGACTCAGTGAACAATGTACTAACCCTGACCTATCCTCGGCCATCTTCATCCCCTCTGACATCATCAGCCCATTTCTTCAGTCACGGTGCCACACTAGCTCACTGAAGGTCTTCTTTTCTTTCACTGACCTTCTTCCATCTTCCCCAGCATTGAATGTCACTTTCCTAGGAACAGTCCCTTATAACAACATGTCCAAAGTATGTGAGACCAAGTTTCACCATCCTTGTGCCTCTCGAAAGGGGACCCAGATCGCACTGTCTCCAAGACATACCTGTTTGTTCTTTGGCGGTCCATGAGATATTCAGTACTCTTCTCCAAACCCCAACTTAAAGGCATCTATTCTTTTATCATCCTTATTCATTGTCCAGCTTTCTGATGCATATAAAAGGCATACAGTATCCTCTTATTAAACCCAAATCCATGTGTTGCTGCTGTTGTTGGGTACAATTGAGTCAGAACAGACTCATAACTGACCTCCAGTGTGTTTTCAAAGTATCACCTTGTTGTCTGTGTAGACTTCTGGGTCTACGTGGAGGCTCTGCTAGTCTAGTAGTGAAGAGTTATGCATCCAACCCAAAAGCACATGATTCAGATTTACCAAATGTCCCATGAGAGAAAGACGGGCAATATCCTCCTATGTGATTTACTGGCTCTGAAAATCTGCTGGAGGATAAGTTACGAGTTGGTTCCAACTCAAGAGCACACAACAACAACAACAACAAAAACAACATCACGAGCATAATTCAGAGTTTCTGAATTTTCATTCCTCTCAATGCTGTTCACAATTTTTTTATGATTTATAGACTTAAATGCTTTCACATAGTCAATATTACTGGTATTCTCTGGGTTTTGACCACAATCCACCTAACTTCAACAATAATATCTCTCATTTCATCTTCTCTTCTGAATCTGGATTGAATTTCCGGAAGATTTCTGTCAATATCTAGCTATAGTCATTTTTAAATTGTCAATAGAGAAATTTGTCTGTATGTGATGTCAATGTTTACGTATATTCACCTTCCATTTTCTTTGGAAATTTCTTCTTCACATCGCCTTTCTTTGGACTAGCATGCTTATAGTCCAGTTCTGATGGGTTGAATAATGCAGAAAATATCAAAAGAAGGTAGAAGGAATATGAATACACAGAGTACTGTACCAAGAAGAGTTCGTTGACTTTGAGGCATATCAGAAGAATCAATGGTACTGTAGAAGAAGTTCAAGCTGCATTGAAGGCATTGGTGGAAAACACTGTAAGAAATGACAGATTCTTTTCAAGGAGAGGAGCAAATGGGGGGAGGGGGGAGGGGTTTGTGCGGGGAGAAGGGTGCAACAATGAATGAATGGAATCCCAAAATCTCTGTAGATGTTCATTGAAATGAAAAATAAACAACCTAAATTAAAAAAAAAAAAAGAAATGACAGATTGTCTGCTGGGGTATTTCAACAGATAAAAGCAAAGCTAGAACAGACCAATTGTTGATGACAAGAAATTGGGAAAACAGCACAGGGCTGACCAACTATAAGTGGTCTCTAGTTCATTCAGTATTTCCTTGCTCTGTTCTGACAACTGCCTCCCGATCCAAGTATAGGTTTCACATATGCACGATCAAGTGTTTTGGGATTCCCATTCTTCTCAGAGTCAGCCAAAGTTTGTTGTGGTGCACACAGACACCTTTGCAAAGTCAATAAAATACAGATAGACATTCCCTGGTGCTCCGTGTTTTCAGCCAAGATCCAGCTAATATTAACTACAATATCCCTAATGCCAAGGCCTCTTCTAAATCCAGCCTGCACTTCAGGTAGTTATCTGCTGGTGTGCTAGTCCAGTCCTTTTTTGGATAATATTCAGCAGACTTTTGCTTGCATGTGATATTAATGAGATTGTTTGATAATTTCTGTACTCTGTTGGATCACCTTTCTTTCTTTGGAATAGAAACAAGCCAGCTTATCAGGTGATTGTCCTCAGATTTCTTGGTACAACTTAGTGAGTACATCTAGGGCAGCATTTGTTTGTTAAATTACATAAATTGGTATACCGTCAATTCCTGGGGACTTGTTTTTTGCCAATTCTTTCAGAGAAGCTTGAACTTCTTCCTTCATCACCACAGGTTCTTGCTCATATATTGCTTCATGAAATTCTTCTGTGCCCACCAATTTATTTTGGTACAATAACTCTGTATTCTTCTTCCATCGTCTTCTAATGCTTCCCGAATCATTTAATATTCTGTCTAAAGAATCCTTAAGTATTGCAACTGGAGGCAATACAGAACAGAGCAAGGAAACACTTCCTGGTTCAAAATTGGGAAGGATGTATGCCAGGGATGTGTCTTATCTCCATACCTTTTCAATCTATATACAGAATATATTATCTGGGAGGCTGGGCTATGTGAGGAGAAGCGTGGCATCAGGATTGGAGGGAGACTCATCAACAATCTGCATTATGCAGATGACACAACCCTGCTTGCTAAAAATGAAGAGGACCTGAAGTGCTTGCTGCAGAAGGTCAAGGACGGCAGCCTTCAAATTGGATTGAAGCTCAACATCAAGAAAACAAAGATTCTCACCACTGGGCGTATTGATAGCATCATTATAGACAGTGAAGAGATTGAGATTAACGGCTTTAGTTTGTTTAGCTTCACAATCAATACTCTTGACACCAACAGCCAGGAAATTAAAAGGAATTTAAAGGAAATTAAAAGTACTTCATTTGAAAGTCTGATGTTAGAGACCTCCTCAAACTACTGAACAGCAACAATGCCAGTCTGGGGACTAAGGTGTGTCTGATACAGGCCATAGTCTTTGCAATCACTTGATATGTAACAGAGAGCTGGACAATGACTAAGGGATAATAGAGGAGAGTTGATGCCTTTGAGCTGTGGTGTTGGAGAAGAGTATTGAATGTACCATGGACTGCTTGGAGAGCAAACAGATTTGTCCTGGAGAGAGTGAAGCCAGGCTGCTCCTTGGAGGCAAGGATTCTGAAGCTTCGTCTGACATACTTTGGACATGTTACAAGGAAAGACCAGTCCTTGGAGAGGGATGTCATGCTTGGGAAGGTGAAGGACAGTGAAGGAGAGGAAGACCCTTGATGAGATGGAATGATTCAGTGACTGGGATATCGGGGGTAGATGTGTTGGAGACAGTGAGATTGGCACAGGATAGAACAGAGTTTGGGGCTATTGTACACAGGGTTGCTATGAGTCACAGGTGACTCAACAGCACATAACAACAACAGCATTCCAGTCCATAAACTGGTATAAAATCTTAAGTATTCATTTTGATACATTTCTACTGATTGACCAGCATGAGATTGAGAAACGTCTAGGGTTCCAGCACTTAAATATCCCTCAGTTTCATGGGTTGTATCTCTCTCATTCTCACTAGATTCATGGGAGTGAGAAAAGAAAATCCCCTAATATTTCTGGCTCCTGGACTGAGAAGAGAAGTAACTACTTGAAGATATACTGAGGGCATTCTCCCTAACAGAGCCTCACTCGGCAGGGGGGTCTTCTGCACAGACGCTTCTTCTTGAGAAGTGAGTGTAATTACCAGGCTCCAGCCTCCTCCTACCTTCTTGTCTCATCCAAGGGTGAAAAATAAGATTGGAACAAGTGTGAAGGTCATAGCCTAGAGACATAGTCCACTCTAAGACTAAGATTTAATCATAAAATTGCAGAACAGTTCCTTTCTTCCATAATTCAGCACTTGACCAGCAGGACCCCAGCACACTGCAGTGGATTAGGGCAGACAGAACTGCAAAGCTCAGTGTCCCTCTGAGGGGGCTTGCTGCAGGATGTCCTGAGTTAAGCAACCAAGCGCCACAGTGACTGCCACCAAGTGCATCTGGACTCCTGGCAACCCCGTGTGGTACCGAGCAGAACCGCACTGCAGGGTTTCCTCGGCTCTGACAGCCACTGAAGCAGATTACACAGCCTCATCCAGGAAACTGCTGGTTAAGATCGAGCTACTAACCTTCAGGCTACTCATCCACGTGCTCCTTGTGTGGACTCCGGCTTGCAGCAGCCCTCTGTGGGACTGTGAGGCTGCAAATCTTAAAAGGAGGACAGTGTCCATCTTGCTCCCTTGAAGCAGCTGGTGGATTTGAACTACTGGAGCTGTGCACAGACCTTTGGTCAGTAGCACAACACACTGCGAACTCTTGCACCAGAGCTCCTACATAGCTGAGTAAAAGGTTTTGGCACTCTCCAGGGACCTTGAACAATTGGGGGGCGGGGGCGGGGAGACATTAAAGGAATTTGAAACCTCTAGAAGCCATGCACTAAACTAGCCACACATAACACTTCATACAATCACTTGTTTATGTCAATTCTTGGATTTTATTTCATGTGCTTGGCTTACAACAACAATAGAAAAATGCAAGAAATATTAAACTTCAAGGGAAAACTCAGTATGAGGAGAAAAAACAAGATCTACATAAGACACTTGTGTTGGGGTTGTCAGTATTTGAAAGGACTGATGGAAAGAGTAAATAGTCACTGTACCAAAAGGAATTGGCAGACATTAGAAGAATTTCATGAAACAACGTATGGGCAAGAGCCTGTGGTGATGAAGGAAGAAGTTCAAGCTGCTCTGAAAGAACTGGCAAAACACAAGGCCCCAGGAATAGATGGCATACCGATTCACATATTCCAACTGACTCTGCCCTAGATGTGCTCACCAAGTTGTGCCAAGCAATCTAGAGGACCTGGCCAACTGATTAGAATAGATCTGTATTTGTTCCCATTCCAAAGAAAGGTAACCTGACAGAGTGCAGAAATTATTGAATGATATCATAGATATTACATCCAAGTAAGATTCTGCTGACGAACAGCACATCAACAGAGAACTGCCTTAGAGCGCAGGCTGGGTTTAGAAGAGGCTGGCACTAGAGATATTATAACTAATGTTAGAAGGATCTTGGTTGAAAGCAGCGAGTACCTAACGCTAACCCTAATCTGTGTTTCATTGATTATGCAAAGACATTTGACTGTGTGGATCACAACAAGCTGACTGATTCTGAGAAGAATGGGATTGTGCTTATGTGAAACCTATACCTGAAAGAGGAGGCAATCTTCAGAACAGAGCAAAAAAACACTTCATGGTTCAAAACTGGGAAGGGTGTACACCAGGGATGTGTCCTATCTCCATATCTTCTCCATCTATATGCAGAAGAAATTATCTGGGAGGTTGGACTGTGTGAGGAGAAATGTGGCATCAGGATTAGAGGAAGACTCATCAACAATCTGTATTATGCAGATGACACAACCCTCCTTACTTAAATTGAGTAGGACCTGAAGAACTTGCTGCAGAAGGTCAAGGATTACAGCCTTCAATATGGATTAAAGCTCAACATCAAGAAAACAAAATTCTCTGGGCTGATTGGCAGCATCATGATAGACAGATAGATGATAGATAGATAGATAGATAGATAGATAGATAGATAGATAGATAGATAAACAGCTTTAGTTTGCTAGTTTGCTTGGCTCCACAATCAACATCTTAGTACCAGCAACAAGGAAATCAAGAGACAAATTGCCTTTGGAAAGTCTGCTGTCAGAGACCTCTCCAAAACTAAAGAGCAGTGATGTCAGTCTGGAGACTAAGGTGCACCTGATCCAGGCCATAGTCTCTGCTATTATTTCTATGTATCAGAGAGCTGGACAATGACTAGGGAGGATAGAAGGAAAATTAATGCCTTTGAGCTGTGGTGCTGGAGAAGAGTATTGACTATACCATGGACTGCTAGGAGAACAAACAGGTTCATCCTAGAGAGGGTGAGATCAGGCTGCTCTTCTGAGGCAAGGATTCTGAAGCTTCGTCTGACCTATTTTGGACATGTTGCAAGGTGGGACCAGTCCTTGTAGTGGGATGTCATGCTTGGGAGGGTTGAGGGACAGCACAAGAGAGGAAGACCCTTGATGAGATGGATTGACTCAGTGACTCGGTACAGGCTAGAGCAGAGTTTAGGTCTGTTGTACATAGGGTCACTGTGAGTCACAGGTAACTTGACGGCATATAACAGCAACAACAACAATCAAGCAATCAATCAATCCCCATACCTTAGCATTTTCAATAGCTTCCTATGCATCTGAAAGATGGATGATGAATAAGGATGATCAAAGAGGAATCAATGTCTTTGAATTGTGGTTGTTTCGGACTGCAAACAAATCCGTCTTGAAGGAATTGCAACCAAAGTTCTCCTTAGAGGCAAGATGATGAAACATATCTCACTTCCTGTGCGTACCTTTTCAAAAGGAACCAATCTTAGCAGAAAGGCATCCTGCTGGGAGATGCAGAGGGTCATTGAAAATGAGGAAAATGGAAATGACACAACGACTGCGCCAGTGGGCTTGAACATGACAGAGATAACCACTGAAGAGTAATTGATCCGATGTCAGCCAACAACAGCAGTATGGATAATATGCTAAAGGCTTTACTGGAAAAAGTAGATAAGATGTAAGGATCAATGAAAGGGCAAAACATAAATGATATAAATAGAAAGAATATACACTAACAGAAGCTAAGAATGCTTTAGCTGTGTTTGTCCAGAGACTAGGCACAGTGGATCAAAGAATCATAGAAGTTGAAGGTCTATCAGTGGAAATGTCTCAAATTGAAAAACAAAGAGAAGAAGGTCTGAAAAATAATGAAGAAAAGAATATCCAAGAACTTTGGGAAAGTTGCAAAATGTGTCATTTGCATCTAAGGGGAAAACCAGAAATAGAATCAAGAGAGAAAGGAACAGAAGGCATATTTGAAGTGACAATGGCTGAGAATTTTCCAAAATGGCTGAGAGTTTTCCAAAACTGTTAGCACATCTCAAACTACAGTTCCAGGAAGCTCAGCTAACACTAAAAGGATAAATTAAGAAGCTCTACACCTAGTTACATTATATTCTAGTCGATTTACATCAGAAGATTGAAGACAAAATATAGATCTTGACAGAAAGCACAGGAGCAAGCTGTAGTTACTTACCTAGTGAAATGACACCGGAAACAATTCATCCTAGTGACCGAGGGATCACCAAGTGCCAACCTCCACTCCCCTGAGGCCAGCAGAACTGTCAGCTGCTCGAGAATGGGTCAACGGAGAGTCCTGTATAGAGTGGGAGGAAACTTTGGAGCAAAACTCAAAAATCACAAAAATGACCAGGATTGCTTGTCTAATAAAGATTTGTTAAATCCCTGAAACTGTTGCTCTAATGAGTCCTTCAAGCCTAGAAGTAAGCTCACCCCTGTGGTTCCAGTTTCAACCACAGTCGCCATGGTTGTTATGTGAGCAACACCCTGAGCTAATCAACGCCGCAGCATTTCCCCACTTCTCGCCTCACCACTCGTGCCTCTCACGTCCATTTATTGTCTAGTCTCTCCCGCCTTGATTTCTGAACTGTCTTCTGGGGCAAATGTGCCCTTCTGTGTGATCGATTCTTCTAAGTAGGGTGTTGCTCACATGACAAGCATGGCTATTGTCTGGGTGAAAGTGGAACCATAGGGGTGAGCTTCATTTTAGGCTCAAAGGGTTATGGTTAAGGTCATGGTTTCAGGGGTTCAACAAATATTTATTAGAAGAAATCCTGATCATATTTGCAATTTTGAGTTTTGCTCCACTGAGTTCAGCAATGTTGTTACATTGAGGAACTAACAATTTCCGCTTGCTCAGCTCCACACCCAACACTCTTGACACCAGTAGTCAGGAAATAAAAAGACAAATGGCACTGGGGAAGTCTGCTGTCAGAGACCTCTCAAAAGTGCCAAAGAGCAATGATGTCAGTGCAGAGAATAAGGTGAGCTTAATCCAGGCCATGGCCTTTGCAATTACTTGCTATGCATTAGAGAGCTGTATGATGACTAAGGATGACAGGAGGAGAATTGATGCCTGTGAATTGTGGTGTGGTAAAAGAGTACTGAACATCTGAAGGACCACCAAGAGAACAAACAGGTTTATCTTGGAGAGAATGAAACCAGGTTTCTCCTTGGAGGCTAGGATTTTGAAGCTACATCTCACATACTTTGGGCACATGTCCAGGAGGAATTGATCCTTGGAGAAGGACATTATACTTGGAAGGGTGGAGGGACAGCACAGAAGAGGAAGACCCTCGATGGGATGGATTGACACAGTAATTGGGGTAATGGGATGAGGTGTGTTGGAGTCAGTGAGACTGGCTCAGAACAGGGCAGGCTACGGAGCTATTGTACGTAGGGTCACTATGAGTCGTAAGCAACTTGATGGCACATATTAACAACTGAGACACTGTAATTAACATAGCAAGATATGCATGAATGATTGAATGTAAAATTAATTGATCTGTACACTTGCCCTCAACTCTCAAGAAAATGACGACGTTTGTTTACAAAAAAAGTGAATGAGAAATGAAGATCTTATCAAGCAAGCAAAAGAAAATCAAGAGAATGTGTCACTGGTGTACCTGCTTCCAAGAAATACTAGACATTGCTCAGAGTGAAAGAAAATAATGCAGGTCTGAAATAGGGACCTACTTAAGGAAGGAAAGTGTGTCAGAGAAAAATATTAAATATAAAACAGGACATTTTAATATTCTTGATTCATCTGATTTAAAATAATAAGTTTCTCCAAGTTCGTAGAGGTTTCACGGGCATCTGGTTTAGGAAGTGGATGCCACTCCTGCTTCCAAACCTGTCTTACAGCTGGGAGCTCCAGCAGATGCTGTCCGTATTGGTAAAGCATTATTGCATTTGACACCCCAATGACACAGTTTCAGCATAACAACAAACCCAGATTACCTCAGTACAGTACTTTGAGAGGGAGTGATGTACAAAGTAGAAGAATGTTCCTCCGAAATATAGCAACATTAGTCTCACTTAGCAATGGTTAAGAGTCATCAAATAGAATACGTAGAGACCCTATGAACAAAAGACATGAGCTCTGTTCTAGAATTAATCCCATTTCTTTATGTTTACGGAGTTTATAGAGTTTCCAGAGGCATCTGGAGTAGGAAGTGGATGCCACTCCTTCTTCCAAACCTGAATCAAGTTCCTCCAGTGTCCATGATGGGTGACCATTGTGGCATTTGGCACAGCTATAACACAGTGATTGGCAGCTCTAAGTTATTCAGTACAGCAAATAGACCAACAACTGCTGTACCACTTAAAAAATATTGATTCTCATATTAATAAATGTGGCCTGCGGGCCCTATGGAATTTTAAAGACACACTCAGCAAATGCTGTTAGCTATGCTCCACTCTTGGGTCCTTGTCAAGTAGGGAAGCATCCGCTTGTGGAGGGAAAACCCATTGACACAAACCAAATATCATCAAAGAATGTAGCTTTCAGTATTGATTGTATTACCAATAACCCAAGTCAAACACAGACCAAATGCAAACCAAGACATTCCTTACGTGACCCCTATCAAGACAGGAGAAACCAAATGTGGAACCACAGCCCAGCAGCCTCCATGGCCAGCTGCAGACATCCCCCAGTGTGTGGGTAGGAGAATTGTCACAGAGAGTGAAGGGGACAGCGTTGAAAGGTGTGCACCATTTATGAAGCCATATAGTGTTGTTTGCACGTAGCTGTTGTTATGTGACATCAAGTTGCCGGTGACTTATTATAATCCTATGCAACCGATCTGAACCCTGCACTACCCCGAGTCAATCTCACTGTCTCCAGCATACCTAACCCCATTACTTCAGTTACTGTGTCAATCCATCTCCACAGTCTTCATCTCTTGCATTGTCCCTCCAGCCTTTGAACATGGTGTCCTCCTCCAAGGACTGGCCCCTCCCAGTAACACGGCCAGAGTACGTCAGACGGAACTTCAAAATCCTTGCCTCCAAAGAACAACTTGTTTCCACTCCATCCCTTTAGGACAAATCCGTTTGTTCTCTTGGCAGTCCATAGGATGTTCAATACTCGTTTTCAGCACCACAACTCATCAATTCTTCTGTTATCTTTAGTCACTGTCCAACTATCTGATGCAAAACAAGTAATTGCAAAGACCATGGTGTGGATCAGTTACACCTAGTCTCTACACTGACATCATTGGTCTTTAGCATTCTGGAGAATTCCCTGACAGCAGATTTTCCTAATGCAATTCATCTTTTGATTGCCTGACTGCTGGTGACAATATTGTTGATTGTGGATCCAAGCAAGCTGAAATTGTTAACAACCGCAATCTCTTCTCCATCTATCACGGTCTGTCAATTGGCCCACTGGTGAGAATCTTTTCCTTGATGTTAAGCTTCAATCCATACTGTAGTCCTTGACTTCCGCAAATGCTTCATGGCCTCCTCAGTTTTGGGAGGCGAAGCTGTGTCGTCTGCATAACACAGCTTGTTGATGAGTCTTCCTCCAGTCCTGACACCACATTCCTCCTCGTGAAGTACAGCCTCAGAATCATCTGTCCCACATAAAGATTGAAAAGTATGGAGACAGGACACGTCCCTGACACTCTTTTCCTGATTTTGAACAATGCTGTGCTTGTTTCCTTACTCTGTTCTGACAGTTGCTTCCTGGTCCAAGTATCGGTTTCACATGAGCACAATCAAGTATTCTGGAATTTCCATTCTTCTAAATGTTAGCCACAATTTGTTGTGATCTATGCAGTCAAATATCCTTCCACAGTCATTGAAGCACAGATAGACATTCATCTAGTACTCTCTGCTTTCAGCCAAGGTCCATCTAACATTGGCTATAATGTCTCTAGTGCCACAGCCTCTTCTAACCCCAGCTTATATTTCTGGTAGTTCTCTGTAAATATGCTCTTCCAGTTGTTTTTAGATAATCTTCAGCAGAATTTTACTTGCATGTGATATTAACACGTTGCTGCAAATGACGGTAATACATCGGGGGGCAGGAAGTGTTTCTAAGTGCGGTCGTCAATTTAAAAGTGTGCTGCAACATGTTAATAATACTGTTCACAAACAGACTTAGATTATTTTTAAATGTTTACTAGAAGCCCTACAGCAACCAGTTAAGTAAACAATGAATAAAATTTACATGTTAGAGTTGAGAAGAAATGGAATCACTTCACATGATCAAATAAAGCCAAAAAATAAGAAAATATTAATAAGAAATAAAGCGCACATGCAACAAATAAAAATCAGTTTAAGCCTTGGAAGTGTCAATTCAACTATGTTCATGTTGAATGCAAATGTTCTAAATATAGTAAATGGAAGAAAAAGACCCAGTGAGTATGAAAGAGGAAACCCAGTTCTATGTTGTCCAAAAGAGATCCACATTAAATATAAAGACATATATGAATCAAAAGTAAAGAGATGAAAAAAAATCAATGTCACTAAACATTTAGAAATTACTGAATTTGTGCCTGTTCTGTTGTGTATATTTTTACCACAGTAAACAAACAAACAAACAAAAAAACAAAAAAAAAACCCCAACCACAACAAACCCAACAACAAACAACTTATCAATATCATTGAAGTTCGTTTTATTGCTTCATCCTTCTCTGTGCATCTCTGGGCATTATTTCCATGAAGAAGCCAATTGCTGTCCCTCCTATTTTTGCAAAATATTATTATTGTATGTGTTTGTATACATGAACAATATATAATACTTTTTGTTTAAATCTTTATTTAACAAGCAACAACTTATATGTGTAGCTTTGTTCTCTCTTTTTGATTCAGCATTTTGAGGTCTCTCCTTGACATCAGCATTGAACACATAACTCATTGGTTAAATCTGCCCTGTGTTTTTCTGATGCATTAGGACGTCCCACTTATTTGTCTATGCTCTTGATCATGAACATTTGAGGATCACATTATGTTCGCTGCTACAGACACCACTGCAGAGACTCCCTTACTCCAAGATCACGTACGTGACAGTACAACATCAGCACTACTGTTGTTGTTAGATGGCTTTGAGTCAGTTCAGCTCATAACTCCTTCTTATATGACAGCACAAAACACTGCTCTGTGTGTTGTTTCAGCTCACTGCTGGGTGCCTTACAACACAGCACTGGAGGGACTCACCTTCCAGTACGTCACAGTGTGGACAGTGTTCTGCTGTCATGTGTAACATTTTCACTGGCTCATTTTCCTATTGGAAGAGACTTATTGGTACTGGCTGCCAGCCTATCTGCGCCTGGAAGCTCTGCTGAAACCTGTCTACCACAGGTGACTCTGTTGATATCTAAATACTGCTGGCATCTGTAGTATCACCACAACATAGAAGTCACCATAGACAACCACTCTTTACAATTGTTACCTTTTGGGGTTGCTGTTGCTTCTTTGTAGTTTGTTTGGTAGCTTTCCCTGAGTCAGCTCTGACCCGTTCAGCCGTGTGGACAAGGGAATATAATGCTGCCCATTTTGGACCACCCTCATGAGTTGCAGGTGACTCGACAGCACACAACAACAACAAATCCGATGTAATTACCTAGAGATTGTGGTTTTCCTGACAATGTGTTCAAAGTAAACGTGTCTAAGCCTCACCATTTACACATCTAAGGAGATTCTGATTGTGGTCCTTTGATGATGTATTGCACATCTAAGGAGCATTCTAGTTGTGGTCCTTTGATGATGGATTTGCGTGGTTTTTTGGTCATCCACCTTACGTGTGATATTCCTTACCACCACTCATTCAACTGCATCGATTTTTCTTAGATCATTCTTTTCATTGTCTAGATTTCAGATCCACATCAAATGATTGAAGGACCAGGGCTAGATTTATAAGAGGGCATTCCAGTTGCTATTTCTCCTCCAGGCTGTGTAAAGCATCCTCTCTCCTCAGCTCCTTTTAATTCATATTCACCGTTGTCCACTTACATTTTATAAAATGATGGATAAGAATGTTTATCTCAATATTCCTTGTAGTATTGCTGGATATTTTGCAAAATATATATTTTCATATCTTTATGGTATAGCAATTGACATGTTTCAGCAATCAGCTGCAGCCCTGGAAATGCTGACTTGCTTGTGCAAAGAAACTTGGAACAGCTTCCTACCTGACCAACAAACTGGAAGAGATCCACATTTGTTCCAATCATCCACAAAGATGCAATGTAGAAATTATAAAATCATGTCATTAGTATCTCAGGCAAATCAAATCTTGTTAGAGATGATCCAAAATGGCTAGAACAGCACATGAACAGAGAACTTCCCCAAGTTCAAGATGGATTTGGAAAAGGGCACACACTGAGAATGCCATTCCTCATTTCACAAGGATCGTGGATGAAAGCAGATCACAAAAGAAAGGCATTTACTTGGTTTTTTATAGGCAGTCGACTATGTAGATCAAAACAAAGTATGACTAATATTTAGAACAAATGGACTTCCCAGAGCACTTAATTATGCTCTCACAAAACCTATCTATACCTAGATCAAGAAACTGTTGTTCAAACAGGGCAAGGGAACAAGTATGGCTTACAATGAGAAAAAAGCTGTATACGACGGCTGTATCCTTTCTCTATATCCATTCAATCTGTAGGCTGCATACATTGATATATAAAGTGGATTTTATAAAGAGGAATATGGCATCAGGATCAGGGGAAGACTCATCAACAACCAGGTGATGTTATCCGGTTGATATGACCTTACTTGCTGAAAACAAGGAGGGCTTGAAACACTTAGTGCAGAAGATCAAGTACTACAGCCTTCAATATGGGCTACACGCCGACGTTAAAAAGACAAGAATCCTCTCTAGTGGGCCACCAGGTACCATCATGATTGGTGGAGAGAAGAGTGAAGTTGTTAATGATTTCATCTTACTTGGATCAACAATCAACATCCTTGGTACCAGCTGTCAAGAAATCAAAAGACATGCTACATTGGAAAGACGTCTGCTGTAAAAGGTCTCTCTATGGTTCTGAGGAATAGTAATTTCAATATAAAGACTAAGATACACTTCATTCAAACCATAGTTGTTTGAATTATTCCTTATGTTTCTGAAAGTTGTAAATGTATAATGATTACAGAAGAAGAATCCATGCCTTTGGGATGTGGTGGTGGAGAAGTTGTTGCTGCGATCAAACACCTACGACTCATAGTGACTCTGTGTACAACAGCTCTGAATCTGGCCCCATCCTGAGCTAGTCTCACACATCTCCAGCACATCTAATTACATTGTCCCAGTTATCTTGTCAATACATCTTGTCAGGGGTTTTCCTCTCCTGCGCTGTCTCTCCACCTTTCCAAGCATAGTTTTCTTCACCAGGACCGATCCCTCTTGGCTATGTGCCCAAAGTATGTTAGACAGAGCTTCAAAATCCTCGCCTCCAAGGAGAACTTTGGTTTCACCGTCTCTGAGACAGACCTGTTTGTTCATCTGGCAGTCCATGGCTTGTACAAGGCTCTTCTCCAGCACCACAACTCAAAGGCATCAGTTGTTCTTCTGTCATCCTTAGTCATTGTCCAGCTCTCTAATGTATAGCATGTGATTGTGAAGATGACGATCTGGATCAGGTGCACCTTAGTCTCCAGACTGACATCATCACTCCTCAGCACTCTGGAGAGGTCCTCACAGCACACTTCCCCAGTGAAATGAATCTTTTGATTTCTCGACTGCTGGTGCCAAGAGAGTTGATTGTGGAGCAGAACAAATTGAAATTATTAACAACCTCAATCTCTTCTCTGTTTTTCATGGTGCTGCTAGTTGGCCCAGTTGTGAGAATCTTTGTCTTCTTGATGTTGAGCTTCAACCCATATTGAAGACTGCAGTCCTTGACCATCGGCAATGCTTCAGGTCCTCCTCAGTTTCCACAAACAAGGTTGTATCATCTGCATAAGGCAGGCTGATGATGAATCTTCCTCCAATCCTGATCCACATTCTTCCTTCTAAAGATAGCCTCTTGAATGATCTGTTCTGCATATAGATTGAAAAGGTATGGAGACAGAACACATGCCTGACACCTTTCCTAATTTTGAACCATGCAGTGTTTCCTTGCTCTGTTCTGACAACTGCTTCCTGGTCCAAGCATAGGTTTTGCATGAGCACAAGTGTCTGGAATTCCCAATTTCTTAAAGTTTCTGTTGGAGAAGAGTACTGAATACCCCGTGAAATGCCAAAAGAACAAACAGATAAGTCTTGGGGAAAGTTAAGCCAAGGCAAGAATGATGAAACTTTGTCTCGCATACTTTGGGCATGTTGTTAAGAGACGCCAATCTTTGCAAAAGACATCATACTTGGAAAGACGGAGGATCAGAAACAGAGATGAACTCTCAGCTAGACGGGTTGCCACAACGACTGCATCAATGGACTTGAGTACTTCAGGAATGTTGAGAATTGTGCAGGGTTCAGATTTGTCAATCATGAAGTCACTACGAGTTGTAGTTGACTTGATGGCATCTTATAACAACAACAACAACCTATATTTTTATAAAACGTTCTCTTTCTTTTTTGTCAAGATGTTCAGATGTTCTGAAGCCCTTTGTCGGTTGTACAGATTACAAGTATCTTTTCTTATGGTACTGGTTCCATGGTTTAACTGTACACTGTTCTAAATTTTGATGCTATGAAATACATCACTTCCTTTCAGTTTTGTGCTTTTGTGTCTTATTTAAGAACTACTTCCCACACTGATTTTATGAAAACATTTTCTTCTAAGATTCTGAAGTTTTGCTGTTAACATTTAAATTTTCGTGCCATCTGGAACTCAATTTTGTGTATAGCTTAAAGAAGGGATAAAATTTTATCTTACCATATGGCCAGCCGGTTGTCCTCATATTTATTGAGGAGCCCACCCATTCTCCACCGATCTGCTACGACAGCTCTGTCCCCGCCAAGCATGCAAACAAGTTTGCACATGTTCTTGGAGCCCCGCTTCCCTCTCACTGATCGGCTTGTTGAGCCTCACACCTCTGTTACAGGCTGGTCAATTCTTAACGCAGTGTTTCTGTCTTTGACACGAGCACACAGAAGCTCCCCAAGCCAGCTACAACCACTGCATGAATCATAAGCGCGGCATTCTTTTCTTGGGGTTGTGTTTGTTTTGTTTTTTTTTTTATGTTGCCCGATTTGTTTATTTTCACAGATAAAAGTCTTTCCTTACTCCTTTAGTGTGACTTGGAATCAGTAGGGGCGTAATCAAATGTGCTCTCAGACTCTAACAGGACAACGGGAAGACAGGGAGAAGTTCCAGTCCATCCTGAGACTCTGGAGGAGAAGAAGACCCTGGTCATTTACTTCGAAAAAAGCCAGCCACGGGGCAGCCTGCAGAGCATAGCTGTCCTCTCACTCACACAGGGCCCCTCGGAGATGGAGAACACTCAGTGACAACTCTTCCTTTCCATTTTTCTTTTTAAAAGGATGGATCGAAAATGTCCACAATATTCAGACAGATCCGTCCACAAATCATTTCTATAGAAAGTACTCTTTTGGGCATCTGAAGTCATTCTCTGCGTTCTAGATAGACAGGTACCGGCTGTCGTGTGTCTCGTGGTACTTTTAGCCTGAAATGGTGTAGAGTATGCAATAGATGCTCAGTAGATGTCTGTAAAATGAATAAAAAATGTGCTTGACTGGGTGAAGCCAGGTATAACATTTCCAGTGATGAACCAGATATTGTGCTGTAGGTCAGAGAGTAAAGAGGTGAAACTTGAACAGGGTCTGCTCTGTGGTTGGAGATAAAGCCATGGCAATAAAATGACAACAACAATCATACTATGACCAAGAAACTTTTGTGGCTTAGCTGTGAGAAGCTGCACTCCTAACTCAGAGGCATGCAATGGGTTCAGATATATTAGTCACTCTACAGGTGAAAATATATAGGCAAACTCTTCCAGTGTGATTTATTGCCTCTGAAAACTCCCTGACGGTTCAGCTATGGGTTGGTTCTGACAACAACAGCAACCGAGCTAAGACTGAGGATTTTACTTCACTTGGATGCACAATCAAAGCTTATGGACATGATTCATACCAGTGCTTGTCCTTTTGTGACTGAGATATTTCATTCAGCATGCTATCCTGCAGGGTCACCTGCAGGTCACCACATAGATGGTGTTTTATACCACCACTGTTATAAAGCAGTTATGATATGAGGGTTTGGGAGGAGAATAGGATAAGAGGAGATAGATAATGAACATTGCACTGGAATAGATGAAGGGAATTACTTCTTAAAAGGAATATATTATCAGGCATCACGTGTATGACCACAGCCCAGAATAAGACGTACATTGCAAAGAGGACTGGAGGCAGCAGGGGTGGGAGGAAAGGAGGCAATTGTGCAACAATGAATGAATATTGTAAAAAAAAAAGAACTTGGGGAGGAAGGGAGGCAGGAGGGAAAACATGCAATAATGAATGAACAAAAATAAAATTTTTCTGTAAACT
>NW_006399814.1:2845026-2849022 GCF_000299155.1 Elephantulus edwardii | reverse complement strand
TGTTGTTGTTGTTGTTTGATGCCGTCGAGTCGTAGACGACTCATAGCGACCCTATGAACGAACAGCCTGAGCACTGTTCGTACATAGAGTTTCCGGAGGCAAGCCATTTCGGAAGTGGATGCCGCTCCTGCTTCCAGGCTTGATTTGAAGTGTTATAGAATGAGATTGACACTTTAAAGATCATGGTGTACCTGACCAAAGCCATAGTATTTTTGATTGTCTCACATGCTTGCGGAAGTTGAACAATGAAAAGTAAGAATGAAAAATAATAGATGCTATTGGTACAGAATAACGCATCTGCCTTGGAATGCCAAAAGAACTAATAACTACGTCTTGGAAAAAGTTTAGAGAGAGTGCTCCTTCGAAACAAGAATGAGGAGACTCCGTCCCACATCCTTTGGGCACGCAGTCAGGAGAGGCTATCTGCCAGGAGAAGAGACGACGTTAGAAAGAATAGGCAGCTAAAGAGAGGGAGGTCCTCGGCGAGATGTGTGGACACTGTGACGGCAACAGGGGACGTGTGCTCAGCAGGGCTCGTGAGGTGGTGCAAGAATGGGCTGAGCTCTCTTCCATGTACATAGTGTTGCTGTAGGTCTGACGTTATTGGACAGCAGCTAAAAACAACGACACCGACCTATACACATTGTCCTGAGAATCTGATGTAGATTAGCCCCATCCTCACAATTGCCATAGCACGTGGCTTATGCTTCTTTTTTTTTAGTTCTTTAGCTGAGAACAATAAAGCACAAAGATAATAAGTAACTTGCACAAAGTGAAAAAGACAGATGCAAACATGTGTATGTACATGTGATTTTAATTGGGGGGGAAACTAACAAAAACTTAAAAAAACAACAGTAGCATGGTATGATTGTTAGCCTTAAATGTCCACTTGCAGGGACAATGCTGTCCAGGAGTTTGGTCAAACACTAATCGAGATGTTGCTGTGACAATGGTTGATAAGATTAACACTCGCAGTCGGTTCACTTCGAGTAGAAGGGATTACTCACCAGAACACGGATGGGCCTTATCCAATCAGTTGATGGTCTTCAAACTTAATCCTAGTTTTCTCAAATGTGGAAGGAATTGCTGTTGGAATTTCCAAGCTCTATCTGGCCTCTGTATTTTTTTAGATTTTTCAATTCCACAATTGCATTAGGCAGTTCCTTAAAATAAGTATGTGTGGTACCTCATTGTGGTTTTGATTTGCATCTGTCTTATTGCCAGCGATTTGGGGCATTTCTTCATGTGTCTGTTGGCTATCCAAATATCTTCCTCTGTGTAAAGTCTTTCCATGTCTTTTGTCCATTTTGTAATTGGGTTGTCAGTCTTTTTCTTGTGGAGGCCCAGGAGTATTCTGTAAACTTTTGTTATAAAACTCTTGTCTGAGATGGTATTACCAAATGTTTGGTCCCAGTCTGTAGGTTTTCTTTCACCCTGTTGGAAAAAGTTTTTGATGCTCACATGGATTTAATCTTTAGAAGGTCCCATGCATCAATTTTATTATCTTCAGATTGTGCATTTCTGGTTGTATTTGGCAGTCTCTTTATACCTTGAACCAGCACTTCTAAGCTTGATCCCAGTTTGTCTCATGAACGTTATGGTTTTGGGCTTTATTCCCAGGTCTCGGATGCATCTTGAGTTGATTTTTGTGTATGGGGTGCGATGTGGATCCTGTTTCAGCTTTCTGCAGGTGGAAGTCCAATTTTGCCAGCACCATTTGTTGAAGAGGTTGTCATTTCCTCAATTGATAGCTTTGATTTCCTTATTGAATATCAGTTGACATAGATAGCTGGGTCTATTTCTGGGGTCTCAATTCTGTTCCGTTGGTCTATCTGCCTGTCATTGTACCAGTACCAAGCTATTTTGGTTACTACTGCTGTGTAGTAAGTTTTGAGGTCAGGGAGGGCTGTGCTTCCACCTAATTTTTGTTTCTCAGAAGTGTTTTACTTGTTCAGGGTCTCTTGCCTCTCCATATAAATTTGATAATTTCCCTTTTTAATCTCCTTGAAAAATGAATTTTGTATCTAAATTGGGTTTGCATTAAACATATAGATTGCTTTTGATAGGATTGTCATTTTTACAATATGTTCGAGCCATTTTTAATAATCTTCGATATTTTGTTTGCATTTGATATTAATCATACTAATTAATTAATGTAATACAATATATATGAGTGATTATATGAAACACAACGTAAATGAAAGATTGTATACAATTCAATGTGCATGAACGCAACACAATGTAAAAGTATTGTTTATGAAAACCAATAAGAAATATTTTTAAACAGTTTCTGTTCTGCTCTTTACTTTTCTCTTTTAGCAGCATGTCTTGGAGATAAGCTTTCTTTACACTCTTACTTTTTCTTTTGTTTCTTTCTTTTTGCTTCTTTATTTTTAATGGCTCTATAATATCCTACACATCATTTACTCATTCCCTTAATGTAAAATGCTTAGTTTGCAGTTACAAAAAACAAGCAAAGGAAATCTTGATGTCATTTTGCTCTTACGTGTTTGTGTTTGTAACTCATTGCAGTCAGGTTGGAAGGACCCCTAGCTCACCCTCCAGAGGGTTTCCAAGGCTGTGAAGTCACAGGAGAGGAGATTGTCCATCTTTCCCCAAAGAGGCTGCTCGTGCATCTGAACCAGCAGAGAGGCATCTCATTTAGGTTATCAGAACAACTGCACGTGGACTATACCCACAATTCCCTTGTACATTTGTAGAATGTGCATTTTCAACCTGAAAGTGTGAAAACAAATAATAAATGCATTTATAAACTTGATAAAGTCAAACGGCACCTGAAAGGGACTGGGAGGAGTCTTCATGTGGGTCTACACTCACCCACGCCGAGCACAGCACATTTCATCCCCCGCATCTTTAGAGAAATGATCTCTCTTTGGTCTGCAATGAGCCCCGCTTACCCTTGAGATTTCCATCTTTTGCTTTATGCTTGCTGGCTGTTAGTGGGTCTTTTGCTTTGGACTATCTTATCACTTTTCACTCATTTTTTGCAGGTGGATAGACAATAGTCAAGGAGCACTGGGCACAAGTGCTTGTTTGTTTGTCAAGCCAAAGCTCAGTGGTTCAGGGTCATCTACAGCTTGGAGGAAGAAAGGTGAGGTGATGTGCTTCTGTCCAGTGTGCCCTATGAGTCACCACGAGTTGTGGTCAGCACTGCGGCGTTCAATTTGGTCTTACTTCGGGGAGCGGTTGTATTTTGAAGATATATTAGGGAATTTTATCAATCGTGTGTGGGTCTTAAAGAATTGCTATTTTAGCATTTATAGATATGAACACTGAATTAAATCCCAAATATCGAATCATTCCTATTCCTGGAAAGAACCATATTTAGTCATAGGATAGTGGTGTGGTTTTGTTTTATTTTGTGGAGTTTCTTTTATTAACTATTTTATCTCATTTTTTGAGATAGTGTGTAGAATTTTTGCATCTAAATTCACAAACTAGAAATAGTGCTAGCCTTGGGTGTACTTGTGCTATTCTGATCATGTTGAGATATAAGACTTGGGAAAGACCAAAGTCCCAAAACTTTAAATATTTTTAGCCTAATTTGTTCTTTGACATTGGAGTAGAAAATTTAATTAAGAATTTCCATGGCAATGGTATTTTAGGAAGAAACAGCTACTGGGCAATTTCTCAAATTTTTATGGCAATTGGTTTACTTAGATTTTCTCTTCCATATAAAACTCAATTTCTATTTATCTATCCATCCATCTATTTATCTTCTCACAAAATCACCTGTTTCTTTTATTTTTTTCCCAGTATTATTTATAAGCAGTTATACAATTATGCCAGGAAATACATAAAAAAGTATTGAGATGGGAAAGTCTGCTATTAGGGACCTCTCTAAAGTACGGAAGAGCAATGGTGTCACTCTGGAGACTAAGGTGCTTCTGATACAGGCCATGGTCTTTGCAATCACTTGTTATGCATCAGAGAGTTGGACAATGACGAAGGAGGATAGAAGGAGAATTGATGCCT
>NW_006399814.1:2789508-2844825 GCF_000299155.1 Elephantulus edwardii | reverse complement strand
TGAGGTGGATTGATTCAGTGACTGGGATAATTGGGATGGGATGGGAGTGTCAGAGACAGTGTGATTGGCACAGGACAGAGCAGAGTTTAGGGCTGTCATGCATAGGGTCGCTATGAGTCGCAAGCGACTCGACGACTCATAACAACAACAATATATTTATGTCTCACTCACTCACCCTACAATACCCTGTACCCCCTTCCGGTCACTCCCCCACATTCTCCTCTCCTCTAGTCCCTGGAAATCACTAACAGAGGGATTTCTGTCTGGAAGGCTTTGTCTGTTTGGCAGGTTTCAGGTACCTGATGAAGTCTGAAGGATTTACTGTCATATTTCCTGAAGGAAATGTTGTTGTTGTTAAGTGTCCTGTACTCACTTGCAACTCAGAGCTATCCTATGTACAACAGCTCTGAACCTGCTATATCCTGAGCTGACTTCTTCATCGTCTCTGACGTCCATTTCCCCAGTCACTAAGTCAACAGGTCTGCTAACAGTGAATTCTCTCAAATTTTGGATTTTGTTTGGTTTGGTTTTGTTACATTAGTTTATTTCCAGAATTTGAATACATTGTTTTCCAGAAGAGATTCTTCCAGTTTCTGGAATTATCTTTCTTTCTCATTCATTTTTGAAGAAGAATTTTGTTTGATATTCATTCCAAGCTGGAAATCCTTTCCTTTTTTCCCCTCTCACCCCTCAGAATCTGTCATTTATTTCATTGTCCTGTGATTTTGTGGTCTGATGAGAAGTCAGCAATGAATCTTTGGAGTCTTCCTTGTATGGGAAGAGGTCTTTTGTTTGTTTATTAAGTTGTAGTTTTATTCTTTGAAACAATTTAAAAAAATTTCTTTTATATTGGTTTGTATATAAAATCTGTATACATTGTGTGTAATTCATGTGTGTGGTTTCACATATCCCCTTATTCACACTAGATTTCCTATGATCATTCCTGTATATTGTTTTATAAAACTAATCACCATTCATCAACGTCCACCATCACCCACTGGGTCTTTCCTAATTCCTTCGCCTGCCTCCTCTCTCTGCATATCAAACCCTGAGGTCCTGTGGTCTCTCCTCCCCCACCAGCCCATTTCTGCTTCCCTTCCCCTTCTCCTTCCCCTTTTGGATTTCATACACATCTTACTATCCTAATAGTCATTGCATTGGGCTTTTGACAGTTTGACTGTGATGTGATGGGTTGTGAGTCTTTCTAAGTTTATCTTCTTGGGTCATATGATCTATTAATATATATGTTGTTGTGTACCATTCAGTTGGCACCAACCCATAGCTGACCCCTGGATGGTTTCCAGAGACAGTTTCTTGAACAGGAGGAGATTACAATGAACAATCCCAAGAGCAGCTGTTGGGTTTGAACCAAGTGCCTTTGGGATTGCAGTGCAGCTTCTTATTACTAGGCTACTAGAGCTCCCTTTTATATTTTCACCAATTCTGGGAAGTTTGGGGCTATTTTTAGTTAAATATTGAATATAGGAAAAACTAGATATTGCTAAGAAAGAAAGGTAACCCATGAAATGGGGGTTGTTGCACCGGAATCTGTGAGACTGGTTCAGGACAGGGCAGGGTTCAGGGCTGCTGTACACAGGCTCACGGTGGGCTGCAGGCCACTCGACGGCACACAGCAATGACAACTGTCCCCTTCCTATTTCACTCTTTTCCTGGGGTTTTTATTATCTCTATGTTGGCATGTTTTTCAGTGCCCTATAGAGCTCTAATAGTCTGTGCCATTTCTTTCCTATTTTTTTAAAAAGTTCAGGCTGGATTGTAAAAACTGGGGGCCATCTTTAAGTTTATAAATTCTTCTGTCAAGTTTCTAGTTAATTTTTTTCAATTACACTTCTCAGCTCCAAAACAGATTTTGATTCTTTATCATTTCTGTCTCTTTGCTAGTCTGTGTTTGCTGAGTCATAATTCTAACACTCCTCTTTAGTTCTTTAGACATGCTTTTCCTTAGAGATTTTTTTAATGTGTTTGGAAAATATTCTTTTGAGTCTATGTCCAGTAAATCCAACATCTCTGTTCCCCAGGTGCAATTTCTATTTATTGTCTTTCTCCCAATGTAGGAGTGTCTATTTCCTTCCTGCTTCGTGAGTTAATTTGGCAGCTCGAGACCTCACTCTTGTTGTTTATGCTGTTGGTTGTGTAGTGACCTTTCTGTATTAGTTCTATCAAGTCTGCTGTGTGTTACCCCTAAAATCCCTTCCAGTTAGCTTAGCTGTAGGCTTGGCGGTAGCAGAGATGCTGGTGACGGCCCTGAGCCGGCCGGGTGTGCAGGCCCTGAGCCGGCCGGGTGTGCAGGAGATCACAATCCGCCTGAGCCTTCAACTCCTCCTCGTGGTGGTCAGCCAGATGGTCCCTTGGTTTATTCCTCGACATGCATAAATCCCTCCACAGAACTGTGACATTGTAGTTCATGCAGACTACGCAGGAGCTTTTCAAAACTTTAATAGCCACTTCCCTTTCCAGAGTTTAATTTTATATTTTGAATCAGACTTTTGTTTTCTTCTGTTGCTGTTGCTGCCTCAGGCAATACAATTGTGTTTATTGTCCAACAAATGCCCAACCAGGTCACATGAAGGCAAGTTCTGCGAATTGTCCTCCTCCATGGAGCTGTCAGATGAGATTTTTATGAGCTCCCAACCCGGCCGACACCGTACGGCAGCGGCAAAGTTGTTCCATAGCTACCGTGGTTGCAAGACTAGATTTTCAAGTGACCACAGGGCTAAGGAGAGAAGGAGACCCAAACTGGACACATTAAAACACCGAGGGCCTGCAGTGCTTGCCAGGCCTGGTCTCTGTCTCTCAAAGAAACAGTTGCTGCATTGCTGCCGAGTTATGAAAAAGCTGGTTTTGACAACTTTTGTCAGTGTTCTCATCACTTTCATGTAGGAGCAGATTGTTGGAAGTTCCTACTCCACCGTTCCATATGCCTCTCCAATTCTGCTGATTTTCATCTTGGCATCTACTCACCTACGATAGCCCAGTTTTTGACAAGACCCTGGCCCTGCTGTCGGCTTCATGGTACTGTGATTAGTTCAAGCTGCTCCTTGGATTGACTTCTCATGGGGCTAGTGTTTAGATGGAGAGATGATCTGAAGAGAGATGCTTCAACTCGGCTTCCTCCTGACCTGGGAAGCTGTGAAAGGTGGGGATGAGGGTGTGACCTTCAGGGAAAGGAGGCACAGGACGCAGAGCGCACGGTAGATGTGCAGGCTCTGGGCTGTGTGTGCATCAGTAACTCTGCTCCTCTCGGACTGATCTGACGCTTCCCCAGGAGCCTCCACTGCAATGTTCACCAACATAGATTGAGCATCTGTGCTGTTTCCATCCCAGCTCGCTTGCCGTTCTGTGGTTTGAACATTCTCTCAGCCGTCAGATCAGTCATCCTGGGCGAGGACGCTGGTGGGAACGTTCTCCTTGCTCTGGGGGAGCTTGGTACTTTTTCCTCTGGTCTCTGACATGTACAGCTCCTCTTAGTCCCATCCAACGTTTTACCAACCAGCTCTGTGGTGGGTACTTTGCCTCATAATCCACATTCACGGTTCAGATAGTCTCCCGTTTCACTGAAGATGGAGTTCTTTTCTTTGTGTTTTATTCCTTTCACTGTTTGCGCTTGGCTTTCGCTGGACATTGAATAGAAAGCCTTTCCTTCCATTGTGCTAAGCCTGTAGTGCTCTGATCTGTCTTTAAAAAGATGAAGGGGACTTTTCTGTGGAAATAAACACCTCTGGGATGGGGTGGGGAGGGACAAGAAAGGGGAGCTGTGTCACGCAGAAGAACAAGCGTCAACCCAGAGTCCGGAAGATGCTTTCCGCTGTCTGCCCTGCCCCCGACTCACCCTGCTATTGTGGACAGTGCACTTCACTTTCTTCAGACTCATTCTTCAAATCCGGGAAAGCAGAGATAACACATTTCCAGTTTGAATAAGACAACAAAATAAAGCCCCTGGTACAATGCTTGTCATTCCAGGGTCTCTTGAGAAGAGTGTTCCTTATTTTTAGCAGGAGTGAAAATAACAAGGCAAGACACACATCATCAGAAAACAAACAGAAGAAGAGTGCTGCTAATGGGAGAGGGGGGACGGAGGCAGGCACACAGCGTCATCGCCTCAAAGACGTGCTGGAACGCCCCAGGCAGGGCTGCAGACCCCTGTGCACTGGGTGGGGGTTCTCCCTCCAAGGAACGGCCCACTGGGTGTTCTTCGGGACCTGTCTGACCCATAGGAGGTGCCTTCTGGTCTATCATTCTCTCTTCACTGTCCGGAAGTCAGTGTGGGCTACGTAGCTTATTCTCTTCTGTAAGATGGGAAACCAGTTTTTTTAAATCTCAAATAGTCAAAGCTGTAGCTAATCAGGGATCGTGGTTTCTAGGACCACGTTGTCGTCACAGTGGCAACTGTCTTGGCTGTCTAATGATGATACAACAGAGCTCCCAAGAGTGGGTGGCTTTCACAAGCACATTTATTCTCTCACCATTTGGAGGACACATGCCAAAACTCATGGTGCCAGCTCGAGGGGGAAGCGCTTTCTCTCACTTGATTCTGCCTCAGAGTCCCTGTTCCTTTCAGCATCTGTAGGCCAGTGTTTCTCAGACATTTCCACATGTCCTGATCATCTCCTGTGTGGATGATCTTTCCAGTATAGGAACCTGGGTCCAAGGAAAATGTCCCTCTCTGTCTCTTCATCCTTGGTTATGCTGTAAGGCTGCACCTCTCCGCTTCACTTCTCTCTCTTTTTCTCTCTTGTAAAATAAAAGGTGATCTGAGCCACATCCTGGAGAAAGGCCCCTCTCATCCGACTAGGGCTGTGACTTAATTAAATGTGTTCCACCGTGCTTAGAAAGGTGGGGGTCGACAGAGGATAGGAAGACCTTCAGCCAAGTGGTTTGACACAGTGACTACAGCAATGGGCTTGAGTGTGTCGAGATTGTGAGGACAGCACAGGACAGGACAGGTTTCAGATCTATTGTTCATGGTGTTGCTGTGAGTTGTACTCCACTCAGCGGCACCAAGAGGAACCAATCCCTGCAGAAGAGCACTGTGCTTGTTAGAGTCAGCACACACACACACACACACACACACACACACACACACAAACACGACCCTCGGTGACACGGACTGCAACAGTGGACTCAGATGTAGTGTCTTGGCTCCCTCTAGAATCAGAATTCATGAACCTTATAAACAGATGTGAGGGAAACACACAGATTTATCTCGAGGAAAAGACTCATGTGCTCGTAGATGGCAAGTCCCAGGTCCACGGACAGAGGCTGCTCCTTTCAGATGTTGCTGTGAAAGACGAGGGGTCCACGTGCAGCAGGTAAGGGCTATTTTCAGTCCCAAGAACCAGACCTTGAGCCAGATGCAAGTTGGTAGTGTTGCTTGGTTCTGTCGAATCAAATATGACCCATAGCGACCCTGTGAGAAACAGATCTAAACGCTGTCCTACCCTGTGCCAACCTCACAGTCTCTGACACTCTTAAGCCCATTGTCAGTCCACCTGGTTGAGAGTCTTCCTCTCCTTTGCTGTCCCTCAACCTTTCCTAGCATGATGTCCCTCTCCAAGGAATAAACTTTCCTAGCAACCTGCCCAACGTATGTGAAATAAAACGTCATCCTCCTCCAGCTGCACTTTCTCCAAGACATGTCTGATACAAGAAGGAGATCAGTGAAAACCAAGAAGGCTTTACCAGCCAGCCCCACTTACCTGACACAGCCAACACTCCTGACAAAACTCGTTCAGCTACTTGGCTGTTCATCTCCACGTGGAGCTGGCTGTGTAAGGGAGCTCTGATCTCTGATTAAACAAGGAAACTGTGGAGAGTAACTCTGTAATCCAAAGACTTTGAGGTTCCCTCAAACCTCAGCTTCCAGCCTAGAAAGTCTGAGGGAGGGTGGCAAGAATCAAGACTGTTCAATGCCAGTGAGTGGTGATCTCGTCAAGGTGCCCTGTCACTGTCAGACCAGAGAGACACAGCACCTCAACCGACACCCAGTGAGGACGTGAGGGTGGCTGTGCGGGAGCCTCGCGCCCAGGTGGTGATTCTCTCTTGGACATGGAGTGGCTCTGAGCCAGAATGGCCTCACCGGCACCTCAAAGCAACAGGGCTCAGTTGAGGGTGTGTCCTCTGGGTCCGCATGAGAACACGTCACCAGCACTGAAGGCACCAGGTCTTTGGGCGTTGGTTCCCGTTGTCACGGGATGCTCATCCTACAAACCCTGAGCCTGGACCTTCTCAGAGATGTCCAGCCCCAGTGTCTTCACCGTCGGCCACCAAGCCACTAAGTCAAATCCATGCCCATGTCTTTAGTTCGAATTGTTTTCAAAGTCTCTTTGGCTTTTTCCTCGTTCTTTTGTAAGCACCATAAATCCTCAGGGTTGTAGGTTTTATTGCCAACAGAAGTTCACAGATTCATCGCCTCCTCCATGTCCAGTGCTAGTGCACAGACGCGTGGGCTTCCATGAAGGTAGGTGTTGTCCACCTGTCCACAAGGACCCTCAGAAAGATCTCTCCACCAGGCCTGGACCTCTGAGACCCAGCGTCTCTGCCCAGCTGGTGGAGAGCACAGTGGGAAGGGTGGGCTTTCTTCATGAGACTTAGGGCAGGTCCCTGAGATGGCCTCACACTTTACCCAGTTCATTTGCTGAGACCCGAGAGGATGCCCACTGGGAAGTGAGGTCTGGTCAGTCCAGGGGGACAGGCATGAGGTGAGGTCAAGGCTATGTGGACAGCATGGTGTCAGGGCTGGACTTGAGGAGGACAGCATGGTGGCCAAGGTTGGATTTGAAGTGGATAGCTTGGTGGCCAGGTGTGGGTCGGAAGTGGACAGCAGAGTGGCCAGGGCTGGATCTGATGTGGACAGCATGGTGGCAGGGCGGGATCTGAAGTGGACAGCATGGTGGCAGGGCTGGATTTGAAGCTGGCTGGGATGACTGGTCTTGGCCTTGAGCCTCTCTGTGACTGTTTCTATTTGCTGTCAAGTCAGTTCTGATCATAGTGACTCCACATACACTGAAACAAAACTGTCCCGTCCAGCACTGTCCTCACAGTCTCTGCACTGTGGCCATCACTAAGTTACCACGGTCATCGAGCATCTCCCTGCTCTCTTCTGACCCTCGTCTCACCAGGCACGAAGTCCTTTTCCAGGGAATGAACGTGTATGAGACAAAGTCTCAGCATCCTTGCTTCCAAGGAGCGTGCTGACTGCTTCGTCCGGCGCAGACATGCTTGCTCCTCTGGCAGTCCACGATATCCTCAGGATTCCGCCCAACACCGTGACTCAAGAAGATCATTTCTCCTCCGGTCTTCCCGGCCCCTTGTCCAATGTTACCACGCATGTGAGGAGACGGAAACACCATGGCGTGGGTCGAGGCACACATCAGTCCTCAAGGTGATATTTTCGCTTTTGACTGGGGGCCTGCGGGGCCCTATTTTCTTATAATCATGAATATTTATAGCCAGTACTTGACTCTAGCACTTAATTTACAAAGGTCTTACTCTAGCCTCTCATATATTAACACAAATAATAAAAATTAAATACTGGTGAGGGATTTGCAGGCTACAGAGCAATTTCGAGGCAGGATCTCATTTACGCATCCTTTTATTTGGCCTTATTAATCCAGGCACTTAAGAGCCAGGGGGACACAGCAGGTCGCTTTGACTCTCTGAGCTGCCTGTCCTAACAGCACATGTGACCAACACCCGCCAGCTCCTCTCCAGGAGGTGATGGAGACCCCAACTGTGAAGAGAGCCCTGAAACATGTGCTGTCATTTGCCTCTCTCCTGTCTACCTGAAGGCACGGTCATCCCGCTTTGCAGATGAGGAGGCTAAAGGTCCAGAGAGTGGCCACTGGCCACTCAGGGAAGGGGGACTCCAGACACGCAGCTGAGCCTGGCTTTCTGGGAGGCAGGAGGAGGGGGTGAAGGGAGTCGTCTGGGTTGCTAAGCTGTGTGTCTCTGCTTTAGGGCCCCACCTCTTGGGTTCACCTGTGGTCCCAGCTCAGAGTATCCTCAGCAACCGCCACTGCTGTGGACACATTCTCAGGGGAAGCAGAAAGTGGTCAAGGCTTCCAGTGTCCAGGGACAGTCCCCAGGTGGTGAATAAGAGTCTCATCTATCAGGGAAATGTAGCAAGGGGCAGAGGTGGGCGTAGGAAGGACGCATGTGGGCAGATGAGGAACCAGGGGACCCCCAGTGTAGAAGCCAGGGCAAGGCTGAGTCCTCAGAATTTAGAGACAAACCCTTCCAGCTATCCTTTTAAGGAGCAAAAAGATCACAGAATAACAACAATCAAAAGAAAATCCATGACCCTCTCCTGGGTTCTGACCTTCACCAGGTCCCAGAGCCTGGGAATCTTCCTTCCTCAGTGAGCAGCTGGTGGACTTGAACCACTAATCTCTCAGTCAGCAGCTCACCACATAACCGCCTGCACCACCAGACACCATTGTCACTGTGACCTGGAGCGGGCCTGGCTCCCAGGCGAGGTCTCTCCTCCAGCACTGTCCTGGCCGTGACCCCGGCAGTGACCTCCCCCGCCGCTCTGTCTCTGCCTGGCCAGCATAAGCTCTGGAGACTTCCTTCCTCAGACTTGTAACTGTCCATCCAGAGACAGCGCCCCTCTGCACACTGTGTAACCCGTGTGACAGGTGTCCCCATCAATCATTCCAGGACCTGGAAGCTCCTCCCACTGAAGCAGGATCCCTCCCCAGACTCTGCAGCCCACTTCCTGCTCTCCAAGGTCTGCAGTCTTGACTCCAGACCCTTCTTCAAGGTTCTGATGGAGCCGTGTACCTGGTCTCAGTGAGCTGTGGGCTGCAGGGGTCAGTGGCACCTTGGATGAGGTCAACCCCCACTGCAGGAAGGAAGCTCCCAGGGACACTGGATCCCTCGCTTTCAGACTCGCTCCCCCCTGGGTCTCCGCTCTTTCCAACTGCACCATCCTCCTCGGGCTGTTTTAACGGAACCACAGCAATCAGAGCGTGAGGCCATCAGCGGCCAGGAAGATGGAGCGGCTGCATCCAGCTGGCTCCCACCGGACGGGCAGCCGCCTCCCCCCACCAGCCCCCTTCTTAATGGCTACAGGGGTCCCCAGAGGCAGGAAACTGGGACATAGAACCACAGTGCAGCGACAACATGGGCTGCAGACTCTGGGGGACAAGGTCCGTTTCCTGCTTCTCCAGTGGGTTCCACCTGGGAGGTCAGAGAAGGGTGGATGGGAGGGTACAGTTAGGGACACGTGTGACCCCCTGACCACCAATCACAGCTGTGTATCTGGGAGAGGAAGCTGAGATGGTCTGTGAGGGTGGGAGTTGAGGACAGGGTCACCTGCCCCGAAAATGACTTTCCCACCTGAACCTCAGGATTTCTGACACGAGGTGGCATCTTGTGGACCTGGCACTGCAGGGGGAGGAGGGTCTGTTTCAGGCCACCTGACCTCTCAGCAGCCTCCCAGGCAGGTCATGATGGGGACACTGAGGCGGAGAGCAGTGACCTGTCAGAAACCTCTTGAGTAGAGGAACTCCCACGACCCCAGACCAGAACACTTTGTACATCTGTCCTCTGATCACACCCTGTCCTTGTCCAGTGGGCCTGCTGGACTCCGTGTTTAGTCATGTGACCCTGGTCCTGGCGGGAACACTCCCAGCATGCACTGCCTGCGGCCGTGTCCCTGTGTCCTGAACAAGTCAGACAGGAATCCCCACTCTGTAGCTGCTCCCCTTCCAGCCTGTCACTGGGACAGAAGAGGACTTGAACCTGGGCCTCAGGATGGGTGGGGCAGGCTTAGCAAGGGAGCTGAGCACAGGGGCCAAGGACAGGCGTCTGGAGTCCACAGGGACAGTGACGTGGCCTCCAACTCCTACGCATGCGAATTCAGCACGGATTTACATGGAAGGTACATTGCCCCTTCTCCTGGGACGGTAGACCACACATCAGCTTCCAGGGAGGTGACCCTGCAACAGCCAGTCAGAGAAGGACCTCACTGAGGGACACCAGGCTCAGAAGGAGGACCTGCAGCTAGTCCGACTCTGCCAACAGGGACCTGGGTCCTTACACTGTCACTGTGTATGCACAGGGGTCCGTGCAGCCTGCAGCGGGCAGGAGGTGGACGTCCTCATCTCTGTCCATCACTCACTGTGAGCATAGTCTGAGTGCAGCATGTGCGGCACCCGGAACACAGAGCCCCAGGCCCTGAGCCCCAGGCCCCTCGGTGTGAGCCCGCATCAGCAGGGAGGGGGGCAGACGGGCCCGGAGGCTGCGCTGTCGGCACCAGAGCCTGGGAGATCATGGGTGGGTCCCTGCAGACACAGAGCTGCGGCCCGCAGGCACACGTCAAGGAGCCCTGAGCCTGTGTTGTGGCTTTGCTAGAACCAGGGGGTTTTGCACAGCACCCACGGGGCCAGCTGCTGGGCTACACTGGTGTCCACACAGGCTGAAGTGTCCACATGGACTCAAGTGTCCACACAGGCTGAAGTGTCCACGTGGACCAAAGTGTCCACACAGGCTGAAGTGTCCATGTGGACCAAAGTGTCCACACAGGCTGAAGTGTCCACGTGGACCAAAGTGTCCACAAAGGCTGAAGTGTCCACGTGGACCAAAGTGTCCACACAGGTTGAAGTGCCCACACAGCTGACATGCCCACATGGACTCAAATGTCTACACGGACTAAAGTGTCACAAGAGTTAAAGTGTCCACATGGACTGAAGTGTCCACATGAGCTGAAGTGTCCATATGGACTCAAGACTCTTGCATTTGCAGTGAAAACTGGCACCTCTAGAAGATGAACAGAAAGGGCCAGGCCATTAATTTAAAATCATTTCCCATTTACCTGGAATTTCATAAACATCAAAGAAAATTCACTGTGAAAAGTGAAGAGAGAAGTCAGAGAAGAGGGTGGGCAGCAGTCTTTTATCACCTTTGCTGTGCTGTAGGTAGGACCTTGCGCTCTTAGTGTGGGCTGGGGCCTGTGAGCATCTCACCGGTCCTGATGATGCCACCTCCCCTCAGTTTCCATCCTTGACTACGCCTGGGTTTATACACACACACACACACACACACACACACACACACAGAGAGAGAGAGAGAGAGAGAGAGAGAACTAAGTAAGGAGCTGTGCTGCCAACCCAAAGGCAAGTGGTTCAAATCCCCAAGCTGTTTCACAAAAGAAAGATGGAAATTCAGCTCCTATGCAATTCAGTACCTCTGAGAGCCCAGTAGCAGATCAGCTACGAGTCTGTTAAGACTTGAGGACACACAGCAACAATAACACACAGGGAGAGTTAGCTCCATGAAACGGATCATGTTCTAGGAGACAATGTCCATCTTTCTCTGGAATCATCAGGGGATTCAAACCTTGGACCTTACCGTTTGTAGCCTGATGGGCTGTGTTACCAGTGTTTTTATCAGTAGGGCTGTTAAGTGTCGTCAAGTACAACTCACAGCAATGCTATGAGCAGCAGATCTGACCTGTCCTATCAGTCTCCAGTGTGTCCTAAATCTGATCACTCCTGTGATGAAAATAGAAACTTAAGCACAGAGACAAGAATGAAGGCAGGAAGGCAGATTCCATGTGAGTGTCCTCTCCAAGACGAGGAGCTGAGGATCCCCTGGGGACAGAAGTGAGCATGGGGTCCATGCGGCTGAGACCTTGTTGGGGGCGTACTGTCTCCAGAGCTGTCAGACTGTCCGTGTCTGTCTCATAAAGCTTCCTACACACGGGACATGTTACAGCATCCTGAAGAGACTAAGCCAACCCCTCCCAGAGGCACGTACCCTGAATAGAAAGCAGGAGGCTGGAGACCAATTGGGTATTGTTGAGAAAATCCTGGTGCAAAGCAGAGTCCTTAAACCAAGCGTGTGGAATAAGGACGTGGATGAGCCTGTCGATGGTCCCTCTGCAGAGCTGTTGGAAGCTGTCCCCAACTCCGCTCCAGCTCCCAGATTCGTCCCCAGATTGCAGTAAGACTTTATCACTGAAGACTTTGCCCGCCGCCATTTGTGAAAAGCGAGTTTCCCAGCAGCACAGGAAAGTATAGTTGGCCAACGGAAGGAGGTATCAGTATTTCAGGACACGGAGCCCTCGCTCCTCATGCCACAGATGAACTGATGGGCAGAGCAGAGGGGCATTAACGGATGTCTCTGCCGGGCACCTGGGTGCTCTGAGCATCAGTCCCCGGTGTCCACTGATGCCTCCTCATCAGGAAACTAAATAATGCTGAGTGACAGCCGATGAGCTCCTGGCCTTGCAGGAAGGCGGCCTTCCAGAGGTAGAAACAGGAAGCCTCTTCCGCTGGGCGGGAGAACCAATTTATGGCCCATCAGTCAGGGTTTTGACTTGTAGCTCCGCGATGCCATTTTGCTAATGAGGAACCACGCTCGACTCTTCAGAGCACATTCCCCAGACAGGCTTCTGAGCCTTGGAGAAATTGAGACGACTGTGATGGGACATGGGAGGCATGCTTAATCGAGCTTTAACCTTCCGTGACTTGGGTGGATGCAAGTTCCAGAGAATCCATCATCTCATTGTCGTCGCCAGACGAGGAGTCATTAAAAGCTGAAATTCCCTCGCCCACTTAGACTAATGCCAGGACCCTCAGTGGTGGAACCCCAGTGAGAGCTCACAGGTACACACGGGACACGAAAGCCTCCAAAGCCACCTGAGGGTCAGTCTCCAGGTCACACCAGCTGGGTGATAGGATGTCCAAGAACCAAAGGCCTTCTGTTGCCTGGCAACCTCCATGGCCAGCATACTGGCCTCTCCTATCCACAAGATGCCTTTGCTGATGCATTGAGTGACCACTTGACATCCTGGGCTTCCTGTCCAGTTTGTGTCCTCACTGCCAAGACCCGGTGCAGGGATGTAGAACTGTTTGCTGAGTGGATGAAGGAGCATGCGGAGGATTGAATGAGTCACGGCAGAAGACGAGGCTTCCTGCGTGCGCGCTGGTGCTCTGGGGTCTGCACCCAGCTGAAGCAGATCCGCACCTCGCCGGGGGCAGACCTGCGCCCATTCTCTTTATTCATTTTTAAAATATTCTAGTTCTGTGTCTTCAAGAAGCTATGGTGGCACAGTGCATACCTGCTGTGCTGCTACTCAAATGGTTGGCAGTTCGAATCCACCAATAGCTCTGTGGGAAGAGTCTCCTCCCTAAAATGTAGAGGCTGAGAAGCTGGATGGGGCTGGAATTAACAGCAGCGCGGTCAGGGGGTTGGGGTTGTGCTCTGTTGAAGGTTCACACAGCGTTGCAGCTTCCCTTTCAGTATTTCTGGACAAGCTGTTCAGTAACACTAGTCAAGTGTTCTTCATAATGTGTGAATGTTTTCACGGCTTCCTTCTGGTTGCTCTGCTTCTGCTTCTCTAGCTTCCCTGTCCCTTTAGCTCCTTTTCTGGGTGGTAAGTCCCAGCGGACTGCTTAGTCTCACAGAAGTGATGCTGTGTCTGATTTGAATCTGCTGAACTTGAATGTCTTCCTCTGTAAATCACTGAAACTGACAGTAGCCTTCGTTTCTGGAGGTGGCCTCCCTGGGCCACAGGGTCAAGAGGGAAAAACAGCACCCTCGGAACATGTGTGATCAGACCAGGAACAGAGACTGGTACCAAACAGACTCAGCCAGAGGTCCTGGGATTGTCTTCCTGACCATCAGCCTGCAATCTCACCTTAGAGTTAAATTGTCACGGTGGTCAGCCACACACAGCGTTGGGCCCACAGTTAGGGGGTTGTTTTAGGAAATGGCTCATTGGAGCAGTATTTTCTGCTCCGCTGGAAGTTTTGCTGCAGGGAATATGGCGTGGGAATTTAGAATACAAATCTAGTGTGCTCATGTGTGAAGGATGGCCTTTCTCGAGTGCAATCATGGGGACATCCTGAAGCTCGTCCTCCCACAGAGCCCTGAGAGCTGTCACCACTTTGTACCAGCTGCCACCCCAGCATGGCCACCAGGTGCTTGCCGCAAAACAGAATTTAAACTAAGAGCCCCAGATTCACTGGTCCCCACCTTCAGTGTGTGTCCAGACTCTGTAAGGGCCATGGACATAAAGCATGTAACCCAAAACACGAGCACTGAGGGGCACATGCGATTCCTATTCCACATAAAGGTGACACAACCATGTGTGAGATAGATGATAAATGGATGGATGATAGATAAATATAGATAGAGAGATAGAGTAGAGATACAGATGGGTATATAGAGATAGAAACACAGATTATATATATATATATATGAAAGCACATGTGGCATCTACTTCCTAAAAAACCTGCATCCAGAAAATCTGTGAACTTTGATAAATGTTGATAGTTGTGGAGGGGCTTCAGGTCTTTTGTTCACAGGGTCGCTATGAATCCTTGACTCAAAGGCAATCAACATCTCTCTCTCTCTGTCTTTCTCTGTCTCTCTGTTTCTCTCTCTCTGTCTTTGCTTTAATAAAATTTTTCATGCAATTAGAGACTTACATACTGTAGACTTATTGTCAAAGGACAGGCTAAAACCCTCCGCTGGCTCCGGGGACTTCAGAGATTGACAATCTCCAAATCTCAGCTCAAGGGCAGACTACCTGCTCACAGGAAAGGGGCCATGAACATGAACCTGCAGGTCAGAGGGCAGCCTGGGATTTCTGCCGGCTCCTGGCCCAGGAACCATGGAGGGACAGACTCCCAGTAGGCAGGAGGGTAGAACGGAATGTGGTCAGTAGAGAATAAGCTTTGAACACCTGGGACTGTGGCCTGAGTCACCATTCCAACCTGGAACAAAATGGGCCCCATGACTCAACTTCTGCTACAATAGACAGGCCTTATGAGTCGGAGGTGAGGATTATAGGGAGGAAGTGTGAAGAGTACTTACAGTGTCGTTGCTGAGAAAAATAAAGGAGAGAAAGAACTTCACTGGAACATCAGTTTATATGCTGGATCATGGATTGGCTGCTCGCTTCAGATTCCATCAGAAGGTGATACGATGTGTAAGTTCCCTGGCCCACCCTCTGTCAGCCCCTGAGAACCACGGCCTGCCCAGGCTGCCACAGTGATGCCTGCCTTCACACTCGGCTCACGAACAAGCGTGTGTCAGAAGCCCGAGGCTGGGCAGGGTGGTTCGTCTTCTTGAGGGAATGGGACAGTCTTCCTGAACTGATATCCCTTCCACTCTGTGCTGTGTTGGGGGCTTATCCTGAGAAACTTGTGAAATGAGTGTAGCTGCATGTAGCATCACAGGGGACCTTGGTTTTGGGGGGAAGACAACACACCATGGCGGTGAGGAATGGACTCCTGGGAGGCTGGCAGTGGTGGTGCTGTGCCCCAGCAGGTCGGACCCCAGCAATACTTAGGCCAGGGAGGAACTGAGTGGACACTTGGCTCTACAGATAACACTCGGTCAGCACATGAGAAGTGGACTTCAAAGACACAGGACACAGGCAGGGCACAGAGCCTGGATGTCATCAGACAGCTGTGGCCATCTGCGTGTCCACTCAGCCTGGCAAGGCCGGTGCAGTTTTGACAGTGAGGATGGCGTAGCTCAAGTCCTGAACCCCACCAAAGCCCGTGGCACGCCCCTCACCACTACCAAACGGTGAAGGAGGGATTCCAGGTGGGGGCCCAGCCGGCAGCCAGGACAGGTCTGTGAGCCTCGTCCAGACCTTTAGCTCTTCAGCTAGAATCTCACTTACTCAGCTCAGGAATCCCAGAAGGAAGACGCCATCATTCTCCACAATCCCATTTTATAGATGGGGATAACTGAGGCCCAGGGAATTTTAGCAGCTTGTCTAAAGCAGCACAGCGTCCTGAAATCTCTGAGCCTTGCTGACTACATGACCAGCCTTCTCCGGGGACGGTTCAGAGGGTAGAGGCTGCCAATGTGTCCCTGGTCCTTCCTGGCCTGGGCTTTAACATTCCGGAGCAGATGTGTGTATGTGTGTGTGTGTGTGTGTGTGTGTGTGTGTGCAGGGTGTGGGGGAGGTGTATTTAAGTGGTGCAACTCCAGAAAGGAGCACATTGTTATCTGTGATAAAAAGTCATTTTGGGTAAAAAGCAACTTTATCAGATGAGCAGATTGCAAATCAAATTAGACATTCCCCTATTGGGCCTAAACCTCAGCAAACATCCTTTAGAGACAGAAAGGGTTCACTCAAGCCTTGGGAGCCATTAGGAAGAGGAGGAAGAGGAGTGTGTAGGCAGGGGAGGGGTGGGGTGGAGCGGGTGGACGTGGTGTCCTGTGATGTGGGACAGGGAACCGCGTGCACCTCCATTTACACCATCTCAGGTCTCTGCAGAGGGGTCCTCCCAGTACTCAGACGACCTCCAAGTGGGTAGATGAGCAGCTGGACATCCAGAATCCAGAGTAAGTCTTGACAGAGTTATGAGGATGGCAGGGACTGGGCGGCAACCCATTCCAACACGAGCAGGTTGTCATGCAAGGGGACCCCTGGAGGAGCTGTTGTTGTTTCTGGGTACAATCCATCTCGTTGGGTGTCTCCCTCTCTCTCACTGCAGGAATGGTATCCACTTCCTAAGCAACGAGCCCCCAGCCTACGAACTCTGATAAACGTCGATAGATGTGGAGGGGCTTCAAGCCTTTTGTTCCTAGGATTGCTATGAGTCGTGCTGGACTTGAAGGCAATCAGCAACGACAACAGGCCTTGGAGTCAGAAGTGACTCAGATCTGACCTCTGGCAGGTTTTCAGAAGCAGGAAGCACGTAGGAGGAGACCACCCTTCTTCCTCCTTGGAGCAACTGGTGGATTTGAACTTCGAGTCTTAGCCTTGGCAGTATAATTCCTTCCCCCGGGGCAGCTGTTCAAAAGGGGTAGATGATTTGAACGTACCAGCTGCTCTGAAGGAGAAAGATGGACAGTTTCCTCCCACAGAAACGTGGGAACCCCGAGGAGGGTCACCGTGGCTCATAACTGACTCGGTGACAAGAGTTTAGGGCTGAACAACAGCTGGCAGGAGAAAAATGGGGCATCAGACCCGGGCTTCTGCCCCTCTCCCTGCCACCTCACTTCCCAAGGGACCTCAATGCTCAGGTTCTTCCTCAACAGGGGCCTGTGGCCGTGGTCAGGTGCCGTCCAGGGCACTCAGTCTCACGGGGACCTGACCTACAATAGAATAACCACCACCTGGTCCGGGGCCCTCATCACGGGTGCGGTCTCCTCAGGCAAGTTACCGTGGCCATGTGTGTCCCTCCAAATCAGGGGCTCATATTTCGGTGCATATGGGACGGTGCACTGCGGTGACCCATGGTTCTTCACGGGCTTGTTTTTAGGTAGACGGCTAAGCCTTTCCCAGCCTGGAAGCTCCCCTGAACCTTCTCCCCCAAGGGCACCTTGCTATTTGTAACACTGGTGCTCTAGCTGCCAGCATCACAGCTACATGTGGGCTGCCACCAGGCTGGGGGGTCCTTGATAAGTCCCCACGTCCTCATCCCACCAGAGCTGTCACAGCTGCTCTCTCCATCCTCTATTCAACTCCCCACTGTGGCTGTTCTGGGACCACGGTAGGCACTATCACCCCCCAGGGCTTCCTCTGTGTATCTGTTTTTGATTGTTTATATATTTTTTATTCATTTTTGCCCATTTTCCTCCTCTCTCCCTTCCCAGCCCACCCATCAATGCGTGCCTTGTTCCAGATGGTTGCCATACATATAAGGACTAATCGTGTATTCCTTTTGGACAGTTCTTCCTCTCATTTGATCTACTGCAGTATTAACTGTCTGTCCACCCTTTCCCCAATCTCTACCCAACACCCTTCGCCCCCACCTTCCTGGTCTGTCCTATTTTGTAACAGTGTTGTTATACAGTGTTTATCCTTTTGTGACTGAGCTATTTCACTCAGCATAATGTTCTCCAGGCTCCCCCATGTGGTGTAATATTCTATGAGTTCATTGTTTTTCAATGCTTCATAATATTCCATTCTGTGGATGTACCATGGTTTTTATATCCATTCCTTCGTTGAGGAGCATTTGAGCTGCTTCCATCTCTATGCTATTGTGCATAATTCAGCAATAAACATGAGTGTGCAAACATTTGTTAGAGTTATGGCTCTGAGTTCTTTAGGGCATTGTCCCAGTAGTAAAATTGCTGGGTCAAATGGTATGTCTATTTCCAAATATTGAGAAAGGACCAGACCTCCTGTCATGGTGGCTGTAGCATTTTACACTCCTACTAGCAGTGAATGAGAGTTCCAATCTCTCCACCCCTTCCAGAATTTGGTGTTTGTTATTCTGTTGCACTTTGCTATTGTTGCTAGGGTAAGATGATATCTCATGTTTTTATTTGCATTTCTCTAATAGCTAGGGATTTTGAATTCTTCCTCCTGTGTTTGTTTGCCATTCAAATTTCTTCTTAACCTGTGCCCATTTTGTGATTGGGCTGTTCAACTTTTTCTAGTTGAGGTGACTGGAGTAATCTGTACATTTTCACCTTAAGTCCCCTATCAGATATATCATTGCTAAATATTTTTTCCCAGTCTGTGGGATTTCTTTTTACCCTGTTTAAGAAGCTTTTGATGCCCATAAGGATGTGATTCTTAGAAGGTCACATTCATCTATTTCATTCTCTCCTGGCTGTGGGTTTTTCACGGGGCTTGGAATACTGTTCATACTACGGAATAGGGCTTTGAGCATTCTTCCTAGCTTTTCTCTGATGAAGTTTATAGTAATTGGTTTTACTTTTAAGTCCCTGATGCACCTTAAGTTCAGTTTGTGTATGGTGCAAGGTGTGGGTCTTGCTTATGCGTTCTGCATAAGTTTTTCCAATTTTGCCAACACTATTTGTTAAAGTTGAGAGCTCACTTAGCCTAGTGAACAGAAAGTGATGCTACCAAGCCAAAGGTGGGTGATTTGAATCTGTAGCCTTCAGGCCTGGTTTTAATTGTTTTTGGTCATTCATCCAAGTGGTATAGGCCTGGTCTGCCCATTTGCTGTACAGAGGTAACTCATGGTTGCTGTGATGCTGAACACTGTGACACTGATGTGTCAAATGTGATAATGGTTACCCATGGTGGACAGTGTTTGGTGGAGCTCCCCGATTAAAACAAGCAGGAGTGGCATCCACTTCCTAAATAGCTTGCCTCCGGAAACCCTATGAACTTGGAGAAATGATGAAAGTTATACAAGTGTTCAGGTCTTTCCTTCATAGAGTCACTATGAGTCATCTACAACTCGATGGCACTTAACAACAACATTAACAACAACAACAACAACATAATTTGTTAAAGACATTGTCATTTCCCCACTTAAATGATTTCATCTCCTTGTCAAAGATCAGTTGACCATAGGTGGAGGCTGTTAGATGCCATTGAGTCGACTATGACTCATAGTGACCTTATGAACAAAAGATCTGAACCCTGTTCTGTCCTGAACCATCCTCAGACTTCCTGAGAGACAAGAGCCCGTGGCAGCAATCACAGTGTCAATCCACCTGGTTGAGAGTCTTCCTCTCCTTCGCTGACCCTCCACCCTTCCCAGCATCATGTCCCTCTCCAAGGAATAGCCCCTCCTAGCAACATGACCAAAGTATGTGAGGAGAAGGCTCATCATTCTTGCCTCCAAAGAACACTCTGGCTGCACACTTTCCAAAATATATCTGTTTGTTCTCTTAGCTGTCCGTGGGATGTTCAGTGCCCTTCTCTAATGCCACAGCTCAAAGGCAGCAGTTCTTTTCCTGTCATCCTTATTCATTGTCCAGCTTTCAGCTGTATAGCAAGTAATCAGTAAGATCATAGACCATAGACTGAATCAGATACCCTTTAGGCCCCAGACAGACATCATTACTTCTCAATAATTTGGAGAGGTCTCTAACTGCAAATTTCCCCAGTGCAATGTGGCTGGTACCCAGGGTGCTAATTGTGGATCCAAGCGAGATGAAGCTGTTGACAGTTTCAAGCTTCTCTCCATCCATCAGATGCTTTGTTTTCTTGGCACTGAGATGCAATCCTTATGGAGGGCTCATTCCTTGATCTTCTGCAACATGTACTTCAAGTCCTCCTCACTTTCAGCAAACAAGGTTGTGTCATCTGCATAATGCAGGTTACCGACAAATCTCCCTCAAATCCTGATGTCACACTTCTCCTCACAGAGTCCAGCTTCTTGAATAATTTGCTCAGCATATAGACTGGAAACTCTATGAACTTTGAGAAAATGATAGCTATAGAAATGCTTCAGGTCTTCTGTTCATAAGGTCATGATGAGTCATGCTTGACTCAATGGCCATCAACCACAACAACAGACTGAATAGGTATGGAGAGAGAACACAACCCTGACACACTCCCTTCCCACTTCCAAACCATGCAGTGCTCTCCTGCTCCATTCACACAACAGCCTCCTGGTGCAGGTATAGGTTCCTCATGAGCACAATCAAGTGTTCTGTGATTCCCATTCTTCCCAATGTCAGCCACAACTTGTCATGATCCACACAGTCAAATGTCTTTGCATAGTCAATAAAGCACAAATAGACATTCTTCTGGTATTCCTTACTTTCAGCCAGGATCAATCTAACATCAGCCATGATATCCCTGGTTCCACAGCCTCTTCTAAATCCTGCTTTAACTTCTGGTAGTTCCTTATCTATGTAGTATTCAAGCCCTTTTTGAGTGATCTTCAGCATGTCTTCCTTGTTTCTGATTTTGTTTACAATCAACTGTGCGTGGGAAGCCTCTTGGCTATGGGCACCCACCTTGATATAAGACCTGCCCTGTCACACACCGGAAAAGTGCGGAGGTAGGATGGAGTCCTCAGGCCAGACCCCAGGTCTCAGTGTAACGGGCAGTCCAGCCTTATGACAGTAAAATTGGGAGCAATAAAAGCAAATAAATGGTTGATGGAGTTTTATTGCTTTTAATTTTGTTGTGAAGGGCTTGAAGGCTTACAGTAGGTGAGACTCTACTGCCAACATCTGAGGTCCTGCCCAAGACTGTCTCTCCACCCACTCTGTTCACCCTTATCTTGAGATTGCAGACTGCCCAACCTAGACGCCGGGGGTGAGCTGCTCACAGACACCCTGACTTTGAATGAAACCACAGGACCTCTAAACGAGGGTGGCCCACAAAGCTTCCCTTCTCCTCCAGGACGTGGGTTAGCATCCTCTGATCCCAGATGAACCTTGCTCCTAGTAAGGAGAGCCAAACAGTGAACACAACTGCTAACTCAAACGGTAGCCGTTCCAGTCCACCAGGGACACCTCAAAGCAGAGGTGTGAGCACCTCCCTGCCACTGTTAGGAGCCTCTGCATGAGCTCAGGCTCCTAGTAAATCTGTGTACAGCAGACTTCACCAGCTCCGCAGGTCAGAGATGTGAGGTCTGCTTCTGTGACCGCCTGTGTGGCACTCCTGCTCCACCCTGCAGGGTAAGCGGGGATTGGTTGACACCAGTGGAATGGTTGGCTTGGCCGGGTTCCCCGCACTCCACAAGCTCCTCTGCTACCCGTTATGTCATCATCACTCACGGCTATGTTACCGTTTATGATACGTGCTGCCAGGTGACAAATTGATTCTGCTCATTGTTTAACTGTTTGATGGTTTTGCATTGTAATGAAGCTCCCGCCTGTGGCATTTGGGGGAGAGGATCCTCACTGTGGTGTGCCTGTTACCACATCAGTGTTCACTTCAGGTACCAAGGGCCCAGCACACCTGAGAGAAGGGCTTCACCTATATTGCTAGCGTGGTAATGGCCCAGGACTGATGCAGCCAGCCACCGAGAAGCTGTAAAAGACCAGCTTTTACTCTACTAAGGTGCACAGTGACTGCACCTGTGAGCTTGAATAAGGCCGGGATCATGATGACGGCACAAATAGGGCAAGGCCTCATCTGTGATCCATTGGGCTTCTACGTATCAGTTGACTCAGTGGCAGCTGACAGCAGCAACAAGGGGTTTAGAGGAGGCAGTGGTGGTGTTGTGGTGGGCTGATCACTGTCAAGGATTGATACATGCACTTAAGGAAGTGATGTGGAAATTATGATCCTCCACAATCTGCTAAAACAAACAGTGTAAGATCGTTACGATTAGTTCCATCACAGTCCTGACCCAGTGTGAGGGGGGGTTCCCTTGGGGTTGGACCTTTATCACCTTTTATCATACAAACGATAAATGCAGAGGAAAGAAAGTGGTGTCTCAGTTACACCAGAAAGAACACCCAAGAGCGAATCTGTCCTTTGGCTCTGGCATAAGCAAACACCTTCTAAGATTGGTCTTCTACGCTTATAATCTTGGGACCATACTGTCAAGGAAAATTTAGTCAAGTGGCGTAGCATAGTGCAAAAAAAGAATATATCATGATCTACATCCTAATGGTAGAATAGAGTCTGGAGTCTTCAATGTTTATGATTGGCCATTCAAGATACAAGTCCAGTTCTCTATTCAAAAGGAATAAAACAGAAGTTGTAACAATGCAGAGAAGAGGTGACTCTGTGTCAGCTACAAGCTCATCTCCCTGCAACATGAAGAAGTGAGTGGTGCCCACAGGTACCAACACTCACTGTTCTGTTCAGTCACAGTGCCCAGTCACATACGCTATTGTTGTTGTAGTGAGGTGCCAGCAAGTCAATCACGACTTAGGATGACACTTTTGAACCATGGGTCTGGACTTTACCCTAACCTACCCCATGAGGGACATCATGTTTGGCAGAGTGGAGGGGCGGTGAAGGAGAGGAAGACCTTCGATGAGATGGATCGATTCTGTGACTGGAGCGGCGGGAATAAGTGCGTTTGAGATGGCTAGGTTGGCACAGGATAGAACGGTGTTTAGAACTCTTGTACATAGGGTCGCTATGAGTCGCAAGCGACTCGATGGCACATAACACCACCACCACCACCACCACCATCTATGCAATACTCACCATGTGTAAGCCATTACTGAAGTCACTGTGTCAGTCCCTCTCATTCGGGGTCTTCCTCTCTATCATTGACTCTACTTTTCCCAGGATGATGTCTTTTCCTGAGGACTGGCCCCTTCTGATAATATGCCCTAAGAATGTGAGACAAATTTCCACCACCCTTGTCACTGCAGAGCACTTTTGGTTGCATTTTGTCCAAGACACACTTACTTGTTCGTTTGGCAGTCCATGGTATATGCAATACTCTTCTTCACTACATTTTAAAGGCATCGATTTTTCTTCAGTCTTCCTTATTCACTGTCCCACTTCAAGGCTGAAAATACCAGGGCGGTTGGAAACATTATGGCTTGGAACAGGCACGTCTTGGTCTTTGAACTGAGCTCCTTATTCTTTAGCACTTTAACGAGATCCTTGGCAGCAGATTTTCCCAGTGCAACTATCTTTTGATGTCTTGCCTGCTGCTGCCATAGGTGTGGATTGTGGATCCAAGGAAAATGAAATCTTTGATAAGTTGACAACTCTGTGAAGTTGTAAAGACCTCATTCAGAAGAGAAGAATAGAATGCAGACCTGGAATTTCTATTCTTTTGAAAAAGGGTCATAGAAATAGGAAGAGTAGAGAACAGAAGACTCCCTGAGGCTCCTGCCAGAGGCAGTGCAGACCAGAACCGAGCCTGTCCCCTGAGATCAACTTTTACTGAAGCAGAATTGCGTGCAGATAAACATGCTACCCACCAGATCGGTGCCCTAATTAAAAACCATTCCTATGAGACTGAAAGATCAACAATTACTCAAAAACAAAGGAGAGCAGGTAAGGGGATAAAGAAGCCAGACTTCTCGAAAATGAATGGATTGAACACAATGAAAGAGAAAGTGGAAACATTGTGATAAAAAAATGTAACCAAAGACAAGGAACAAGTTGTGTCAAGAGTGTCAAAAGGAAAACTAACCTGCTGTGTAAACTTTCAGCAAAAACTCAAGGAAACATTATTAAATAAACAAAGATTGAGTCTCTTCACTGGCTTCTTATCTTTAGGCGGGCTCCTCACTAAACATGTGCAAGCTCTCCCAGGGAGAAGGGAGTGGTGAAGGAATCGTCTCAATAGAATCATCTTAAGAGAAAGTCCTCTGCACAGCTGCTCTTAGCTGTCACCTGGTAAAGACAGCTCTCAGACAAAGAATGTATGTTTTCCTGGGAATTATAAGAAAGCAGTCAAGGCAATAGATTAATTTAAAACATAGAAGCATAGAAAAGGCATCAAAATCCATGGGTATAAACCCAGGAAATATAGAAGAAACTAAACCAAATGAACTGAAATCATACACTAACTGAAGAAGAAGAAGAAAAGCAAACATAGCCACCTATCAGCACCAATATCCCTACTTTACACAAGAGAGAAATGCTTTCTTCACGGGATATTGTGTTTTCAGTGAGTCTAGTAATGAAATTTTGAAAAACCCAGTGACAATCCAAATTTTATCTAGAAAACCTGTTATTAGAGTTGATAATGCCAGAATAATGCATCCTAAGTTATAGGTACAGGGGACAATAAATCTTGAACATTTGCACTGTATGACAAGGTTTTAGTAGATGGTTTTGTAGGTGAGAGGATGAGGCTTCTCTGATTGGCTGCTACAGTGCCGAAGAATCACGATGACTGCCAAGGATGCACAGACGAGCCTCAGGGGGGGTGTTTGAGATGATGAACAGCTTTCTTGTTCTGTTCACAAGCCTTTACTTCTAATCGTTCAATGCCCTTTACTACCTGAAGGCAGGACTATCTGCAGCCAAGCAGAGGCATCCTCTTATCCATCTTCCCAGCCACTGGAGACAAGATAAGGACAGTGGAGGGGTTAAGGGTAGGTTTCCACCAGGGTGATTCTTTATTGCCCATACCTGGGGAGTTTGCACCCCTGGGGCACCTGCTGCTGGTGTGGATCATTCTGGGACCCTGGACTCCATGGTCCCCTTTGCACAGATGTCCTCCAGTGCGTATCAGTTCTCTTGTGGAAGAGCATTTCCATCTCCTCGTCCAATGAGATGTCCTGAGCTCCGATCTCCGATGCCCTTACAAGTTTACACCGATTTTTGTGTGATTGTTTTGTGCCATACTCTCTCTCTCTCTCTATGTCTATATCTATCTATCTCTATCTCTATCTCTATCTCTATCATCTATATCTATATATCTGTCTCTATCTCTATAATTTACCTCTATCTCTATTATCTATCTATCTATCTATCTATCTATCTATCTATCTATCTATCATCTCTGTCTCTATCTCTATATATGTATCTATCTCTGTATCTATCTCTGTATCTATCTATCTATCTATATATATGTATCTATCTCTGTCTCTATCTATCTAATCTATCTATCAATCTATCAATCTATCTATCTATCTATCTATCTATCTATCTATCTATCTATCTATCTATCTCTGTTTACTTATGTCTATACATTGACCTATCTCTTCTGTCTACATCTATGTGTATATATAGGTAAGGAGGCACCTGGGATATACCACTGAAGAGAAGAGTCACTCACTTTCACCTGTGTCACCTGAGGGCTTGCTTTCTTTTTTAAAAAATCTTTTTAATTATTAATTTTCATGAAAGTTTACAGAGACTAAAGATTTCCATTCATTCGTTGTTGCCCTCTTCTCCCTGCCTACCCCTCCCTCCCCCCAATTCGCTCCTCTCTTTGAAAAGTAAAAGAAAAATTCTTTCGTTGTTATATAATCCCTCCCCCTAAGTCCACTCCACTGTGCATAAGGGGCTTGCTTTCTTGGGTGCCCACTGCTGACTCAAGTCCATAATTGCCAGCGGACCCTCAGTTGTGGACTCTGCCAAGCTGTGCACTTCCTCGTTCATAGCAACCACTGTGGACACTCCGTAACAACTGAGGAAATGGCCTTCGGGCTCTGTGCATCATTTGTTCCAGCACCCAAGAGTGCCCCTTCTTCAGAGCTAGACCCAATTCTGGGGAGTAGCCTAGTTCCCTGCATGGTCCAATCTGGAGTGAGAGAGGTGATCCCATCAGATGTGTCTGTGGTCAGGAGCACCAGGACTCATCCCTGTCCTTCACTCCCTGAAAGATCGGTTATGCCCCTAACGCTTTGCATACGTGGTGGTTGCTGGGACGCTAAGATTTTGAAGCTCCATCTCACATACTTTGGGCTCTTGGTCAGGAGGGACCAGTCCTTGGAGGAGGACACCATGCTTGGAAGAGTGAAGGGACAGCTCAGGAGAGGAAGATACCAGATGAGATGGATTGATACAGTAACTGGGGCAATGGAGCTTTGTGTGTCAGACTCAATGAGACTGGCTCAGGACAGGGCAGAGTTCAGAGCTGCTGTACATAGAGCTGCTATGGGTCGCAGACAACTCGATAGTACATAACAACAAACAATGCAACAATATTCTGCTTGATTTCATGATTGCTGCTTCCTTAGGAATTACTTGTCCTCCTCAGCTTATTATCTGAATCCAAACCTAATTGAGTGCTCCTGGGATGACGATGAGAGGCAAGAACTTGGCAGCAGCAGTTACTCTCCCACTTCCCAGCCTGAGACCACTCTTTAGAGATCTGTTCTCTCCACAGCTAGTCTTCTGTCCCACCACTCCCAGCCTCTCTGGTTGCCTTCCTTCTTTCATTGAATTGATCAGCCCTCGGGTGATGCAGTGATTTAGAAGGACCAGGTTCATCTCTCTCCTTCTCCACCAGGCGGTGAGCTCTTGTGCACTAAGACCCCATTTCTTTCTTTGCTGTGACCCCAGGACCAGCTCAGTCCCTGAGCATGAAGTAAAAACTTCATTGCTATCTTCAAGGATATGAACATGGACGGCTAAGCACAACTGATAACAGTGAATCTAAATTCCAAAATCAATCTCCATAATAGTCTATGTGTTTCCTACTGCCAAAGGGGCCCTTTAGAGTGGGGAGAAGATCTTCACCCTGAAACCTACAGCATCCCTTTTCAGCAGGAAGTAGCTAAGAGAATACACCATCCCCTTTTCCTTATGAATCAGGGTGAAGTCTCTCTCAGGGAGGAGTGATAGGGAATGGCAAAGGACACACTGACAAAGGAGATTAATCAGAACTGACTTTGACAAGCACTGTGGCAACTGGACAATTAAAGCAGACATTTGGGGGTGGGGGGGAGAAGAACGAACTGGGGAGGAGGGTAGAGAAAACAGTGCAACAATGAATGAATGAAAACCCAAAATCTCTGTAAATGTTCACTAAAACGAATAAAATTTAATAATAATTTAAAAAAAACTTCATTGCTATCACAATCTTATGGTAAGTCTTGCAAATTGTAAAATTTGCATTGCAACCACAACAATCATGATCATTGACTTAGGCTGGGTTCTGTGGAGAAGCAAAGCAATTCACACACACACACACACACACACACACACAAATATGCACTTGCTGTCAGGAGGGATCAGTCCTTTGAAAATGGAACCATGGTGGGGGGGTCAGCAGAAAAGGGAAGATCCTCAAGCTGGATGCACACAGTGACTATAACAACAGTCAGACTGTAGGACATTAGGCCAAGGTTCTCATTGGTTGTTCATCAGATCTCTGAGTCACTCACAATGGGGATGGGTGTGTCGGAGACAGTAAGATTGGCACAGGAGGCACAGGCTAGAGCAGGGTTTAGGGCTGTTGTACATGGGGTAGCTAGGAGTCACAGGCAGCTCAGCAGCACTTAACAACAAAAACACCAAAACAATCACACACAGTGACAGGCATAAAATCAAGATCACTGTCTTGGAGTGAGAGCCAACTCCACTGGATTTTTGGAAGCTGTAAATCACACCAGAGGGGATAGGCCATCTTCTCTCAATGGTCATCTGGTGGATTGGGCAAGCCAGTGCCTCCAGGCTTCCTTATAAACTGGTCACACCCTTTCTTGTATGCAGGTCACGCCCCTGACCAAATACCCACCCAGCTGACTGCCCAATTGTTGACTCCAGTTGACTCCCAAATTCCATCAATGAAATAATTCTTTTCCATCAAACCTCATCAAAGGAATGACCCTATCACAACTCCAAACTAGAGAAGGCTGGAACAGCCAAGTTTACACACGACCGTAAGCATGACATGCATAAGGAACACAGATGGAAAGCGCAAGGGTAACAATTTCAGAATTTGCTAACAGCTATAGTCATCAAGACAATGTGGAGGTGATACCTAGTATTAGCCACTGTAGATTCTTGTAGGACTCACAGTGACCCCACAGGACAGAGCAGAAGTGTCCATAAGAAGTACAAAGATGTGATCTTCGTGAAAACCTCACTTTCTTTCAGCTGAGCAGGTAGCTGGAAGGTTCAGGCCACTAAACCTTGATCAGCAGGCAAGTTCTTCAAGCCCACAGCCATCAGGGCTCATGGTCTGACATAAATAAACCTTCACATTTATCATCAACAACTTTCTTTTAGTCTTTACTTTCGAGTGCAGGTTGGGTGAAAGTTTACGGACCTAAAGCCAGTCAACAATTCATACACACTTTGCTTCAAGGCATTGATTGCAGTCTTCTCAATGTGAGAGCACTTCTCCTACCTCCTCTCTGGAGACCCATCTCCATTCCTTCTTCATTCCTCCCCAGGTCTGCTGTCTGCACTGGCTTATGGAGCAGAGACTGCCCTTTGGGCCTCCTCTGGTTGATTGCACCAAGGAGTGTATTTCTCCCTGTGTTATTATTTAGTTTACAGGCCTATTTACTGTTGGACTGAAAGCTGGTCCCTGGGGGTGTGTCAATTCCAGCTTCGAGGGTGTCAGTGGTCAATTGATTTTTGACAAGGGAACCAAGTCAACTCGATGAAGAGAAAATAGCCTCCTCCATGACTGGTGCAGAGTCAACTGCATGTCTGTCTAGAAAAGATAGAACTACAATTTCCACTTCACATCCTCTGAAAACGAGCTCAAAAGGAACCAAACAGCCTGCATGTAACAGCGAGAACCCTGAGATACAGGATGGTAATAAATGGTGTAGGTCTTTGTGGTCTGTGCTAACTATGATACAATCAAGAGAGCAAAGGACATCCTACAGAGGAAGAAGAGACACTTCTAATCCTGCATTTGATGCAAAACAAAACAAATAAAATCTTGTTGCTGTTAGGTTCTCTGAGGTGGTTCAGACTCACAGGCACCCTACACACAGCGCTTCTTAGTTCTGAACCAGTTTCAAAGTCATTGCTGTGTTTGAGGCTGTTTAAAAATCAGTACAAAACAAGGGCCACCTACAAGTCTATAGTTAAAGACAAACAGCTGAATTAGAATATAGACAAAGCACCTGAATAGGCATCTCCCCAAAGAGATATAAATGATCATTAAGCACACAATGTTGTTAGCACATCAAAACCACAAGGAGACACCACTAAGAGAGAAAACGAGACTTAAAGAGACAATGACGAGTGTTAGTTAAACTATGGAAAAATGGAAATCTCTATATACAATGAGAAAAATTTATTGATTCCTTTCCAAGCAAGCATAGCCTTATCCTGTGACCCAGGACTCCAATCTTAGATATATCACTGAAGTAATGTGAAAATGTATGCTTACACAAACACTTACACACCTATGCTCATTGTGGCATCACTCATAACAGGCAAAAATGAGAGGTATCCAGGTGCCTGGAAAGAGGTAATAGATAAAGACAATATGATCAATCAAATAAATGCCATCAGCCATAAGAAGGGATGAACTGATGTAGGCTACAGCCCAGAAGAATCCAGGAAACACTCTGCAAAATGAAATAAGTCAGACACAAAAGACCACCTACGGCATGGATCCATCTATAGGAAATGCTCACCACAGGTAAATCCGAGAGATCAAAAGTAGACTAGTTACTGCCAAGGTCTAGTCAAGACACCATGTGACAATTTGCATCAGCGAGTCTTCTGCCAAGTACCTCTTTGAAGTGCCAAAGAGTAAGGTGGTCATTATGATGACTAAGGTGTGCCTGGCCCAATTTTCATGTGAAAATCAAAGTTGGATAATGAATAAAGAAGACCAATAAATAAAGAAGATAAAAGGATAATCAATCCACAAAATGCCAGAACAAACAAATTCTTGTAAGAAGGGCTCCTTACCACTACGGCAGTGTGGTCAACTGATTTTTGACAAGGAGATGAAATCAGTGAAGTGGGGAAACAACAGCCTTTTTAACAAATGGTGTTGGCAAAATTGGAAAAATATCTGCAAAAGACTCAAGCAAGACCCACACCTCACTCCATACACAAAAACCAACTCAAGGTGGATCATGGACCTAGGACTAAAACCAAGGACTATAAACTTCATTACAGAAAAGCTAGGAACAACACTAGAAGTCCTAATCCACAACATAAACAGTCTTCCCAGTATCCTGGAAAACCTACAACCAGGAGAAGATAACGTAGATGAATGGGATCTTCTAAGACTCAAATCCCTATGCACATCCAAAAACTTCTCCAATAGGGTAAAAAGGGAAGCCACTGACTGGGAAAAAGTATTCGGTAATAACATATCAGATAAGGGACTTATATCCAGAATTTATGAAATACTTGAGCACCACAACAAGATAAAGGTAAATAATCCAATAGAAAAATGGGCACAGGATATGAACAGGCACTTCACCGAAGACGACATTCAGATAGACAACAAGCACATGAAGAAATGCTCAAAATCCCTAGCCCTAAGAGAGATGCAAATTAAAACAACTATGAGATAGCATCTCACCCCAGTCAAAATAGCAAAATTTAACAGAACAGCAAGCAACAGATGCTGGCGAGGTTGTGAAGAAACTGGAACCCTGATTCACTGTTGGTGGGAGTGTAAAATGGTGCAACCCCTGTGGAAAGCAGTATGGCGCTTTCTCAAAAAGTTGCAAATAGAGATACCATTTGACCCAGCAATTCCACTACTGGGAATATACCCTGAAGAGACCATAGCTGACATCCAAGCAGATATATGCACACCCATGTTTATCGCAGCTTTGTTCACAATAGCAAGGAGTTGGAAACAACCTAAGTGCCCATCAACAAACAAATGGCTAGAGAAGTTGTGGTATATTCGCACAATGGAATACTATGCTGCATTGAAAAACAAGGAACTCATGCAATATTATTCAAAATGGTTGACTCTGGAGAACATTATGCTGAGTGAAATATCCCAGTCACAAAAGGACAAATATTACATGATGCCACTGTTGTAGAATGGGACTAACCTGGGGGTTGGGGAGAGACTGAGTAAGATGGGTTCAATAATGTATACTGCACTGAAACAGAGGAGGGAGAAAACTGTTTAAAAGAGATATGTGACTAGGTATTTCTGTCATGACAGGAGTCTAGAGCGATGGCTACGTGGTGGAGGGGACCTGGGGGAGGGTTTGCAAAACAATGAAAGAATCTTTTCTTTTACTTTTCCATAATTTTTGACTCATGTACTTATAACTTGTTAGTTAAATTTGTGTCTTCTAGGTTGCAACACCCCCATGATACATCTTCAAGGATATGAACATGTACGGCCAAGCACAATTAATAACAGTGCATCTAAATTCCAAAATCAATCTCCATAATAGTCTATGTGTTTCCTACTGCCAAAGGGGCCCTTTAGAGTAGTGAGAGAAGATCTTCACCCTGAAACCCACAGCGTCCCTTTTCAGCAGGAAGTAGCTAAGAGAATACGCCATCCCCTTTTCCTTATGACTCAGGGTGAAGTCTCTCTCAGGGAGGAGTGATAGGGAATGGCAAAGGACACACTGACAAAGGAGATTAATCAGAACTGACTTTGACAAGCACTGTGGCAATTGGACAATTAAAACAGACATTCTGATGGTGGGGGAAGAAGAACAAACTGGGGAGGAGGGTAGAGAGAATGGTGCAGCAATGAAGGAACGAAAACCCAAAATCCCTGTAAATGTTCATTAAAACTAATAAAATTTAATAATAAAAAAAAGAAGTGCTCCTTAGAAGAATGGATGGTGAGGCTTCATCTTATTTTTTTAGTTTACTGTCAAAAAGGTCTAGTCCTTGGGGGACAAAACACTTGAAAAAATAGAGGGTGAGCAAGAAAGGAAGACTCTCAAGTCTTGACGCAGTGGCTGCAGCGAGGGGCACAAGCGCAATGAAAATGCAAGGACAACGCAGCTGCATCCTGTACACGAAGCAGCTAGGAGAGGGTGCAGGGGGAGGGCACCCAGCAACGACAAGAACAGAGACCAGTGTCTCCAGGAGACAGAAGCAACTCGGTGGCAGGATGAGAGTGCTGGTGGGTGCTGACCGTGGCCAATGGGGATTGGCTGCCAAAATGTATATGAGTTTATACCAGAATAAGGAAAATGTTGAGAATTAGAACATCATAATGTCTTCACAAATTGTGCAAGTATGCTAAAAACCACTGACAGTGCACTATATATTCCTAAACATTCACTGAGCAAATAGTTTTCAATTCAATAATTTATACATTTTTCCCCCTGAGGAGATTAATTGAACAGCCCACACTGGCAGCACTCTCCCACATTCATCCTGTGATGCTGGCTTCCATTCACCCTCCTACCCCACCCTTTCCTGATTCCTAACATTTGTCCCTGGGAAAATGCCACCCTTTGGACCCATTTGCCCTTTGTGTGAGTGGAGTATTGGTTGCACGAATGACGGTATACTTGCCTGATATCGGTCACCTTACAGGCCTGTCTATTGTCAACTAAAGATTTCAGCCTTCAATATTAGTTCCATTTTGGCATCATGAAAACAAAAATTCTCACCACTGGGTCAATAGACAACATCATGATAGATGGAGAATATATATCAAAATTATCAACGATTTCATTTTACTTGCATCCACAATCAATACTCACGGTAGCCGCAGTCAAGAAATCAAAAGATGTATTGCATTGGGAAAATCTGCTGTCAAAGACCTCTCTCTAAAGTGCTAAGGAATAACAATACAGTTTAAAGATGAAAGTGCACCTTTCCCAAACCATGCTCTTTTAAATTATTTCTTATGCATCTGAAAGTTGGACAATCAATAAGGACAATAGAAGAACTAATGCCTTTGAGTTGCAGTGTTGAAGAAAAGACTGAATGTTCCAAGAACTTCCGAAAGAACAGACAAATATGTCTTGGAGAAAGCATGAACCGTGCTCTGTAGAGGCAAGGATGATGAAATTTGGCTCATACACTTTGTGTGCTGTTAGGAGAGACTGGTGTTTGGAAAAGGTCATGCCTAGAAAGTTGGAGGGTCTATGTGCAGAAGAGGAAACTTTCAACAAGTTGGATTGACAGGATGGTTGTAAGAACAGGCTTAAGTATAACAGAGATGATGAAGACAGAGAGGATAGGGCAAAGTTTAGATCCACTGTCCATAGGGTCACTAAGTTGAAGTTGACTTGCAACAACAGCATTGTTGGCTGAAATTGGAGCCATGAGAATGAGTTCAATGTGTGTCTAAGGCCATAACCTCAGGGGTCCATCAGACTATGGCTCCAACAAGCCTAGCCTTCTTTGTTTGCTTGTTTATTTGTTCTACATTTTCTGCTCACTCTATTGATGACCCCCTCCTGTGACATCTTTTAGAGTGGCCACCAGTGGTAGCTGGCACAGTTAGTTCTTCTGCCTTGTAAGTCCTAGACATTGAGGTTCGTGCAATCCATTCATTCTTTGGCCCATTTTTTTCTATTTGTCTTCAATTTTCTCTCCTCTTCTTTGTGTCATACAAGGAGAGACTAGTATTTGCATCTTAGATGGCCACTTACAATCTTTTAGAATGTGTGCTCTGAAATGATGAATTTTATAGCATACAATTTTTGTCCAGTTACAAAAAGAAAAATAAAATATGTAGACTTCTCAAGCAGACACAGTGATGTGGTTTCTCAGTCTCTCCCTTCTGTATTCATCCAAATGCCTGGGAATGGTACCACAAGGAACAACTAGAGAGAAACTCTCCCTTTTGGAAAGAAAATGAGCCACTATAGGACCCCAAAAAGGAACAGAGCCCCCTGTACAGTTCCCTCTACCAGGAGAAGACTGCTTATATACAACATCCTATATCAGACTTAGAGCAGAAGGCTGTTTAGAGGACCCCTTCCCAGTATCAACGGGCAGTTCTCTGACAACCTCAGGTGAACCTGGAAATTCATCAGAAGCTCCATCATGTTCCCACCAGAATCAGGCACACCAACTCCCTGCCAAACTGAGCCTCACGTCCTCTACCAAGAGACAAGGTCAGCTCGAGAGACACAAAAGCACAGATCACCCAGCCTGCAATGTTGTCGGGTCCCTGTGGCCAGAGACATCATGCACTAGTTCCCTACCCCAAGACCTCCCCGAGGCTCCCTAAGAGAATCTATGAGAATCTTCCAACACTCCTTCACCTAAGAGGACTCAGCCGCTCTCCCACCCGTGAGGCCTCCTTTCACCGTCCAATCAGGACACGTTCCCTACATGCTGCTCCCGTATGGAGGACAGCTTCCACACCCTCACCGCTGAGACACCTCCCACCACAGCCTCTACGACCCTCTCTCGGCCATAACCTCCTCTGTGAGACCTCCACCACATGGTCCCCTGAGACCTCCTCATCCCGCTCCTCTCTGAGAAGACCCCTCCAATTATGCTCTTCTCCATGAAATCTCCCTGCAACATCATCTCCTCTACATGTTGCTGTTTTAGGCGCCATCAAGTCGAGTATGACTCATAGCGACCCTGTGAACAAAAGATTTGAACCCTGTTCTATCCTGTGCCATCCTGACACAAGGCCATTGTGGTAGCCATGCTGTAAGCCTTAGTAACAATGCTCTGGAAATAAATGGAGGGACAGAAATAATGTTTTTCAAAGAACGAGTTATCACACTGGCCACCCAGTTGACCATGGCCTGTGGGACCTCTGGACTGGGAGCACAAGGTTTCCAGAGGCTATTTTTTCAGAAGCAGGTCACCAGGCCTTTCTACTGAGGTGTTTCTGGTGGACTCAAACCGGCCACCTTTTGGTTTACAGGTGAGTGCTTAGTGTGTTTCACCACCCAGTGGCTATCACAGAACTGAAAAGTGCAATATCAGAAGAGGGAATGCTGCTTGAACATGTTCAAGAGCAGAGCGGGCACCCCAGAAAGCTGCTGCCCAGGACACCGGCCGCACCCATGTCCTCCTGTAGATTATAGGGCTACTTTCCCTGCCTCACTTGGTGTTGTCCCTTTAAGTCAACCCAGAGACAATGAGACCGGCTGCTTTCAACAGTACTCAGAGCCACTGGATTGAGTTTGGGGTGCTGGAGGTGTCCCTCTGTGTCCAGAGTTGTTGAAGACCCTAGCCTCCAAAGGGGCTCTTCACTGCCTGACAGGACAGAGCAATGTGCAGACCCAGTGCTGGTGAACCTCCACGAAGCTTGGGGGACCCCATCAGCGATCTTGCCCAGAGGAGTGCAAGCACCATGTCAGTCTCTGAACAAAGGTCTCTGAGGAGCTAGTCTCCGGGTCTCAGTCCCCAGAGTTGCTAAAAACGTAAATCCACAGCAGGAGACTTGAGGACAGAGTGCACTGCCTCACAGGTCTGGGGGCTGAGTCTCCTTGATGAGGGTCTCAGCCACCTTGATGCCTTCCTCCACAGCGGTCCTGGGCATTCTCCAGGGACTTTGTTCCTCGACTCGTGCACAATCCTCGTGGTGTCTCTCTCCATGTGTCTATGTATGAACATGCGTGTGAATGTGTGTGTGTGTGTGTGTGTGTGTGTGAGTGTGTGTGAAAGAAAATGTGTGCATGAGTGTGTGTGTGTGAAAGAGAGAGTGTATGAGTGTGTGTGTGAAAGAAAATGTGTGAGTGTGTGTGTGTGAATGTGTGAGTGTGTGTGAGAGTGTGTGAGTGTGTGTGAGAGAGTGTGTGAGTGTGTGTGTGAGTGTGTGTGAAAGAAAATGTGTGCATGAGTGTGTGTGTGTGAAAGAGAGAGTGTATGAGTGTGTGTGTGAAAGAAAATGTGTGAGTGTGTGTGTGTGTGTGTGTGTGTGTGTGTGTGAAAGAGTGTATGTGGGGGAGTGGGGGGTGAAAGAGAGAGTGTGTGTGTGAGTGTGTGTGTGTCTGTGTGTGAGAGAGAGAGAGAGAGAATGTGTGTGTGTGACTATGACATTTTCATGAACTCCAACAGATCCATTTAGAACCTATCCAGTGGTAATATACACTAGGTCACAAATCCAAAGCTCAGTAGTTCAAATCCACCAGACAGCCACTCTTTGGGGAAAATGTGAAGCGGTCTGTTTCTGGAAACTTCACAGCCTCAGGAACAGAGCAGTTGCACTCTGTCTTACAGGGTGACTGCGAATGGTGGCAGCCTTGATGGCAGTGGGTTTCTGCTCTGGCTTGACTTTGTTAACATGACTGAATGCTGTTGTTTGTTGTTTACCTTCGAACAGACCCAGAGCTGACCCTCCTGTGGTTTTCAGAGGCAGTGACACGCAGGAGGAGATTGCCCATCCTTCTCCCACGAAGCAGCTGGTGGATTCAAACCTTGTGCCTTCAGGATGGCTCCCATTTCTAAGCAGCCCCGCCCAGATGCAGGAATGGGGATTCCAGAACATATTTGGGGCACACACCACTCCACACCTTTTGTTTCTCCCACCCCCTGATCCTTACTCTCTACTCCTGAGCACACAAGACGCCAGTGCACCAAACCCCCAGTGCTGGGCCCCTATGCCCTGCGCCCTGGGCCTCCCTGTGGACAACCTCTGTCTGGGTCCTCACAACAGGACATGTCATTCCTCCCTCGTGGCTGCTGCTTCTCCTTTCTAAGCTTCAGGATCTGCCTCCTCACCTCTGCGGCTCTACTCCTGCTCACCACGCCCATTTGGTGGAAAACAATGAGAAGATTTCTGCAAGTGTGCAGCCTGAACGTAAGTCCTCTGGATGGAATAATCAGAACTCCTGAGAAAAAGGAAATGAGAAGCTGACAGTCAAAGCCTCCTCACTGAAGGAGAATCCACCACACCCCTGTGCTCTGATGCCACCTGCAGATCAAGGTGCCTCTGTACACAGGTGTGTCCACCCTGACCCTGATCCAGGGCCTTCTGGTGAGCTGCCCTGTACATAAGTATACCCAACCTAACCTGCCCTGTGCAGGTTCTTGTGAGGTCCCTCTACACAGGCCACCCATCCTGACCTGGCCCACTGGGTTCTGGTGAGCTCCCATATATACAGGTGCACCACCCTGACCTGGCCTGTGGGATTCAAAAGAGCTCCCATAAACATAGGCGCACCACCTTGACCTGGCCAGTGAGGTCCTGGTGAGCTCCCCTATACACAGGTGTGCCCACCTTGACCTGACCTGTGGGGTTCTAGTGAGCTCCCCTAATCACAGGTGCATCACCCTGACCTAGCCTGTGGGGTTCAAAAGAGCTCCCGTATACACAGGTGTCCCCACCCTGACCTGGCCTGTGGGGTTCTAGTGAACTCCCATATATACAGGTGTACCCACCCTGACCTGGCCCACTGGGTTCTAGTGAGCTCCCCTAATCACAGGTGCACCACCCTGACCTGGCCCCAGAGGGTTATGGTGATCTCCACTACACACAGGTGTGCTCACCTCGATCTGGCCCGTCGGGTTCTGGTGGCTTCCAGGCTGTGGTTTGGCTCTGCACGCCCCAGGGCTTTGAGCATCTGGGGGACACAGACTTTTCACATTTTCACTGTGTCCCGTACCGACGTGGCAGCTGCGATGCTGAGCAGGTTTGAGCTCACCTTCTAGACTAACATAGAGCAGGTAGGCAGACTTGTTTGTGCATTTGTGAAAGCCCCAGCAGGCCACAGCTGTGAGTGTGCAATCGATCACACTTGTGTGCAGGACCAGCAGCGTCTTGTTCCGTTCTGTATGGCGTGGCATTGAATCTGGGCTGTCGGCAGCAGCTCACACCTATGTCCAGTGTCTGACTTCCTGCAATAAAAAATGACCAATGGCTCTTGTCCCACATTGGGGGGAGGGGCTCCGGGAAGAAGGTGCCTGGGCTGTAAGGGCTCAGAGGAGAGCCGACATCTGGACCTGCACAGCTTGGCCACCACTCCAGTGGATGTGGGCGCTGACCATGGTGCTGGTCAGGTGGTCTGAGGGAGCAACCACCCCCCGCCACAGCCACTGGACTGCTGGCAGAGACTTCTGCGGCTCCTATGCCCTCTTCCTTTCAGGGATGCAGCTGGGTGACATGGGCAGCCTGGCCCACAGATGGGAGGCTGTGAGCTGGATTCTGCCCAGGACAAAGCAGGCTCACAATTGAGCCGCCTCCAGCCTGCTCCTCTCAGGTCTGGTTTCTAGCAGTTTGCACACAGTCATAGGGTCGACAGGAGCCTGCCGTGTCAACGTGCTGGGCAATATCACTGAGCCCTCGAGCCCCTCCACAGCATCAGGACCGGGAGACTGGGCGCTGGAGCAACAGACGCTGAATGCGCAGCCAGGCAGGGGCCAGGGACTGCCCAGGAGGCTCCGGCACACGCGGCCGTGATCATGAGGGACTAGATAATGAGGCGCCCTCCCGCTGGGGAGAGACCGGGGAGCCCAGTGTGTTCCTTGGTGTGGTCGTTACTGCCCGCACAGCCCTGTAATTCACGAAGAAACATCATGGGCAGGGGATGCCCATATGTTGTGTTGTTAGTGGCTCCAGGGATCAGGGCACCCACTCTGGATGAAGACATCTCCAGCCGGATTGCGGTGGATGTGGGCATCCTTGGGTTCTGAGCTCCATGTGCCTGCCTTGGTCATCCTTGCTATTGGAGGTCCCCAAAGCGCAGTTCCGAGGCTGGAGCTGGCCCCAGGCTAGTGCTGTCCTCATCCTGGAATGTACTTCTTCAATCCTCAACACCCTCCTCTCTTCCCACGAGTCGGCTCCGATCATCTGTACCTTCTTCTGTGACGATGTCGCACCTCATCTGCAGCGGTAACTCCAACTTCTTTGTGTTCATGCTGGCCTCTGTGTGCGTTTCCCCGGGCCAGGCAGGAGGTCACCTGGGCACTGAACCCCCTGTGTATCCAGCCACGTGCTGCTGCAGGTGTGGGCCCTGCGTGTGATGCACACGCGAGACCTTGCACACTGTTGGGCCTCTGGCTGGGAGGGCACTTCCCTTCCTGTTGCTCGGAAAATTGCGCTTCGTGTCACTCATGCCTAATCCCCTGAGAGCTGAATCTCATTATTGTCTTTACAAGGGCCAGCATGTAACTTGGAGATAGCCGCACCTATTACATCAAAGCGTTCGCACGAAGTATCGGAAATATTTTTTTGAGAGAATGTGTAAAATTGCTTATTTTATTGAGCCGGCTAATTAGAACAAGGAGACCCTTTCATGAAGACATAACGCTCATCCCTCCTCCTTGTCCCCAGAGGAGCCCATGTTCCCCAAATTGCCTGATTGTTGACATTAGCCACACTTCTTCAGGAAATTCATGTTTCATTTCCCTCAACAGGTCAATTTTCCCTCAGTTGGAGAAGAGTAGGCTGATGGCATTAAGTGTGTTCTCCTGCACTCCCACGGGGAACATGGATGGCACAGCTGCTCAGAGCAGGGCTATTCGTTCCCTTCAGCATTAAAGGTACAAAGGGTAAGAGAGAAGAGTAGTCCACAAATAGGCCACGCTTTCTGTCATCTCAGCAAGGACAGCGGTTTTATTTCTAATTCTGAAGAAGGCAGAGAAAACCCCCACCCACCACCTCCACTTGGAGCCCTCCCGGGACCCACCCAAATGCTGAGTCAATGAAGGGAGATTTTTCTAATTAGCAAAATAATTAAGACGATTGGAAAAAAAGGGTACACAACATGATGAGTTAGAAGTAATCTTGAGGGAGGCAGCCGGGCTTGCGGGGAGCGAGCCCGGCTGGGGAGACAGCAGGTCACAGCAGACTTTTCCTAGGAACATGGGCAGACAGTGGGAAAATTTAATGAACAATACCCTCTCGCTTCTTGGGCACCCCACCTCAAGCTTCTCTGGAAAATTCCGAATGGGAAGCAGCTGGCAACATTTCCACTGGAAGTGCTGGTTCTGATCCCCATGGACCAGGCTCCCTGGGAGAGGTCCAGAGCACAGGCCATTCTTCACATAAGGACTTGAGATGTTCAGCGCTGTTTTCCGGTTTGGGGAAAGTTGTTACAGAAAGTAGAGGGAGTTAGTTGCCTTGCTCCCATCTCTTTAGCAAAACGTTTCTCATATTAAACTAAAAAATAAAAACCCTCATTGCCATCAAGTTGGAACAGACTCATATCTGACCCTCTGTGGGTTTTCAGGGGCTGCAATCGCAGGGAAGGGGACCCTCTGTGGGTTTTCAGGGGCTGCAATCGCAGGGAAGGGGATTGTTTATGTTTATCTTTATCCGTAAGAGCAGCTGGTGGATTCAACAGATTCCCTATTAGCATCCTGAGGGCTTGTGGCACTTTTGTTGCAGTGTGTAAAGAAATACTGATACAGCATTATTAACCAGAGCCCCTAGCTGACCCAAAGGTCCTTTCCCGACTTGTGCTATGCAGCACAATAGCACATGGTCCCAAGGCAGCAGAATCAAGCAGAAAACTCAGTGTCCCAAATGTCCAATTCTGTCCTTCCAGTCCCTGGACACGGCCAGGCTGGTCACAGCCATCATAGTTTTGTCAGTCTAGGATGTCCTATCCTTGGAGTCAGTACCATGCAGCCTTTTGAGAATGACTGCTTTCATTCTGCTCTACCCACGGAAGGCTGCTCCATGCCTTTTCCTGGCTGGAGAACTTATTGATATCACCGAATAATACTCCGCTCTGTGATGCACCAGCTTGTCCTACTGAGGGGCATCTTGGTTGCTTCTGATTTCAGACAATTAGGACAGTGTTCAACAATCCTCTACCAGACCTGTTTACACAAGGAACTGCGTGGCAGGGGCAAGGTGGCTCTGGGTATGGTGCCCACAGGGGACCCCTGAGATGGAGAAGGTAGCTGCTAGAGCCAGGAAAAGACACATATATGCACCACATTGGCATGGCTTCCACATACAAAGCCAGGGAGGGTCTGCAGTTCTCACTGATACTTCACCACAGAGATCACTCATTTGTCTTAGTTTTCCTACATTAGGATGAAGATATTACTCTCTGAGCTTTATGGATGCTGATCCTGGGACCTTCAGGGCTGAGGCACCTTGCTCAAGAAGGAATAACCAGGACCAGAAAGAACTCAGCTATTCTGGGTTAGGGGAACATCTTCATCCAGCGAAGCAGGCTCCCCCAACAGGCATGCATACAACTTCCTCCCAGAAGCCTCACCTGTGGAGTATGGAAAGCTTTGGGGAGAATGAGTGCAACCCCAGAGCCCTCTGCCGCGCTGGCCATAGCATACTATCTCCCACGCAGTAAGTTACACTTATCCTTTGTGGACCAATGCTGTTCTTCTGCTAACTCATGTCTGAAATGTGATGTTTAATGCACCACAAACACCGAGGCAGCCCCGAGGGACCCATGGAAACAGCACGGATTGAAAATGTGGACGCTACTGCGCTCAGTACTCAGACCTCAGGACCAGGAGAGGCTGTGTGCACACCTGGAAACCCTCTGTTGTCTGCCTGCTGTGAACCTGGGACTCAGGAATCAAGAGGCAGTGAGTACAGCCCCAACCACCGATTCCTCCTTTGAGGTGAGCGTACCATAATCCACCATGGTAGTGGGGCAGGTGCTGAGCTGTGTTCCAGGGATCCCACAACAGTGTGGTGCCTGCTCTGAGCCACTGATTAGTATATAGTGTTACTTGAACATGAAGGAACCTATCAGAAAGCCAGCAAATACCTGCTGATTCTTGTTATAATCGCTTCTGCTCCTGAGAGCCTGCATGCCGTGAACTCAGTGGAAAGTGATAAAAACCCATCACCTGAGCACCACTGAGTTATCAAAGATCCCAGAAGACACTTCATCAACTCATTGACACCAAGAAGATGGGACACAGGGCTAGAAAAGGAGGTACTTCAACCAGTGGCACCTCATAAAATGGCATGCTGGCTACAGAGTGGTCAGCGTGGAGCGTGTCACAGTCAAATCAGACTGAATCAAAGAGCTTTGTTTGTGGGGCTTCCAGATTAAGACAGAAGAAAGGACTGCCGAGTTACTTCCAAAACTTAACCCATGTAAACTTTACTGTCTAATTCTTGAAAGGTCACTGCAAGTCAGCGTCTCTGATTTCTTTCAGGACTGCGGCCAGATCTGGAGGATACGGCCTTGTAGAGCTGACCTGGGACATTCCTCATGTTCTCAGACCATCTGGAGAAGTCTCCTGGTCCCAGTGCCTCTGAGTTCTGGGCCTTTAGGCCTTTCTCTCTGTCCAGTGTGGGCTCTGTCCAAGCACAGTGAATCAGTGTGGGACCTAACCCACCTTCATGACCTGCATAATGTTTAAGGCCCTTTGTCTTCTCTGAACATATAGACACAGTTCTTAATACTTTATCTGAGGAAAACTTGAAGGCATTTTTAAAAAATATCTAACACAAGGTCTTTATGATATTGAGTTACAAAATCCCCGAATGTTAATAAACTCTCAAAAGCCCAAGCACAAAATAAGAGATTGTTAATTCAGTTACATTCAAGTTTAAATTTATGTACATTAAGATATTTAAAATGTAGAAACAAGGCTACAGGAGACCAGAGAGGGAGGTTGCATAAGGACATCTGGAGCTGCCCCTTCGTCTCATCCTGCACAGGGAGTGCAGCAGCCAGGAGGAAGTTTGTCTCTGGCTGCACTGCACATCAGCACTACTGAGGACATTTATAAACTTTACAAGAGATGGACACAGGCAGGAGAGATTCCCACCAGCCTATGCAAGACCTGAGAGGATAGCTTCATAGAGGTACCTGGGTCTGTCCACGTCCCCCCATCCCAGACAGAGAGTGCAGTAGTCAGGGGGAAACAAGTCTCAGGCCACACAGTGAACCACTAAGGTAAATTACAAACATAAGAACAGGAAAGGTGCACTCAGATCAGATTCCTGCAGGGCTACACTGCAGACTAGAGAAAAACTGAAGGACTTTAGGAAAGTCATGCTTTCCCACTGTGCAGGATCAGAAGAGACTCCTCATGTGGTGAATTGTCCCCCAATCCCTCCAAAAAGAAAACACTTTAAGTCTGCAACTCATAAGTAACATCATTAAGATAAAGAACTGTCAACAACCTATGCAGACACAATAGAGATTAACACATAATAGATATTAACACATACCAAGAAAACTTTCACATAATGTCCAAAAGCAGCAGGCATTTTCAAACACTGTGAAAAAACAAATTTAGCTTGCTCCAAAAATAGTAGAGTATTAGTTTAGATCCAATAATATTCCAGAGACAGGGAGGCAAAAGAAATCTATTGATGTGGAGTTATGTGAACCACTACTATACAAAGTAGAAATGATAGAAGAATGAACGGAAGCCGTAAATAAAGCTGATACTCAAGAGACAGGGAACTAGAAGAAACATACTGACATGGAGCTATATGAACAGCTACAGAAGAAGGGACAAATGATGGAAGAAAGAATGGAAGCCATAAATAAATGAAAGTGAATATTCTAGAGACAAGGAGCCAGAAAAATATATTGATATGGAAGAACATGGACAACTATGAAAAAAAATGCAAAAGATGGAAGAAAGAAGTGAAACTATAGATAAAGAGGTACAAGAACTTTAAAAACTATAAGACATGGAAGGTACAGCCAACACAGTACTGGAAACTACAGAAAAACATGAAAATGAAATTCAGATCATCGAGATTGAAATGACAAAATTTTCCAACATGCTAGAGAGCGAAAAATCAGGACAGAAGAGATGGAACATAGCAATGAACTGGAAGACAAGAACCTCAGTAGAAGTGTACTGGAGGAGAAAAGAAAGGAGATAGAAGGGAAATGGGGGGGGGGGAATAATAATCATGTGGGATAAAATTCAAAGGAACAGCATACATATGAGTGGAATTCCAGAACAGGAGGAGGACAACGAAAGCACTGAGAAAATTGTGGAAGAGGTATTAGAAAAAAACTTCTCAGGTATTATGAAAAACGTGAAAACCCACATTCAAGATACTCAGCGGATCCCTGACTAGACCTCAAAAGAAAAACACCAAGAAATATAGTCAAATTATCCAACATATAAGATAAGAATAGAATACTAAAAGCAGGATGAGAAAAACAAAGAGTCACCTACAAGGGAGAACCTGTTAGATTAAGTTCTGATCTCTCAGCAGAAACCATGCAAGGAGAAAGACAATGGATGGCACATACGAAAGACTGAAAGAAAACAACTGCCAGACAAGAATCCGGTACCCCGCCAAGTTGTCCATTAAATACTAGGGGAAGTTAGATAATTTGCAGAAAAGTAGGATCTTAAGAATTGTGAAAACCAAGTCTACAGAAATGTTAAGAGAAGTCCTTCACACAGAAACACCAAACTGAAGTGGAGGGATTATTGCTGTCCTTGTTAGGTGCCATCGAGTCCAGCATGACATGCAGACCCGATGAACAACAGATCTGAATCTTTTTCTATCCTGCAACATCTTCATACTTACCCACACATCAGAGCTCACTGCATCTGTCATTATGTTAATCCACTTGGTTGAGGGTTTTCCTCTCCTTCACCAACCCTCTACCTTTCTGAGCATCATGTCCTTCTCCAACGAGTAGCCCCTCCTAGCAACATGTCTGCAGTGAGGCGAAGCCTCATCATCCTTGCATCCAAAGGGCATTCTGGCTGAATCAGACACACCTTCATCCTCAGACTGATAACATTACTCCTCAATCACTTAGAGAAGCCCTTACCTGCAGACCTTCCCAGTGAAATGCATCTCCTGATTGCCTGACTGCAGGTACCAAGGGTTTTAATTGTGGATCCAAGTAAGATGAAATAGTTAACAATTTCAGTCTTTCCTCCATTTATCATGATGTTGCCTATAAGTCTGGTGGTAAAAATTTTGCTTTCTTGACATTCAGATGCAATTGATATTGAAGGCTGCAATATTTGATCTTTTTCAACAAGTGCTTCAAGTCCTCCTCTCTTTCAGCAAGCAAAATTGTGTCATCTGCAGAACATAGGTTATTCATGAGTCTTCCTTTGATCCTGATACCACATTCGTCTTCATAGAGTTCAGCTTCTTGAATAATTTGATCAGCATACAGATTGAATAAATATGGAGAGAGAATATGACCCTGACACACTCTTCTTAATAGTCAGCCGTGTAGTGTTCCCTTACTCTATTTGCACAATAGCCTCCTGTTCTCAGTATAGGTTCCACACGAGCACAATTAAGTGCTCTGGGATTCTTATTTCTTTCAATGTTAGCCATAACTTTTTAGGATTCACACTGGCAAATGCATTTATTTACGTAGCCAATAAAGTATACATAGACATTCTTTTTGTGTCCTTTACTTTCAGCTAGGATCCATCTGACAACAGCAATGATATCCCTGGTGCAATAGTTTCTTCTAAATCCTGCTTGAACTTCTGGCAGTTGGCTGTCTGTGCACTGTACCAGCCATTTTGAATGATCTTCTGCAGTATTTTGCTTGCATGTGATATTAATGGTGTTGTTCAATAGTTTCCATATTAGTCAAATCATTTCTCTTGGGAATGGGAACAAATATGAATTGCTTCCAATCTGTTGGCCAGACAGCTTTCCTCCAAATTTCTGGGTATAGACTGGTGAGCACATCCAGGACTCTTGTTTTAAGCAGTTGGATTCTGGGAGGTTGGGTTTTTTAATTTAATTAGAAACTAGGTTTAAGTTATTTCATTGATTTAATTTACAAGCAGGGTAAGTTGTATGGTTGTTTTTATTTAATCAACAATCAGGTGTATGTTGTTGGGTCATTTTGATTTAATTAACAATTAGTCATGGGCTGGAAGCCTCCTGTTTCAACCAGCTAGGACCTGAGGTGGAGGAAATGGGAGGGCGTATTGTGATTAAAATGCTGGGGCTTGCTTAAGAGCTTCTTGTTTGAAGCAGTTGGATTCTGAAAAGTTGCTTGGTGGTCTAGTGGACCACAACCAAGCTGTGCTTCAATCCCAAAGACATGCGGTTCGAGTCCACCAGCTGCTCTCTGGGAGGAGGATGGGCAATCTCCTCCCACATTATTAATTACCTGTGAAAAACTGCCAGAGGACCAGCTATGGGGCAGTTCCAACTCGAAGGCAAACAACAACAATCAGGTATAAGGTGTTTGGTCATTTTTATTTAATTAACAATCAGTTATGAGATGGAAACTTCTTGTTTAAACTGATTAGGACCCAGTGGGCAGGCCCCTGTGATTAAAAGTTGGCTGGGCATGAAGGCTACAGATTGATAGGAATATTGATTTGCTATTAGAGTTACAAACTAAATTGTCAGCTGTTTGGGGAGTACATTATTCTAATTGGTACAACACTTATCTTTCAGTTTGCTGTACTGAGATAACTTTTGGTTGCTGTGATACTGAAAACTATGCCGCTGGTGTGTCAAATCTCATAAGGGTTATCTGTGCTGGGCGGGTTTTAGTAGAGCTCTCAGATTAAGACAGACTAAAATGGGCCACCACAGGGAGCTGGTGGCCAGGTGGCTGCAATGCAATCCTGAAGGCACATGGTTTGAGGCCACCAGCTGCTCTGTGAGAAAAGGAAGGGCAATCTCCTTCTGTGTGATTAACTGCCTCTGAAAACCAGCCAGAAAGTCAGCTATGGGTCGACTCTCCTTCTAAGGTACACAACAACAATAACAAGATGTACTACAGTAACCAGAAAAAAACAGAAAAAGAAACACAGCAAAATGGCAGCAATAAAAATTAGCCTGCCAATAATCATACACAATGTGAATGGATTAAATGCACCAATTCAGAGAAATGAATAGAAAGGATTAAAAAAACAACAACCAAACAACAAAGCTGATCAATATGTTACCTACAAAAGGCACATCTAAGAAATGAGGAAAAAAATAGACTAATGGGTAAAACACACAAATGCCAAACAAATGACATCCATAAAAAAGCAATAAAGGCAATATTAACAATTCTAATTTCTGATAAACCTGACTTCTGCTGAAAACTACCATAAAAGATTAGGAAGGACATTGTATACTGATTAAAGGCACAATAGATTAAGAAGATATAACCTTGGTCAACATCTATACACTAAATTACAGACCTGCAAAATACATAAAACAATAGCTAACAGAATTTAAAAAAGAAATACACAGCATCACAACAGTGGTAGGAGACTTTAACACAACACTCTCACCAAATGGCTCAACTTGAAAGAACTTAATAAAGATGCAGTAGATCTAAATTATACAATTAGCCAAATCAACTTTGTGGATGTGTTCAGGGTACTGCACCCAACTAAAAGTCAATTAGCTTTCTCCTCACGTGCGCATGGTACTTTCTCCAGAACTGAGCATATATTAGGGCACAAAACAATCATGAAAAAATTATAAAACCCATTGAAATAATACAAAATATCCTTTCTGGCCACAATGCCATAAAACTAGAAATTAGCAAAAAAGAAGGTAGAGTTTATAAAATCACCCAAGTGAAAGCTAAATAACACCCTATTATAACATTACTACTGTACCTAGGGTTTCTCCTTGGAGACAAGGTTTTTGACGCTCCGTCACACATACTTTGGACAGGTGGTCAGGAGGGACCAACTCTTGGAGGAGGACATCATGCTTTTGTTTTTCTTCTTCTTTTTAAAAAAGTTTTTTCCCCTTCTTGTGTATCTCCAAATTGGATCCAGCTGGCACAGGGGGAGATTGCCCCTCCTGGGAACATCTGGTGGATTTGAACAACACGCCTTCAGGATTGCAGTGCAGCTTCTTGCCACTAGGTCACCAGAGATCCCTAGATATCAGGCTTTGAAAGGTAAGGAACAGCCCAAGACCCTGGGTAAGATGGATCCACACAATAACTGGGGCAATGAAGGGGAGTAGTGTGTCCGAGTCAGTGAGGCTGGCACAAGATAGGGCAGAGTTCAGAACTGCTGTATATACTGTCACTATGAGTCACAGGTGACTCAACAGCACATAACAACAATAACAGAACATGAATAAGTTAAAGAAGAAATAGAAAATGACATAAAAACAGTTCCTCCAAACAAATGGTAATGAAAATAGAACATCTCAAAACCTCTGGGATTGAGCTAACTGCCCCATGGGGCAGTTAACAGCAATAGGCAAACACATTTAAAAAAAAAAAAGAAGAAAAAAAGAATAAAATTATCTAACTCAACACCTTCATCAAATACAGAAAGAACAACTATCTAACCCCATAGTGTATAGAAGAAAGGAAGTTATAAAGAAAAGAGCTGAAATAAAACAAAACAGAAAAAGAATTTAAACCATCAATAAGACAAGGAGCTGGTTTTTTGAAATGGTCAGTAAGATAGATAAACCACTGACAAACTTAGAAAAGATAGAAGTAACTTAAGAAGTGACTGAAGAGATATCACAATAGAGTCAGATGAAGTGAAATAATAATATTTGAATACCCTTAAAAATTACTCTCAATAAATTAAAAACCTAGAGGAAATAGAAAAATTATTTTAAACTTATTCCCTACCCAGATTGACAAAGACATATGTGAAACACTTGAGCAAATGCATCACAAAGGAAGAAATTGAGCAGATCATAAAAAAGACTTACCTCACTCCCCAAAGTTCTGGCCCAGAGAGCCTCGTGGTGACATTCCCAGAGTCAGTCTATAAAGCAAACATAATACTAATACCAAAACAGGCAAAGATATTACCAAAGAAGAAAACTACAGGTAAATATCTCTCATGAATATAGATGTAAACATTTTAATAAAATCCTTGCCAGTAGAATTCAACAGTATAGAGAAAAAATTAGTGGGGAGAAGGAAATGGAAAGGCTCTTTTGTGAAAAAAATTGTATTCAAATTTTGTAAATAAACAAATAAAAAAATTAATCATGACCAAGTGGATTTCATAGCAGTTATGCAAGGATAGTTTAACATAAAAAAAATCAAAGTAAAAATCACATTAACAAAACAAAGAATAAGAACCACATGATCTTAACAACGATGCAGAAAGGGCCTTTGATAACATCCAACACTCTTCCTGTTTAAAATACTCAACAAAATAAAAATAGAAGGGAATTTCCTCACCACAGTGAAAAGTACATACACAAAATCAAGGGCCACCACCATAATTTTCAATGGAGAACAACGGGAAGTATTCCCTCCCCTTTGTGAACAGGGACCAGAAAAGGATGTCCATTTCCACTTCTCATATTCAATATTGTATTGGAGTACTAGCTAGGGCAAGATTATAAGAGAGAAAAAAAGAAGTATCCAAAGAGGTGGTAAAATTGTCACTATATACAGACAATAAGATAGTGTTCACAGAGACTCCAGCTTGGAGCAGTTGGATTCTGGAGATTATTGTCCAAATTTCATATACACAGCAAGCAATTGAGAAGACCTTGGCTGGAATCAGGTACAACTTATTTCTAGACTGAAATCATTACCCTTTAACACTCTAGAGAGGGCCTTGATAGAAGAGACAACAAAAAGTCTGTGTTAAGAGAGTGATTTATGGCCCCACCAGCACCCAGAAAAGGTGGGGCAATGCAGGGTGATCAGCCCGCCTTCTTTGGATAGAGTAAAATCCACCACCTACCATCCACCTGCAGTCTGTCATATTGATTCATTTCCTTTCACAGGTTAGAGCCTGAGGGCCACAAGCCCTCAGGCCCAAAAAATAATGGAAATCACCAATATGCAAAATCCTGTCAAGACATCATCTGCAAATACTACAAGAATGAAGTCAAGGACTTCATTCAATGTCTCATATAGTAGATAAGATAGGTACTTTGGCCTTGAACACTGCTGTCTAGCTACATTATATGGGATTTCTTAAGGTCAAGTGGAAGAGGTCAGGTAGAGCCAAACTTTCTGGAGGGCAAAAGTCATTCTATTAAGGGAAGACAGGAGGGGAGCATCAATATACAGTTTCTTTACAAAACATTGCCATACCCTGTGACATTATCTAGTTAAAACAACCTAACATCTACTAAGAAAAGACTCACATGATGTCAAGAAAGCAACAGTCTGCCTTAGTCATTATGAAAAAGAGGAAAATAACACTTCTCCTCCCCAAAAAGGCAGACTAAATTAATAACCTAGATAGAGAAAACCAAAAGAAATATGTTGATGTGGAATTATTTGAACAGCTACAGAAGATGCAAATGATAGAAGACATAATAGAAGCCATTAAGAGAGCAAATAACCCAGAGGCAGCAATCCAGAAGAAATATATTAACGAGGAGCAACTAAACAACTATGGAGAAAAATGCAAAAGATGGTAGTAAGGATTGATAGTATAGATAAAGAGATTCAAAAACTTTAAAAATCCTCACAACGCAGAAAGGGTACAGCCCAACACAGTACGGGAAATAACAGAAAGGCATGAAAATGCAATCCAGAATATTAAGACCAAAATGGTAGAAGTGTCCAACACAGTGGGGGAACAACAACAACAACAACAAAAAGGTAGAACTGAAGAGATAGAACAAAGTCAGTGAGCTGAAAGGGAAGAGCCTCACTGGAAACCTGTTGCTGTTGTTGTTAAGTGCCATTGAGTAATAGGCGACTCATAGCAACACTATGAACGAAAGGCCTCGACACTTGCGTGACTTCATCCTTTCTCCAGGTTCACAGGGTTTCCGGAGACAAGTGATTTACGGAAGTAGATGCCACTCCTGCTTCCAAGCTTGTTTTAACCGGGGAGCTCGACCAAACATTGTTCACCATGGGTAACCATTATCACATTTGACAAGTCACTGTCACAGTGTTCAGCTTCACAGCTACCACAAGTTACCTCTGCACGGCAAGTGGACACACCAGGGCTATAGGACCTAGAAAAATGTTTCCAAAACCAAAGACAGGCCTTAGGGCCGCAGATTACAGAAACCCACCTTTGGCTTGCTAGCATCGCTTTCGATCCACTAGGCAAACTGGTTTCTCTCTATGTTGTTAAGTGCTGTCGAGTCATAGGCAACTCATAGCGACCCTATGAATGAAAGTCTCGACACTTGCCTGGTTCCTTTCTCCAGGTTCACAAGGTTTCTGGAGGCAAGCTATTTATGAAGTGGATGCCACTCCTGCTTCCAACACAGGAAATCTACTAGAATAAAAATCAGAGATGAGATGCAAAGAAGATGGAGAAGACATTAGAATTATGTAGGATGACATAAAAAGGAACACCATAAATATGATTGTAATTCCAGAGCACTGACAGAGAAGGCACTGAGAAAATTGTGGAAGAAGAACTAGAGGAAAATTTCCCAGGTATTATGAAGAATAGGAAAATCCACATTTAAGAAGTACAACAAACACCAAATAGACCAGACCCCAAAATAAAAAAAATCCAGTCATCCCATAGTCAAATTATCTATATTAAAAAATAAGTATAGGGTACTAAAAGAAGCAAGAGAAAAACAAAGAGACACCTACAAAAGGGAAACAATTAGATTGCTATGATTTCTGAGTGGAAACTATGAGCTGGAAGACAATGGGGTGGCATATACAGAAAGTTGAAAGAAAACAATTGCCAGTCAAGGATCCAGTACTCAATAAAGCTCTCCATCAAATTGTTGTTGTTGATTGCCTCCAAGTTGAGCATGACTCATAGCAACCCTATGAAAAATAGGCCTGAGCTCCTCTACAACTATCAACATTTATCCAAGTTCACAGAGTTTCCAGAGGCGTGTTATTTAGGAAGTGGATGCCACTACTGCTTCCAAACCTGTCATAATGTTATTGTTGTATAATATGTATAGATACTACGTGTTGCCTATAAGAGACATGTCTAAAGAAGAGAAAGATAGACTTAAAATCAAAGGCTGGGGGGAATAATATATACCAGGAAAATGGCAAATAGCAACAACAAAAATGCTGAAGTGGCAATACTAATCTCTGATAAAGTAGACTCTAGGATGAAAATCACCATAAAAGATAAGGAAGGGTATTACATACTGAATAAAGTCACAATAGATCACGAAGACAAAATCTTGGCCAACAAAAATAATATCAGCAAAATACATAAAATAATGGTAAACAGAATTGAAGAAAGAAATAGATTGCAACATAAGTCTGGTAGACTTCAACACATCACTACCACCAAAGGATAGGTCAAGTCAAACGAACAGTAACAAAGATGTAGAAGAGCTAATTGATATAATCAGCCAACTCAACCTTGTGGATGTATTCAGAGTACGGCACCCAACTAACAGGCAATTCATTTTCTTTTCAAGTGCACATGGCACACCTCCAGAACTGATGACATATGGAGACACAAAGCAAGCCTCAACACATTTAAAACATTGAAATAATACAAAATATCTTCTCAGACCACAATACCATAAAACTAGACATTGACCACAGGAGGATAAAGCTTACAAAACTAAATATGTGGAAGGTAAATAACTCTCTCCTAGAATACAATTGGTTTTAAAAGACATAAGAAATGACACTATAAAGTTCCTGGAAACAAATGAAAATTAAAAGACAATGTACCAAAACTTCTAGGTGCAGCTAAAGTAGTCCTTAGGGGGCAGTTCCTAGCAATAGGCACACACATTTAAAAGGATATAAGAAAAAAATCAATTATCTAACTCAACATCTTCATCAACTAGAAAAAGAACAACAATCTAATCCTACAGCCTCTAGAAGAAAGGAGATTATAAGGACAAGAGCTGATATCAGTGAGGAAGAAAAACCAAAACAAAACAAAAAACACACAGAAAAACAACTGATACCATCAACAAGACCAGGAGCTAGTTTTTGAAAGGGTCAATAAAACTGGCATACCATTGGCAAACTTACCAAAAGAAATAAAAGAGAAGACATGGATAACTTGATTAAGAAATGACAGAGGGGACATCAAAACAGAACCAGATGAAATTAAATCGATAATACCAGAATACTATGAAAAATTATACTCAGACACACTTGAAAATCTAGATGAAATGGACAAATTCTTTTAAACTCAAGCCCTATCCAGATTGACATGGACAGACATAGAATACTTGAACATACCCATCACAAAAGAAGAAGTTGACCATATCATAAAAAGACTTCTCTGTCCTGGACCAGATGGCTTTATAGCTGAATTCTACCAAACATTTAGGGAAGATCTGTCAACAATTCTACTTAAAGTATTTTTTAAAATAGAAAAAGAACAAACACTCCCAGAGTCATCTATGAAGCATGCATGATCCTAAAATGAAAACCAGGCAAAGATATTACCAAAAAAGAAAACTGCAGGTCTATATCGCTCGCTCATGAATATAGATGCAAAAATCCTTAACCAAATTCTAGCCAATAGAATCCAAAGGCACATCAAAAAAATAATTTATCATGACAAAGTGGGATTCATAACAAATATACAAGGATGGTTCAACATAAGAAAAATAAGCAAGATAATTCACTACCTTAACAAAGTAAATAACAAGAGAAATATGATTTTAGCAATTGATGCAGAAAAGGCATTTGACAAAATCCAATATTCCTTCCTGATAAAGACACTCAGCAAAATTGGAATAGAAGGGAATTTCCTCAAAATAGTGAATATTATACGTGGAAAACCAAGAGCTAATATTATTTTCAATGGAGAAAAGCAAAAACCATCTCCCTGTGAACAAGAACCAGGAAAGGATGCCTGTTTTCACCACTTCTGTTCAATAGTGTATTAGAAGTACTTGCTGAGGCAAAACGACAAGAGAAGGAAATAGAAGAAATCCAGATCAGCAAAGAAATGGTTGAACAGTCACTATATGCAGATGGTATGATAGTGGACACAGAGAACCCCAAGGACTAAAAACAAACAAACAAACAAGAAAAACAAAAACAACCCAATAAAATAAAAACCCACAAAACAAAACAAATACTGTTACAGTAGGCCAATTTAGTAGAGTGGCAAGATATACAAAGAAAACACAGAACATTTCTGTGAGACACAATAAAAGACCTAGAAAAATGGACAAATATTCCCTGTTCATGGATAGGAAGGCTCAATATCATGAAAATGACAATCATACCAAACATAATCTACATACTCAATGCAATCCCAATCCAGGTACCAAATTCATTTTTCAAGGCGGTCAAAAGGGAAATTGTCAAATTTATTTGGGGAAACAAGAGAACCCGAATAAGCAAAACACTTCTGAGAAACAAAAATGAAATGGGAGACATAAATCTGACCTCAAAATAAAAAATACAGTGGTAGTAACCAAAATAGCATGGTACTGGTACAATGACAGGCACACAGGATAATGAAACATAATTGAGACCCCAGAAATAGATCCAGCTATCTGTGGTCAACTGATAATTAACTGATATTTAAATAAAACCCATCAAATGGGGAAATTACAACCTCTTCAACAAATGGTGCTGGCAAAACTGGACTTCCACCTGCAGAAAGCTGAAACAGGATCCACATCTCACACCATATGCAAATATCAGCTCAAGGTGGATCAGACATCTGGGAGTAAAGCCCCAAACCATCAAGTTTATAAGAGACAAACTGGAATCAAGCTTAGAAAGCCTAGTCTACAGAATAAAGAGACTGCCAAATATAGCCAGAAATGAACAATCTGGAGAGGATAAATTAATGAATGATGAATGGGACCTCCTAAAGATGAAATCTCTGTGTGCTTCAAAAACTTTTTCCAACAGGGTGAAAATAAACCCTACTGACTGGGAGAAAATATTTGGCAATATCATTTCAGACAAGGATCTAATATAAATCTTTACAGAATCCTACAGGCCCTCCACAAGAAAAAGACTGATAACACAATTACAAAATGGGCAAAAGACATGGAAAGAATTTTCACAGAGGAAGATATTTGGATGACCAACAGACACGTGAAAAAATACTAAAAATCACTGGCAATACAAGAGATAGAAATCAAATCCACAATGAGATACCATTTTACCCCAGTAGCAGTGGCAAAATTTAACAGGACAACAAGTAATAAATGTTGGAAAGGATGTGGTGAATAGGAACACTTATACACTGTTGGTGATATTGTGAATTGATACAACCACTCTGAAAGGCACTTTGACATTTCCTCAGAAAGCTGAATATAGAAATTCCATATGATCCTGCTATTCCACTATATGAAATACACCCAGAAAGAATGAGAACCGAAGCACAAACTGAGACTTGTACACCAATATTCATAGCAGTGTTATTCACGATCACAAGAACATGGAAATAGTCCAAATGTCCAACCACAATAGAATGGATTGAGATATTATGGCACATTCACAGAATGGAATACTATGGAGCACACAGGAGCTATGAGTTTGAAAATCACTACCTAACTTGGGAGGGACTGAAGAGCATTATGCTAAGTAAATTAACTCAGTCCCACAAGGACAAATACTGTGTTGTTGTTGTTGTTATGTGTTGTCGAGTCGTTTGCGACTCATAGCAACCCTATGTACAACAGCCCTAAACACTGCTCTATCCTGTGCCAATCGCACTGCCTCTGACACACCCATCCCGATTACCCC
>NW_006399814.1:2774662-2784953 GCF_000299155.1 Elephantulus edwardii | reverse complement strand
GATGGGTGTGTCAGAGGCGATGCGGTTGGCGCAGGATAGAGCAGGGTTTAGGGCTGTTGTGCATAGGGTCGCTATGAGTCGGAAACGACTCGATAGCACATAACAACAACAACAACAACAAGGAATGTACATTAAGAACTGAGCTACAAATGGAGATCTGTACACCAATGTCCATAGCAACGTTATTAACAATAGTAAGAAAATGGAAACAGCTCAAATGTCCATCAACAAACAAACAGACTGAGAAATTGTTGTGCATTCACATGATGGAACACTATATAGTACTCAGCAATAATGATTTTAGTGAACACTATATAATATGGAAGAAGCTAGAGATCACTATGCTGAGTGGCCTAACTCATTCTCATAAGGACAAATACTGCATAAGATCATGTGAAGTTAGCATAAAATCTGGCTTTTTAAAAGCCATTGGATTACCCTTCTGGAATCTAGCTACCTGAACTGTAGACAAACATTCTTGCAAATCAACATGGTCTTGCTAATCATCAACAGCTGAATCAGCAATATAAAGAGAACACTCTACACAAGTTGTGGTTGTTATGTGCTGTCAGGTCACCTGCTACTCATAGTGACCCTATGTACAACAACTCTGAACCCTGCTCAATCCTAAGCCAATCTTATTGTCTCTGACACACCTACTTCCGCTATCCCAGTCACTGAGTCATCCATCTCATTGAAGGTATTCCACTCTTGCACTGTCCCTCTACCCTTCCAAGCATAATCTCCCTCTCCAAAGACTGGTCCCTCCTTGCAACATGCCTAAAGTATGTTAGACAAAGCTTCAGAATCCTTGACTCCAAGGAGCATTCCAGTTTAACCCTCTCCAGGACAAACCTGTTTGTTCTCCTAGCAGTCCATGGTATATTCAATACTCTTCTCCAGCACCACAGCTGAAAGGCATCAATTCTTCTATCATCCCTGGTCATTGTCCAGCTCTCTGATGCATAGCAAGTAATTACGAAGACCATGGCCTGGATCAGGTACACCTTAGTCTCCAACTGACAGCATTGCTCTTCAGTTCTCTGGAGATGTCCCTGACAGCAGACTTTCCTAATGCAATTAATCCTTTGATTTCTTGGCTGCTGGTACCAAGAGTGTCACAACACTAACACAGGAGCAGCAGCAGCACCTGTGACCATGTTTAAGCTACTTGCTGTATCCAGCCTGGCCCATTGCTCACCAGTTTCTACAAAAACCTGGCCTGCATACCTACAGTCATGTGAGTCATTCTCCTGAGGGGTCTGAGTCCCTGGAGGACATTCTAGCCAATCTTTGAACCCATAAAGAGGAATCAGGGAAGTAAGCCACAGATGGAGCTGTTAATAGAAAATATGCACTTATACAACTGGTTATGCATTTGTGGGTATACTGGCAGGAAGCTTCTTATAAATAGACTGCAGGACAAATTATAAAAGCAGACTATTATTGCTTTGGTTGCCTAGTGGCAAGAAGCTGTGCCATAATCCTTGATGCACATAGTTCAAGGCCACTAGATGCTCCATGGGAGAAGGATGGGCAATCTCATTCCATGCAATTAACTGCCTCTAAAAACCTGCAGGAGGGTCAGCTATGAGTCGATTCTGACTCTATCTTACACAGCAACAACATTGTCAAAATAGAAGGATAACTAATAAGATGTATATAAAACTCTAAAGGAGGAATCGGACGAGGTAAGGGGTTATGGCTGGGAGGGGGTTAATCACCGGATTGCAGACTTTGATGGGTGAAGGGAGCGGGTGAAGGAATTAGGAAGATCCAGTGGGGATCTGAAAAGATGAGGTGACAGTAGACATAGATCAGTGGTGATGAATTTTATAAAATACCATGTATGTGAACGATTGTATGAAACATAATGTGAATGAAGGGATATGTGAAACACAATGCATGTGAATGAAATACAATGGATATAAATTTTGTATGCAAACCAATATTAAATAAAAATGGATTTTTAGAAGTATATATGAGGTGGAAAATCTCATAGCCCTGCCCAAGATGCTATATAATACATGTGACAATGAGTATCTTAGGCTGGTCCTCTAGAGAAGAAAACCAGTGATACCTATAGTAAAAAATAAAGATCTATCTCAAGAAACAGGGCCACTGCTTGCAGAGGCTGGCAAGTCTCAAGTCCAATGGTCAATTACCAAGGCAGACAGAAGATTTTCCAAACTAGTATAATTTCAGAAACTGATGGAGCAGAGGTCTGTAGGTAGAACGGCAGGCTGCTGGCTTCAGAGACTGGCAAATCCAAGATGGGGAGATGTTATTGCAGACTGCTGGCTCAAGACCCAGAAATGAAGACTGGATGGTAAGAAGGGAGATGCAAGGTCTTGATGGAACAGAAGTTAAGGCTTTAAAAAAATACAAGTTTGGTGCAGGCTACACCCTCATGGAAACTCCCTTTCAGTGCCTCAATTATCACAAGGGTGGCCAAAAAGTGTGAACAGACAAGTCCTAGAAAAGGAGAGAACATGGGCAATGAATATACAGAACAACCCTGAGCTTAATCAGGAAAACAGGAATTTAGAATGTAAAATACACAATAGCACCCATCAGGTCATCTAAAAACGGGAAATCTGGCCACATCCATGTCCCTCTGGAGGCAGAGGTGTGAGGCGCTTGTCTTCTCTGATGGGCAGGTGAGTTCCAGCATCCGTGAGCATCCAGAAGCTCTTCTTACAGACTCGGGGAGACTTTCAGAGAGACACAGAAACCTCGCAAGGATGTGCACGGAAGCATTGCTTTAGATAACCACACCATGTTGCGGTAACCGCAGTGTTCATCAGCATGAACGCAGAGCGCTACTCAGCAGTGAAGATGAATAATGAAGAGCTGCTTCTATCAACACGGACACATTTCAAAAACCACGTGCAGTGAAAGGTGGCACAGTGATTTGTACGACAAAATCCCATTATGTAAAGTGTAATAGATGTAAAGTGATCTTATACCCTCGACAGAGGGCCTCCGCCCACCAGCTACAGAGTGAAGCACAGAAGTGCTGATAAACACCTGATCCAGGAGAGTCCCTCACTTCTTAAGCAATGTTGTCAGCAACGTAGTACAAAAAAGAGACTGTACAGAAGTGGATAAAATAAGACAGGACCTCCTTTTCTGTCATTTAATTATCAAGATGGAGGGCAGACGTTTAGGCTGATGATGCAAAGATTTTGGGTTCCTTGTTTTTTCTTTTTAATCACACTGTCTCATTTTTAATTTCCAGTCCTCACAGACCATGACGGTGGTTGTGTCCAGCAACCCTGCCTGTACTTCAGATCAGCAGCAGTAGGAAAAGGAAAGGGGTGAAAGGATACAGCTCTTGTTTTTAGGTGCTGTAGAGTCGATGAGGACTCAGAGAGATTCTATGAAGGACTGATCTGAACTCTGCTCTGCCCCCACCATCTTCATCATCTCTGCCGCACTAGAACTCATTGTTGCAGTCACTGTGTCAATCTTGTTGAGGGTCTTCCCCTCTTCCACTGACCCTCTATATTTCCAAGCGTGACCTCCCTTTCCAAAGGACAGCCCCTCCTAACAACATGCCCCAAGTCTGCGAGGTGGAGCTTCACCACCCTTCTCTCTAAATAGCACTCTGGATGAGCCTTCTGCAAGACGTACTTTTTTGATCTTTTGACAGGCCGTGTGATATTTAATACTTTTCTCTAGCACCACAACTCACAAGCATCAACCCTTCTTCTATCATCTTTATTTACTGTCCAACTCTCAAAGTCATAATAAGTGATTGAAAAGACCATGGCTTGAATAAGGCTGCAAACTTCCATGAATACTGTACCAAAAATAACCGGCTGACATGGAACCATTTCAGAAAGTAGCATATGATTAGGAACTAGTGATGATGAAGGAAGAAGTGCCAACTGCACTGAAGATGTTGGCAAAAAACAAAACAAAACCCAAAACAGGCCCTAGGAATTAATGGACTATGAACTGATTGGAAGACAGTTACCCAACACACTGGAGAACATGTATATTTGCTCCCCTTCCCCAAAAAGATGATCCAACAGAATGTAGAAATTATAAAAAAATCATTAATACAGATCCGAGTAAAATCTTGATGTATATTATTAAAAGTCAGTTAGAACAGTACATTGATAGAACTTCCAGAGATTTAGACTATATTTAGAAGAGGTTGTGACACAAGGGACATCATTGCTGATTCAAATGGATTTTAGCTGAATGTGCAGAGAATACAGAAAGATATTTGTTTGTGTTTTATCGACTTTGTAAATGCATTTGACTGTGTAGATCAGAACAAATTATGGCTAATGTTGAATAGAATGGGAATCCAAAACCACGTAATTGTATTCATGTAAAATATACCTAGACCAAGAGGTGGTTGTCCAAACAGAACAAGAGAACACTACATCGTTTAAAATCAAGAAAAGTATGCATCAGGGTTGTATCTTTTCTTCATATCTAGTCAATCTCTATGAAAACCAAATAATTCTAGAAGTTGTATTTTATGAGGGAAAAATACGGCATCAAGATTGGAGGATGATTTTTAACAACTTGTATCATGCAGATGGCATAGCCTTGTTTGTTGAAATTGAGGAGAACTTGAAGCACTTGCTGCAGAAGATCAAAGACTACAGCCTTTAGTATGGATTATATCTCAACACTGAGAAAACAAAATCCTTATCCCTGGGTCAATAGGCAACATTGTGATAGGACATCGTCAAAGATTTCATATTGCTTAAATCCACAATCAACAACCTTGGTACCAGCAATCAGGAAATCAAAAGATGTGTTGTTATATTGGACAAGTCTGCTGTCAAGTATCTTTCCAAAATAAATTAGAGGAGCAGTCCCCAAAACTTCCTCTTTTTCACCTAGCCACAAGAAGCTGAGTAACCAGCTTTGTAGTGCAGAGCAGCTTTGCCTAGAATGGATTGTGTTGTTAAAGCTGTAACATAGTGAATACTGGGTTAGGCATCAGGAGTCTCTGCCCTGTTGTCAGGGAACACATTGTAGAGTTGGGGTTGGAGGGTGGGGTAGGAGGAAGTAACAATTTCATGTCGATCCAGCACAATGTGTTTCTTTAAAAAGTAACCAGAAGAAAACAGGGAACAAAACAAAATGAAAAGAATGGCAAGCCGGGCTTTTAACACTATTTGTTCTACTGCTTCTTCAACACACCCTTGGTACTGGCAGACAGGAGATCAGGAGACATATTGCATTGGGCAAGTCTGCTGTCTGGGACCACCCCAAATTAATGAGGAGCAATGATGTCTGTTTGAAGACCGAGCTGTGCTTGATTGAGGCTACAGTCTTTTAAATCACAGGCTATGCGCCTGAGAGCTGGATAATGAATAAGGATGACAGAAAATTGATGCCTTTGAGTTGCAGTGTTAGAGAAGCCTACTTTATGTCCCATGGACGGGCAAAGGATCAAACAGGTGTGCACTGGAGAAAGTGTAGCCAGAGCGCTCCTTGGAGGCAAAGATGGCAAAGCTTAGTCTCACACACTTTGGACATGTTGCCAGAGAGGCTATTCCTTGAAGGGTATGAAGCTTAGAAAGGCAGAGGTTTGGGAAAGGGGAAGACCTCCAACGAGATGAAATGATACAATGACTTTAGCAATGGGATTCAATGTATCAGAGATGATGATGATGATGATGGCACAGGATAGGACAGGGTTCAGGTATGGTGTTACAGGACCTCTGTGAATTGTACTCAAATCAATGGCACCTAACACCAACATTATACTGCAGTTGTTGTTATGTGCCTTCAAGCCAATTATGACTCATAGTGAACTGATGTCCAACAGAAAGCATCAATGCCATGTACTTGCATAATTCTCATGATCATCTGTTGTGCTTGTTACACCCATCACGTCACCGTATCTTATTGAGGGCCCATCTCTATCTTACTGATCCTTTACTTAGTGAAGTCACTCTTCAGGGACTTGTCTCTTCTGATAATAAGCCCGAAGCAAATGAGATGAAATTTCACCATCCTTGCATCTAAGGAGCATTTTGACTGTACTCGAAAGATAGATATCCCCATTCCTGCGGCGGTCGACCACACCGGCAATGTTCTTTCCTGACACCGTCATACAGAAGTTCTCTTTATTCATAGACCAGCTTCCACGTGAATATACGGTGACAGAAAACACGCCAGCTTGGTTCAGGTAAGATTTCGTCCTCCAAGGGACAGCATCTTAATGTTTTTAAAGGGGCTTTTGGGAAGAAAATGTGAAACAAGAACAGCAAAAGTAGAGTTAAAAAAGTGCTTTTGTAGCAGGTTTTCCCAATGTAAGATGCCATTTGATCTCTTGATTTTTTTCACATGGCTTGATTGTAGATCCAAGTAAGATGAAGTCTTCTAATTGTTTGGTCATTTTTGTTGTTTATTGGTCCAGTTGTGAGGATTGTTTTTCTTGATGTGCAGGTCTAATCCACGCAGAAGGCTGCCATTCACTCTTCAGCAGTAGTTACTGCAAGTCCTCTGACTTTCCCTAAGCAAGCTTGAGTTATCTCCATGACTCTGGTAGTTAATGAGCCTTCCTCCAATCTTGATGCCATGCTCTTCATATGGTCCACCTCTTTGGATTATTTTCTCAACATACATAGTAAATAAATATGGTAGAATGATATCATTGTGGTATACACGTTTCCTGATTTTAAATGATGTCCTATCACCTATAGCAGCAAGCACGTCAAGTCCTCTGAACTTTCAGCAAGCAAGGTTGTGCCACCTGCATAACTCTGGTTTGTGATGAGTCTCTCTCCAATCTGATGCCATGGTCTTCTTCAGACAGTTCACCTTTTCGGATTATTTGCTCAGCACACACCTCAGATTACGATGGTGCAATGACTCAGATGCACACCGTTCCTGATGTTAAATCGTGTTAGATGCTGATGAATTGAGGATGACTCAGTGGCCCGAGAACAACAGATCTGAACCCTGTCCTATCCTGTTCCTTCCTCACCATCTCTGACACATTTGAGCCCATCGCTGCAGACACCATGTCAATTCAACTCACTGGGGGGTCTTCTTCTCTTTCACTGACCCTACGCCTTTTAAGCATGGTATTCTTTTCCTGAAGCGCTTGCTGCAGAGGGTCAAAGACTGCAGCGTTCAATACGGATTGAAGCTCAAGATCAAGAAAACAAAAATTCTCAATACTGGGCCAACTGGCAGTGTCAGGATGGATGGTGAAGAGATTGAGATTGTTCACAGCTGTAGTTTGCTTGGCTCCACAGTCAATGCTCTTGGCACCAGCAGCCAGGAAATTAAAAGTCAAATTGCGATGAGAAAGTATGTTGTTAGGGACCTCTCCAAAGTACTGAAGAGCAATGGTGTCACTCTGGAGACTAAGGTGTGTCATGATACAGGCCATGGTCTTTGCAATCACTTGTTATGCATCAGAGAGCTGGACAATGACTAGGGAGGATAGGAAAAGAATTGATGCCTTTGAGCTGTGGTGCTGGAGAAGAGTATTGACTATACCATGGAATGCTAGGAGAACAAACAGGTTCCTTATAGAGAGGGTGAGACCCGGCTGTTCCTTGGAGGCAAGGATTTGAAAGCTTCATCTGACATACTTTGTACATTTTGCAAAGAGGGATCAGTCCTTGGAGAAGGACGTCATCCTTGGGAGGTTGGAGGGACAGTGCAGGAGAGGAAGACCCTCTATGAGGTGGATTGATTCAGTGACTGAGGTAATCAGAGTGATTGTGTCAGAGACAGTGAAGTTGGCACAGGATAGAGCAGGGTTTAGGGCTGTTGTACATAGGGTCATTATGAGTTGCAGGCTATCCGACGGCACATAAAACAACACTCTTTTCCAGGGAATAACCTCTATTAGCAACACGTCCAAAGTATGAGAGATGAACATTTGCCATCTTTGCTTCCATGCACACTCTGGCTACAACTTTTCCAGGACAGACTTGTTCATTGCCTTGGCAGTCCACAGGACATTCAGTGCTCTTCTCTTATACTACAACTAAAGGGATAATTTCTTCTTCTGTCATTTTCACTCATTGTCCATCTCTCAGATGCATAACAAGTAATGGAAAAGACTTTGGCCTGAGTCAGACACACCTTAATCTTGAAACTGACATCATTGCTCTTCAGTATTTTTGAGAGGCACCTCATCGTAGACTTGCCCATACAATATCACCTAATTCTGTTTAAAAAACTGCTTATTGACCTATGTAAAGGTTCCTTATGAGCACACACATTTCTGGGAATTCTTATTATTTGCAATGTTACTCATAATTTGTTAAAACATACACAGTTGAATGCTCATGTATAAGCAATATTACACAAGTAAACAAACATCTTTCTTATATTATTTGCTTTCAATCACAATCTATCTGACACTAGCAATGTTGTCTCATGTTCCATGTCCTAATCTGAATCAGCTTACATGTCTGATCATCCCTGGTCAATGTCCTGATGGACCTGTTTTTGCATTATCTTCAACAACATTGTACTTGCATGTGACTGTAGGGAAGTTTGTAATGCTTACATTCTGCTGACTCACCTTTTGGAATGGGCACAGGAATGACTCTCTTCCAGGGGGTGGACCAGATAGCTGTGTTGCAAATTTCTTGATATAGACCAATGAGTATTTCCAGAACTGCATCCCTTTGTTGAAACATCTTAATTGTCCATAAATTCTTGGAGTCCTATTTTTTACCATTGTCTTAGTTGTCGTCCTTCAGTAAAGTTGGCTCCCCATAACCTGCTATTTCTTGAAATGGTTGGGTGTTTACCACTTTTTTGGGGTGCAGTGATTCTGGGTATTCATTCCCTCTTCTTTTGTTGCTTCCTACACTGTTTAATATTTTACCCAGATACTCCGACTTTAGGCTTGAACTAAAACTGGTAGCACTTTAATTCGAACCCACCCTCTGAACTTTGGTAAATGTCGATGGTTGTAGAGGGGCTTCAAGCCTTTTGCTCATAGGGTTGCTATGAGTCGTGCTCGACTCGAAGGCAATCAACAATAACAACTGGGGAACGATGTGACGGATTAAAGCCTCTGGAACTCTGTGGTAGGTCAGCTCTGTCCTCTCCAGGACCCTTGAGCTGGAATTGACTTGACAGCAATGGTATTTTTTTTTAATTATTATAGATGCTTTTGTGTTTGTGTTTGAAGAGTTCAAAAGAACAAAATGGGAAATACGTTTAATACATTGATCTCTATTAATGATATAACATGACTCATTAATTTATAATAGTGATAAATAGCAACAGTCATCAGGTTCCCCTCCCTCTGGAATGAAGCAGGGCTTGCAAGGAAAGGAGAGGGATTTTCCTGGGTGCGGACCTTGCTGGCACTGTGACTTCACTCCGAGTCAGTCCAGTTCCTCTCCTAACCAGTGCGTCTCTCCTCCTTTGTCACAGCTCACCACCCTGCTTCTTACTCGGGGACCTTTGCTCACGTTGCTGCACATTGAGGACCCATCGCTCCTTCATTGACTGTCAGAGTTAATATGGCCTGTGGCGAGAGGGCCAGCTGGAGGCCGGTCCACTCCCCCACATCTCACATTCCTTGAGGGACAGAGCCACATCTACACATGCATACATTCTCTCCACATTCCGGATATCCTTCCCAGGCACCTGGCCAGGCAGCCTTGGCCCCGTACCACGTTCTTTGCCCACCTCCACTCCTTCTCACAGCAAAGGCTCAGTCAGGCTGGCGTAGCAGGTGCTCATTAAGCCCTGGCTCTAACCTGGAACACATACCTGGCACACACACCTACACAGGAGAGTGTTGGATGTGGGTGTGGGATAAATCACCAGGCATGTTCTCTCGGAGCTGGTCAAGGGCTGGAGAATCGCCTCCATCTTTATTTCATCACATACCATTTTAATGGGAATGGCCATTTAGAAATTGTGTAGTAGAGCTAATATGTAAACACACCTCCCCTCTCCTCATACCGCAATGTCTTCAGTCCCTAATTCATTGGTATCTATTTCATATTTCACTGTCCATCCACCACTTGTCTCTATTGGCTGTGTTTTCCCCCCAGATCTTCTGACCAGCCATTCATTTCACATTGCTTGCAAGGAAACTTGATTTCTGATTCTTCTAATCATTTCCAAATGTGTTACTTAAGTGCATTGCCTCAGTGTTGAGCGACGAGAACCCCAACAGACCCTCCCATGGCCACTACAACCAAGTGCTGGCTCATCTCCATTCTGACCCTCCCTGTGGCCTTGATCTCTAGAGGGGTCAGGAGTGAAGGAAGAGAAGAGAAGAGAAGAGAAGAGAAGAGAAGAGAAGAGAAGAGAAGAGAAG
>NW_006399814.1:2770727-2774374 GCF_000299155.1 Elephantulus edwardii | reverse complement strand
GGAGAGGAGAGGAGAGGAGAGGAGAGGAGAGGAGAGAGGAGAGGAGAGGAGAAAGTTTAGAACTTCAAGCATCTTCAGTCAATAACTGTCAGCTCTGGGTCACTTTTGCTTACCGCAGCCAGCCCACACATCCCAGAGGTATACACCTATTTCAACAGCTAACACCTGCTGAGACGGGATGAACACTGGGCTTGGGTACTGTGGTCAGAAACAACCTGTTCTGGGCTTTCGAAACTGTAGGCAGGGGAATGGATGGGAGGGTTGCACACAAGCTGTTGTTTCTGCCCCTCAGAGGGTCTCATCTCCACAGCTCCAGCCCTGAGTGAGGGATCTCACTGTGGAGAGGTTCAGGAATTGGCAGCTGACGATAAATAAGCAACCTGCTGAATTAAAATGCAAAGTGTTTCTTCCAGTTCCGTGATATCCACTGGAAGGTAAAATCACTAGTCTTTCCATGAAAGAAATTAGCATTAATAAGATAAAACCGTATTTGGAATAAGTGACATTTTGATGAATGTGCCTGGAGGATTGGATGTGATACTTTTGATGGATAATATTTTGGGTTGCCTCAGGTTGCATTTAATTGTTCGTTCTTCGTTCTCAACTTTAGTTAAGTGAAATAGAAAACCTCAGTAACGCTGGAATTTATCTTGCGAGAAGCAGATGCACGGCTTAATTATCAATCTAGGCTGACAGCTGCTCCACTCGCGTGTGGGGCGCAGGAGGGTGGGGGTGCTCCAGGACCTGGTTCCTCTCTCCCCCTCCACCATGTGCTGACTGGCTGCAGGTAGAGCCCACGTCCCTTTCCCTGTGCCCCAGGGCCTGTTCCCCCTCCCCTTCCCCTGAGCCCTCTCCCCTTCCCATACACCTCAGGACCTGTGCTCCCTAAGATGCTGCTACTCAGTGATGTAGCCACAAGCACCTTGGGTGGGCACACGCACATCCATAGTGTTAAACCCCAGGTGGCCAGGCGTCACAGGAATCCAGCAAAGCAGGTAAGTCAAGATAACAGAACAGGAACACTGCCCTGTAATCTTGGGGTTGAACTGGTGACCTGGATCGACCTTCAAACGTGGAACTTGTCCCCAGGTCTGTTTCTTCTCCTGTGAATGTGCAAATGTCTTGGAATTTACCAGCATCCGTTTCTCCCTCTGTCTCAGCCTGGACAGCAGGGACACTAGCCCTTTGACTTTTTTTCCAATCCACTTGGCCACCTGCCCATGTTCTCCAGGGACTCTTTCATGTCCCTGTCCCTGTCTCAGATTGACTAGCTAGACTTCACTCCCTGTCGTTGGATGGTCACCCTGCTGCAAGCTTGCCTGACAGGACCTCTGTCAGTGGGAGGTTTCCTGGTGTTTACAGACAGGCAGCCTCCCTTCCCATTGTTCACACATCACCCTGCCTCCAGTGCATTGGCTGCCAGCTGTGACAGTGATAACATGATGACGTCCTTGCCAGTCCATGAACTCCCTGTGCCCACACACCTAGTGGCAATGGACTGTGCAATGGTGTGTGTAAGCACTTGCCTTGTCCACGTATCCATGCACCGACCATGTCCATGTACTGTGTCCAGGCACTGACCATGTCCCTGTACTCACTGTGTCCATGCACTGACCATGTCCCTGTACTCACTGTGTCCAGGCACTGACCATGTCCATGTACTCACTGTGTTCATGCACTGACCATGTCCATGTACTGTGTCCACGCACTGACGATGTCCATGTTCTTTGTCCACACACTGGCCTTGCCATGTATTCACTGTGTCCACGCACTGACCATGTCCCTGTACTGTGTCCACGCACTGGCCATGTCCCTGTACTCACTGTGATCACGCACTGACCATGTCCCTGTACTCACTGTGTCCACACACTGACCATGTCCCTGTACTGTGTCCATACATTGACCATGCCCCTGTACTCACTGTGTCCAGGCACTGACCATGTCCCTGTACTCACTGTGTCCACGCACTGATCATGTCCATGTACTGTGTCCATGCACCGACCATGTCCCTGTCCTCACTGTGTCCATGCACCCACTCCCCCCAGCATATAGTACAGTCTTAGCATGGATGTTGCTGTTAGGTGCTGTCAAGTATAACTCACAGGGAGCCTGTGAGCAACAGACCTGAGCCCTGTCCTACCCTCCACCATCTCCATCATCCGACACACTTGAGTCTATTGTGACAGTCACTGTGTCAGTCTATCTGGTTGAGACTCTTCCTCTCCTTAACTGATCTCTCCAAAGAACTACCTCTCTTAGCAACATGCCCAAAATACGTGAGATGAGGCATTATAATCTTTGCCTCCACGGAGCACTCTGGTTTCACTTTCTCCAAGACATATGTTTATTCTTTTGGTGGTCTGTGGGCTATTTCATATTCCTCTCCAACGCTATAGCTCAAATACACTAATTCTTCTTCTGTTATCCTTATTCCGTGGCCAGCCATTAGGTATATAGCAAGCAATTGAGAATACCATGGCCTGAATCGAGTGTCTTCAGGTTGGAATCATTGTTCTGAAATATTTTGGAGAGATTCCTGGCATCAGACTTTCTCAATGCAATACGTCTCCTGATCTTCTGACTGCTGGTACAAAGGGTATTGATTATGGATCCAAGTAAGATGGAATCATTGACAACTTCAATCTTTTTTCCACTTATGGTGCTATCGTCCATTGGCCCGGTAGTGAGGATTTTTGTCTTCTTGGTGTTGAGATATAATCCATATTGAAGGCTGTAGCCCCTGATCTTTTGCAGCAAGCTTTTCAAGTTCTCCTCACTTCCAGCAAGCAAGGTTGTGTTGTCTGTATAAAATGGGTTGTTTATGAGTCTTCCTGATGCCAGATTCCTCTCCATATTGTCCAGCTTCACAAACTATTTCCTCAGCATTTTCAGAGTGAATAGGTATGGAGAAAGGATACATCCTGGCTCCCACCCTTCCTGATTTTAAACCAGGCAGTGTTCCTTTGCTACATTTATACGGTGTCTTCTTAATCTAGGTATTGATATCGTATGAACACAATCAAGTGTTCTGGGATTCTCATTTATCTCAATGTCAGCTTGTTATGGTCCACACAGTCAAATACCCTTGCATAGTCAATAAAACACATTCTTCCCTGTATTCTCTGCTTTGTGAAAGGAACAATTTGACACCAGCAATGATACTGTTGGTGCCATGGCTTCTTTTAAACCCAGCTCAGAATCTCTGGTGGTTCTCTGGTAATACACTACTCTAGCTGTTTGGGGATGATCTTTAGCAATATATTGCTTGTATGCAAGTACGCTTGAACACTCCTTAAATATTAAGTGCAGTGAAACCATCCATTTCTCTGTCATTGACCCTCTCTACATTTTGAACTCTCTGAGGGAAAGAAATCTGTGTGTTCCCAGCAGGTACTGCTTGTTCTGCTGCTGTGTTGATCACGAAAGGATGCAAAGTGTGAGGGAGGCAATGGGTCAGTGAGTGAGCAAGCAAGTAGGCAGGGGAGCAGATGAGTGAGGCCCTGAATGAGTGCGAAATTAAGAGAGAGAGTGAATGAATGAGCAAGAAGGTGAGTAGGAAAGTGAGAGAAGGAGTGAGTGAATGAGTGAGTGAGTGGAAGAGTAAGAGAAAGAGAGAGAGAGAGAGAGAGAGAGATGGAGAGAGAGAG
>NW_006399814.1:2756737-2768558 GCF_000299155.1 Elephantulus edwardii | reverse complement strand
CTGGGCAGAGTGGAGGGACAGCGCAGGAGGGGAAGACCCTCTATGAGGTGGATTGATTCAGTGACTGGGGTAATCAGAATGGATGTGTCAGAGGCACCGAGATTGGCACAGGATAGAGCAGGGCTTAGGGCTGTTGTACATAGGGTCGCTATGAGTCACAAGCGACTCGATGGCATGTAACAGCAACAACAACAAAAATGAATGGCACACCAACTGACATATTTCAACAAAGAGACACTGCCTTGAATGTGCTCACCAGGTTGTGCCAAGAAATCTGGAGGAAAACTGTCTGTCCAACTGACTGGAAGAGACCATATTTGGATATCTGTTCCCATTCCAAAGAAAGAGGACCCGACAAAGCATGGAAATTAATGAACAATATCATTAATTTCCCATGCAAGCAAGATTCTGCTGAAGATTATCCAAAAACAACTGGAACAGCACATCAACAGAGAACTGCCTGAAGTGCAGGCTGGATTTAGAAGAGGCTTTGGAATTGGGAATATTATAGCCAATGTTAGTAGGATCTTGGCTGAGAGCAGAGAGTACCAGAAGAATGTATATCTGTGCTTCATTGACTATGCAAAGGCATTTGACTGTGTGAATCACAACAAACTGTGGCTGACTCTGAGAAGAATGGGAATCCCAGAACATATGATGGAGCTTATGAAACATCTGTACTTGGCCCAGAACAGAGCAGGGAAACACTGTGTGATTCAAAATCATGAAGGGTGAACACAGGGATGTGTCCTATTTCCGTATCTGTTCCATAACTTACATTAGAGGTATTAAAATTGCTATAATACAAGCATTGGAAGAGATATTATTCAGACCATTCACGTGAAGTAGAGGGATGGGGAAGAACATGTCTATCCTAAATACAAAAGGGCGCTCTGCTTAGTATGTGTGTTAACACATATTTTCTATTTGGGTACAAGGAAATAAAATCAGGCTTCTGTCCCTCATTTCACTCAGAAATAAATATAGGAATAGTGAAAATACAAAACACTGAAATCATTACTACAAAAAGAAATAAATAAAAGTAATAGAAATGAATAAATGGATAACATAAGTATTAAAACAAAGTTCAAAGTGAAGACCACTCATAGCAGCCCTATGAACAACGTATCTAAACCTCTTCCTATCCTGTGCCAACTTCATCGTCATCGCCATGTTCAAGAGCATTGTAGCCACTATAAATCCAACTCATTGATGATCTTCCTCTTTTTCCATGATCCTTTCCTTTCCTAGAGCGTTTCTTTCCAAGGACTGGTGACACCCGACAACATGCCCAAAGTAGGACATGAAATCCATCACCCTGGCCTCTCAGGAGCACTGTGGTTACACTTCTTCTAAGAGACACTTGCTCGCTCTTCTGCCAGCTCATAGCACATACACTCCACTTCTCTCACAGAATCCAAAGGCAGCAATTCTTCTTTTTGGTCGTTAGGTGCTGTCTAGTCCAGTACAACCCACAGTACCTTACGAGCCCTGTCCTGTCCTGTGCCATCCTCACAGTCTCTGCAGTCACTGTGTAAATCCACCTGCTTAAGGGTCTTCCTCTCTTTTGCTGACCCTTCAGCTTCTCAAACATCATGTTCCTCTCCAAGGAATAGCCTTACCTGGCAACATGTCCAACATACATGAGATGAAGCTTTATCATCTTTTTCTCCAAGGAGCACTCTGCCTCCACCTTCTCCCACATACACCTGCTTGTTCTTTTCACAGTCTACGGCATATTCGGTACTCTTCTCCAACACCACAGCTCAAAGGCATCAATAATTTTTCTGTCATCCTTATTCATTGACAAGTTCTCAGCAGCTGTGATTAAAAAAGACTATTTATTCACTGCCAATGATTTGGAACATTTCTTCATGTGTCTTTTTGCCATTTGAATGTCTTCCTCTGTGAAGTCTTTCCATGTCTTTTGCCCATTCTGTAATTGAGTTATCAGTCTTTTTCTTGTGGAGACCTAGAAGTATTCTGTAAAATTTCATTATAAGACTCTTGTCTGAGATGGTATTGCCAAATGTTTGTTCCCAGTATGTAGGTTTTCTTTTTACCCTGTGGGAAAAAGGTTTTGATGCACACATGGATTTAATCTTTAGAAGGTCCCATGCATCAACTTTATCCTCTTTAAGATTCTGCATTTGTGGTTGTATTTGGCAGTCTCTTTATACATTGGACCAGTGCTTCTAAGCTTGAACCCAGTTTGACTTTTATGAACATTATGGTTTTGGGTTTTACTCCCAGATCTCTGATGCACCTTGAGTGGATTTTTGTGTATGGTGTGAAATGTGGATCCTGTTTCAGCTTTCTGAAGGTGGAAGTCCAGTTTTGCCAGCACCGTTTGTTGAAGAGGTTATCATTTCCCCTTTGATAGTTTTTATTTCCTTGTCAAATGACCCTAGATAGCTGGGTCCATTTCTGGGTTCTCGATTCTATTCCATTGGCCTGTGTGCCTGTAATTATACCATTACCATGCTGTTTTGGTCACTAGTGCTGTGTAGTCGGTTTTGAGATCAGGGAGTGCTATGCTTCCCACCTCATTTTTGTTTCTCAGAAGTGTTTTGCTTATTTGGGGTCTCTTGTTCCTCCAAACAAATTTGATAATTTCCCTTTCAATCTCCTTGAAAAATGAATTTGGAATCTGGATTGGAATATCATTGAACATGTAGATTGCTTTGATAGGATTGTCATGTTCACAATCTTGAGTCTTTCTATCCATAAACAGGGCACATTTCCCCCATTTCTTTAGGTCTTTTATTGTGTCTTTCAGAAATACTCTGTGGTTTTCTTTGCATCTTTAGTTGGGTTTACTCCCAAGTATCTCAATTTGTGGTTGGCTAGCAAATGGTATTGCTTTCTTGATTTCTCTGAGTTCTTCAATCAAAACCACAATGAGGTACCATCTTACTCCAGTAACAGTGTCAAAATTTAAAAGAGCAGCAAGTAATAAACGTTGGAGAGGATGTGGCAAGAAAGTAACTCTTACACATTGTTGGTGGGTTTGTAAAATGGTACAACCACTCTGGAAGGCAGTTTGGTGCTTCCTCAAAAAACTGAACACAGAAATTCCGTATGATCCAGCTATTCCACTACTTGGAATATACCCTGAGAGAATGAGAACTGAGGCACAAACAGATTTGTACACCAATGTTCATAGTGGCATTATTGGCCATTGCAAGAACATGGAAACAGCCCAAATGTCCAACCACAAATGAATGGATTGAGAAATTATGATGCATTCATACAATGGAATACTATGCAGAATGCAGGAGCAATGATTTTGTAAATTACTACCTAACTTGGGAGGGACTGGAGAGCATTATGCTGAGTGAACAACTCAGTCTCAAAAGGATCAATATTGCATAAACCCTGTTATTGTAGAATGTGTCTAAGGAGCCAAGAGGGGTAGGAGATGCTGGAAGCAGAGGGACGAGGATGTGCAGGGGAAGAGGGGATTCATCACGGGATTGTACAATTTGATAGGGGGGATGAGGGAAAATGAAAGAATTTGTTCTTGAAAACTTTTCAAAAAGACTATTAAAAATATCAAGTGATTAAAAAGACCAAAGCTTGAATCAGGCACACCTTAATCCTCAAACTAACATTATTTTTTGTCAATAATTAGAAATTTACCTGACTGTAGACTTTCTCAGTACAATATATCTCCTGATTTCCTGACTACTGATACTAAAGTATTCATTGTAGATCCAAGTAGGATGAAGTTGTTGACAGTTTCTCTCTTTTTTTCCATCTATTGGTGTGTTGCCTATCTGTCCAGTGAAGAGAAATTTTGCTTTATTGATGTTGAGATGCAACCCATATTGAAAGGTGCAGTCTTTGATTTCCTGAAGCAAGCACTTCAAGTCCTCCTCACTTACTATAAAATTATTATAAAATGATTCTTTATTATCTCGTATTCATTGTCCACCTTTCATATGCATTTAAAGTGATTGAAAGTGTCATTGCTTGAGTCAGGGGCACCTTAGTCTTTAAATTGATATCTTTGCTCTTTTTTTAAAGATGAATCTTTTAAAAAAATTTTTAATTGAGATTTTAACAAAAGTTTACAGAGAAGTTGGATTTTCCTTCATTGTTTGTTGCACATTTTCCTTCCTCTCCTCAAGCTTGTTTTATTTTTTAAAATATTCATTCATTATTACACAATTTCCTCCCTCCCCTCCCCTCCCCCAGTCCTCTTGGCAATGCGCCTCGCTTTCTGGACCATTGTCTTACATATAATACCTTATATTTCTTTCAAACAGTTCTTTCCCTCATCTGTTCCAATACAGTGTTCACTCTCTCTTTCCCTACTGGAGACAACTTTGCTCTTCAGCACTTTTGAAGAAGTCCTTGGCAGTAGATTTGTCTGATGTAATTAATTTCTTAGTTCTTGACTGTTACTACCATGTGTATTTATTGTGGGTCCAAGTAAATTAAATTGTTAACAACTTCAATCTTTATCTATCATGAGGTTGCCTATTAGTCCAGTTGTGAAGATATTTTATTTGTTGAGGTATACAATGTATTGTTCTTGATAATGAATTGTAATCCATACTGAAGGCTGTAGCCCTTGAATTTCTTTCATAAATGCTTCAAATCTTCATTTTCTGTAAGCAAGTTGTGTCCTCTGCTTAATGCAGGTTGCTAATGAGCCTCCAATTCTGTTGCCGGGTTCTTTGTTCCCCCCGCCCCCGCCATGTTCTTCTTAATTCTTAATCTAGCTTCTGGAATCATTTGCCCAACAGGCTTCAGAGCTCTTGCACACAGGGTCACTGTGAGTCCCAGACAACTCGACGGCACATAACAACGCACATACCTACTGAATAGGGATGGAAATGCTCTCATTTAACGGCATGCACAGCAACCAAGATGGTAACCTACGTTGAAAGGAAAACAGCAGAAACATGTCAAACAGTGCTGAATCCAGCTGAAGGCTTCACAGTGATACTATTCAAGGAGTCTTTGCAAATTTATTTCTTCAGACAACAGAACTTGGAAGGAAGGCAAAGGATACGAGGGGGCAGTTCCTGCAAATGCCCCAAATGTTTAATATTTTAGGGGAATTGTCAAAAGCTCACAAGTAGACAGAAAATGCAAATGATTGTGATAATGGGTACCAACTCTCGCCTCACAGAGATGCAAAGATCAGGGGAGCCAAACCATCTTGTGGGGAGGTGGGAGGAAGAGCAAGCTCCTGCTATTGCTGGAGAAGGAGGGAGTCGGGCGGCCTTCTGGGGGAATCCATCAGCAATAGAGGTCGAAACCACAGCGCACCTCTGGGCTGCCTGTCCTTTCCATCCTGAAGTCCATCCTGCAGAGAGGAGAGCCGCCATGAGGAAGGACAAGGATTAATGCTGGCCAATCACCATGAAGGAAGCCACAGGCTGATGTTGACCAACCACTTGCCACGGCACAGAGCTAGGAAGGGTGTGTGTGATGAGCTCCTGGAAGTCACATCACAGAGCGTCACTGGCTGTTGGAGACAGGCCTTAGGATCCTAGTGGCCCCCTGGGGGGCATGGTTCCCTGTGTAAGAGCAGTGAGGGCTAAGACATGAGCACAGGGTCCTGTAACTACAGAAACATGCAAACCACGGTGATGCAACTAAAATGATATCTTGCAAAATTAACACAGTAGAGTCTAAGGAGTACAACATGATTCCATATGTGTGGACATGTGTGTCTGTGTGTGCGCGTTGAAAAGTTCATTCACACATGGAGGTCCAGCTCTCCAGGATGCTGACCGAGGGTGGAGGCATGCCCCCTGACATCCCCTCTCACTCTCACTCATTTCTCTCTTCATCAGGCTGTCTGTCTCACTCACCCACGGGGCCCCAGGCTTTGTGTCTTTGGTGTACTGAACAGCCCTCGTCTCTGCGGTAGGATCTGCCCTACCTGGGGTGAGGAGTTAGTGCACCTCTATGACATCTTGGAGTGAAGCCCAGCCTGGGAAGGGTCAGAGTATAAGAGTAGCATTGGGGGAGCAGGAACTGGAAGTCCCCTGATCCCCCAGGACACTAATGTTCAGGGCAAACGTGGTGTCCAAGGACTTGGGCTTGGTGATCTCCAGGGGTCTATCCACTATGCACCCAGGGATCATAACTAGAATATCCTTCAACAACAAGCCTTGACTCAGCCCTGATCCACGTCTTCTTCTATAAGAACACCCTCCACCTTCTGACGCTTGCTCAGTGGGTCACGCGCCGTCTGCACGTGATTAGACTTAGGTGGATGCACAGAAGTCAGAGGTCTTGTGTATCCCAAAGTGCTGAGTCTAACACTTGACCTCTGATCAGGCACCTAAAAAGAGTTTCCTGTAGGTACCAGGCCAGAGGGAGCACAGGTGCTGGATAAAACCCCAAACCTGTTTGGGGTTAAACAGCTGACGCACTGCTTCCAAAAGCCTTCCCCAGCAGGAGCCTTTCATCCAAGGTTCCTGTTGGGCGCAGGGGACCTGGAGAGGACCACAGGCAGACAGGATGCCCAACCCTCACCTGTCTGCCTGGACGCAGTAAACCTCTGCTCTGGAGGCATCCAGAAGAAGTAGCAGTGTGTTAGAGTTTGAGTTGACCAAACTTCAACACCACAGGAGCTGTGTGTCTGCCCAGCTCCCTAACACCTCTGTGTCTCAGGGCGCTTCACCTCCAGAGGTGCACACAGTGGAAGTAGGCGTGACATGGCTGCCAGGAAGAGAGACTAAAGCACATGAACGAAGTGCTGCTTCTACTGTAAAATTCATTATACAGCAACCAAGAACCAGATTGGCCAAGTGGGCATGGTCTGTGGTCCCTGTGCGGCCAGCTCTCCTCAGTGTTAACTACAAAGGTTCAAGGTGTCTCCCTATTGGAGCTTTCATCGGGTGCCTTCTCACTGTGCCCCCAGTTCTCAGCAGTGCTTTGGTGTCCTGAGAAAGATGCTTCGGCTCTGCCAGGGACAGACATGCCCATGCTGGCCACCAGACAGGGCAGGGCAGTGGATAGGGGGATGAGGCCGGCCAAGGGCTGACAGAGCACTGGGCAGAGAGTGCCAGGGCAGCGCAGAGCACGGTGGTTACATCCGAGGAGCACGGCCCGGGCACCCAGTGTCGGATGCTGCCTGGCTTGGCCATCCTCCTGACCATTTGTTGATGATTAACTGCTGGGTCCCAGCCCAGGAAGCTCCTGCCAGGCCAGCCTGAGACCAGCTGCATCTGTTCATCTTCATGAAGGCCATGAGGGCTTTGTTGTTGGCCTGTGCACAGCTGGACCTTGTCACTCACTGCAGACTGCTCTGTACTCCTGTTCCCTATGGGTTCATCACACTGAACTTTCCTGGACACGCCGGGAGAGCACAGCATTGCCTGGGATGGATGGGGGATGGCAGAACGCCCTGCCTGCTGCGTGTGGCATTCTGGGAGCATGTGCAAACACATGGCTTGCTGCATTCACTGCTTTGCAAACCAAGGCCCACATCCTGCAGCCAACGTGAGGCAGCCACAGGCCGCGGTGTGTCCAGGGCCAAGTCAGACAGAGTGTTTTCACCATTGCAAAGGCTACTTCTAACCTCAAGGGCCTGGAGCTAAGCATGGCCGTTCCTCACCAACAGTGGTCCTGATTTATGAGCTCTGGTGGCCTGGTGGTAAGCAACTGTGGGACAATCCCAAAAGCATGTTCTCTGAAGAAAGATGAATAATTTGCTCCAGTACAATTTACTACTTCTGAAAACACTGGAGGGCTCAGCTGTGGGTCAGTTCCAACTCAACAGCATGCAAAAATAATATTACTTTTTTTTTGCACAAATGAAACTCCTTAAATGTGGAACCTGTTCACAAATGAAGAAGCAGCCATGTGAATTGAACAAAGAGATCCCTGAGTGGTTTAAATGTGTGCATGAAAAGGCATGCATCGGGGTTGTAGCCTCTCTCCATATCTATTTAATGAATATGCTGATCAAATAATTTAAGAAGCTGGACTCTCTGAAGAAGAATGTGACAACATACAATGTGCAGATAACACAACCTTAATTGCTTAAAGTGAGGATGACTTGAAGTGCTTGTGGAAGATCAAAGACTACAGCCTTGACTAGATATTACTTCTCAACATCAAGAAAATAGAATTCTTCACCCGTGGACCAGTAGACAATATCATAACAGACAGAAGAGATCAAAGTTGCCAAGGATTTCATCTTAGTAGGACTCACTATCAGTACTCATGTTGTTATTGTGATGCTATGAACAACAGCTCTGAACTCTATTCTGTGCCAGCTTTATCATCCCACGGTCACATTCACTGTATCAATCCATCTCACTGGGAGCCCTCCTTTCTTTCCCCGTCCCTCCACCTCTCCATGTCCCTCTGCAAGGAATAGTCTCTCCTAGCAACATGCCCAAAATGCGTGAGACGAAGCTCCACCACCCTTGCCTCCAAGGAGCGCTCTGCTTGCACCTTATCCAAGACGTACCTTTTTGTTCTTTCAGCAGCCTGTGAGATATTCAGCATTTTTTTCTGGCACCGCAGGTCAAAGGCACCAAATCTTCTGTCATCCTCATTCATTGTCTAGCTCGCAGAAGCATGGCAAGTGATTGAGAAGACCGTGGTCTAAATCAGGTGCATCCTAGTCCTCAAATTGACATCACTGCTCCTCAATAACTTGGACACGTTGTTAGGAGAGGTTATTCCTTGGAAAGATGGAGGGTCAGTGAGGGAGAGGAAGGTCCTCGGTGAGGTGGATTGATACGGTGCCTGTGGCAACGAAGGTGAATGATTTAATGATGACAATAACGGAATGAGGTAGGACAGAGCGCATCTGTTGTTCACAGGATTTTTATGAATAATACTCAACCACACTTTAGAAGAACAATTTATGTGTGTAAAAGTGGCCCAATCGACAAGAAAGATTAACAAGAACAGACGCATGTGATTTTTGATATTACAGAAGAATATTGAATTTACATAGAATACCAAAATCACAAACAAATCTACCTTGGATCAGTTCAGCCTTCCTCCAGGAAGAATGCGCTGGAGTACAGGTATATCATTGCAAGAGGCAAAGAGGACATGGGAGGACGTAAATTTGCAACAATGAATGAATATTTTTTTAAAAATTGTGTGTGTGTGTATACAATCAAATTGGATCCGACTGGTACAGGAGGAGATTGCCCCTCCTTCTCCAGTAGAACATCTGGTGGATTCGAACCATTTACCTCTGGGATTGCAGTGCAGCTTCTTGCCACTAGGCCACCAGAGTTCCCTATGAATGAAACTTTTTTAAAAAGTAAACTGAGAGAGGGGGAAAGTGGGAGAGGGGGTAAAATCTTCAACAATGAATAAATGAAAATTTAACTTCTATGTAAATGTTCACTAAAAAACATGATTAAAATAAAATTTTCTTTAAAATAAAAATTAAAGAATGGAGGATAGTGGAACTTTGCCTCACATACTTTGGACATATAACCAGGAAGTGCCTGTTCTAGAGAAAAAGATCCTAATTTGCATAGTAGAACACCATTCCTAAATAGGAAAGCCTGCAAAGAGATAGACTGACACAGTAACTATAGCAATAGGTACAAACACATCTGCTATTAATAAGGCAGAAATGGACAGGTAGAGGCAATTCAGCGGCACCTAACAACAGCCTCTTCTTAATGTTAGCTATAACTTGCTGTGACCCACACACTCATACGTCTTTGCATAATCAATAAAGTACAAACAAACATTCTGCTTGTATTCTTTGCGTTCATCCAGGACCCGTATGACATCAGGAAGGATATCCCTAGTCCCATTACCCTACATCCCACTTGAATTTCTGGCAGTTCTTTCTGTACTGGTCTAGCCATTTTTTTTTAAAAAAAAATATTAATTTTAATGAAAGTTTACAGAGACTTAGGGTTTCTAGTCATTCATTCTTGCACTTTTCTCCCTGCCCACCCCTTCCCCCTAATTCACTCTTCTCCTTGAAAAGAAAAAGAAAAACTCTTTTATTGTTATGCAGAAGTGTCCAAAACAATAGTGGGACATAAAAATGAAGAGATGGAACAGAGATTCAGTGAGCTGGAAGACAAGAGCCTCACTGGAAACATACTAGAAGAAAAATCAAAGATGAGCTGGTAAGAAAATGATGCAAACTTTACAATCATGTGGGACGACATCAAAAGGAACAGCATACATATGATTGGAATTCCAGAACGTAGGAGTGACAGGGAATTCATTGAGAAAATTGTAGAAGAATTACTAGAAGAAAACTCACCAGGTATTTTGAAGAACGAGGAAATTTGCATTCAAGAAGCACAGAGAACACCAAATAGACTAGACCCAAAGAAAAATGTCAAGATATATCATAGTCAAATTCTCCAAATTAAAAGATAAGGATAGAATACTAAAAGCAGTGTGAGAAAAACAGAAAGTTACCTATAAAGGGGATTAAATTGTTAGATTAAATTATGATTTATTGATTAAATTATTTTTTATTAAATTATTAGATTAAATTATGTTTTTTCAGGAGAAACCAGGCAAGCTAGCAGACAGAATGGCATATACAGAAAGTTGAAAGAAAACATTTGCCAGCCAAGGATTCTACACCCAGTAAAGTTCTCCATCAAATAAAAGGAGAAATTAGATCCTTTGCAGAAAAGAAGAAACTTAAAGAATTTGTGAAAACAAGACCAAAGTTACAAAAAATTTTAAGTGAAGTCCTTCACACCAATACACCAAAGAGAGTGGACGGACCATAGTAACCAAAAACAACATAAAAAGAAACACAGCAAAACGACAACAGTAAAACATGGACTAACTATAGCCACACATAATGTGAATGGACTAAACATGCCAGTTAAGAGGAAAAGAGTAGCACAATGGGTAAAAAAACAAAGCCTATCAATACGTTGCTTATTAGAGATATATCTAAAAAAAGAGAAAGACAGACTCAAAAGCAAAAGCTGGGGGAAAAGGCCAAGTAAATGGTGGCCACACCAAAAAAAGCAGGATTAGCAATAATAATTTATGATAAAATAGAATTTAGAATGAAAATCACCATAAAAAATAAGCAAGGATATTAAATACTGATTAAAGGAGCAATAGCTCAAGAAGACATAGCCTTGGTCAACATTTATGTACCAAATGATAGACTGGAAAAATACATAAAACAATGATAAACAAAACTGAGGAAAGAAATAGCACTACTGTCACCAAAGGATAGGTCAACTCAAAGAAACTCAGTGAAGATGTAGAAGATTCATACTATACAATCAGCCAACTCGATCTTGTGGATGTATTTACGGTACTGTGCGCAATTAAAATTCAATTCACTTTCTTCTGAAGTGCACATGGTACATTCTTCAGAAATGATCACATATTGGGACACAAAGAAAACCTCAATCAATTAAAAAAGCAAAACACATTGAAATAATACAAAGTGTTTTCTCAGACCACAATGCCATAAAACTAGAAATTAAAGGAAGGTAAAGCTTACAAAACCACCCATATTGAAACTAAATAACTCTGCTAGAACACAACTGGTTTATAAAGAAGTAAAGAATGAAATACAGTTCCTTGAAAGAAACAAAAAAGAAAATACAACATACCAAAACATCTGGGATGCAGCTAAGGCTGTCCTGAGGGGAGAGCTTACAGCAACAAGTACACACATAAAAAAGGAAGAAAGGAGAAAAATTAATGATTAATTAATGCAAAACCTTCATCAACTAGAAAAAGAACAACAATCTAATCCTACAGCCTCTAGAAGAAAGGAAATTATAAGGACAAGATCTTAAATCAATGAGCTAAAAAACAGAAAAGCAATTAGAACCATCAATAAGACTAAGATCTGATTTTTTGAAAG
>NW_006399814.1:2755345-2756637 GCF_000299155.1 Elephantulus edwardii | reverse complement strand
GAGAGAGAGAGAGAGAGAGAGAGAGAGAGAGAGAGAGAGAGAGAATGAGTATGACTCCCCCAGTATGCATTCTGTACCTGGAATTCAGGAGGAAAGCGGAACTGAACCAGCCCAGTTAGATGTTGGCCACTGGGCAAAAAGACTTCCAGGACAGTCTGCCTGCACTATAAACACATCCCAGATTCACACTCCAGAGAAGAGGGTCCAGAGGACTGAGGACCTGAAAACCCATGTCTACAAAAACCAACAGAAAGAACTAGACGACTTCTTGGCACTGAAACGAAAGAGCAGAGTGCTGGCAAAGGCATCCTTGGTTCTCAGAGGGGAGACACAATTTAAAAGAAATCAATGGTTCACAAATTTACATGAAACTTCAATTCCAAATAGGATCCAACATGTGTATTTTTAATGTGTATATAATGATCTTAAAGTATATATAATAAAATGAGTTAATGAAGAAAAGAGAAAAATAAATAGAAAGGAAATAAACTTAGCTTACATTGTTGTTATGTGTCATTGAGTCATCTGTGGCTCATAGCAACCCTATGTGCAACCGCCCTAACCTTGCTCCATCCTGTGCCAATCTCATTGTCTCTAACACACCTACCCCCATTACCTCAGTCACTGAATCAATCCACCTCATCGAGGGTCTTCCTATCTTGTGCTGTCCCTCCACCCTCCCAAGCATGATGTCCCTCTCCAAGGTCTGGCCCCTCCTTGCAACATATTCGGAGTATGTCAGATGGAGCTTCAGAATCCTTGCCTCCAAGGAGCATCCTGGTCTCACCCTTTTTAGGATGAACCTGTTTATTCTCCTAGCAGTCCATGGTATATTCAAAACTCTTCTCCAGCACCACAGTTCAAAGGCATCACTTCTCCTTCTATCCTCCCTAGTCATTGTCCAGATCTCTAATTGCAAAGACTATGGCCTGGATCAGGGGCACCTTAGTCTCCAGACTGACACTGTTGCTCTTCAGTACTTTGGAGAGGTCTCTGACAGCAGACTTTCCCAACACAATTCATCTTTAATTTCCTGGAAGCATTAAAAGAAGATGGAAAGAGTACACAGAGTCATTGTATCAAAAGGAATTGATGGATACAGAGGAATTTCATGAAACAACATATGAGCAAGAGCCTGCGGTGATGAAGGAAGAAGTTCAAGCTCTGAAAGAATTGGCAAAAAAACAAGGCTCTAGGCAACACTGCATGGTTCAAAATTGGGAAGGGTGTACTCCAGGGATGTGTCCTGTCTCCATACCTTTTCAACCTGTATGCAGAGCAGATTATCCGAG
>NW_006399814.1:2744680-2751758 GCF_000299155.1 Elephantulus edwardii | reverse complement strand
AAAAAAAAAAAAAAAGAAAAGAAAGACACAGATAATTCAATTAAGAAATTATAGCGGTGACATCACAACAGAACCAGATGAAATTAAATTGACAATATCAAAGACTATTAAAAGCTACACTCAGATACCTTAAAAAAAAAAACCCTAGAGAAAAATGGACAAATTCTTTGAAACTCATGCCCTACCCAGATTGACAAGGACAGATGCAGAACACTTGAATGGACCCATCACAAAAAAAGAAATTGAAAAGGTTATAAAAAAAACTTCCCCATCAGGAATGTCCTGGACCAGATAGACTCACAGCTGAATTCTACTAAATATTCAAAGAAGATGTATCACAAATTTCTACTTAAAGTATTTTTTTAAAAAAGCAAACTAGAGAAGGAACACTCCCAGAGTTATTCTATGAAGCAAGCATAACCCTAACACCAAAACAAGGGAAAAATATTACCAAGAACAAACCCACAGACCAATGTCTCTCATGCATATAGATGTAAAATCCTTAATAAAATACTAGTCAATAGAATCCAAAAGCACATCAAAAAGATATTCATCATGACCACGTGGAATTCATAAAAGGTATGCAAGGATAGTTCAGCATAAGAGGAACAATCAATGGAACTCACCGTATTAACAAAGCAAATTACAAGAACCATACGATTTTAGCAATTGATACAGAAAAGGTGTTTGGTGAAATTTGACACCCCTTCCTGATAAAGACACTCAGCAAAATTGGAATAGATGGGAAATTCCTCAACATAGTAAGAAATATATATGCAAAACCAACAGCCCAATATCATTCTCAGTGGAGAAAGACTAAAAGCATTTTCCTGGCAAACAGGGACCAGACAAGAATATCCATTGTCACCATTTATATTCAATATTGTACTGGAAGTACTTGCTAGGATAATAGAACAAAAGGTGGAAATAAAAGGCATCCAGATTGACAAAGAGATGGGTAAACTATCATTAAATTCAGATGATATGATAGTGTACACAGAAAACCCCAAGGACTCAACAAAAAACCTGTTAGAGCTGGGAGACCACTTTAGTAGAGTGGCAGGATATAAGATGTATATCCAATAATCAGTGGGGTTTCTATACAGTAACAAGCAAAACTCAAAAAAGGAAACCAGGAAAGCAATATTGTTGACAGTAGCTAACCACAAATTGAGATACTTTGGAGTGAACCTACCTTGAGACACAAAAGACCTGTACAAAGAAAACTACAGAACACTTGTGAAAGATGCAATAGAAGACCTAAGTAAATGAAAAAAGAAATATTCTATGTTCATATATAGGAAGATTCAATATTGTGGAAATGATGTTCAACGCAATACCTATACAGATACCAAATTCCCATTTTCTGGAGATCCAAAGGGAAATTGTCAAGTTTATTTGAAGAGGAAATAGTCCCTGAATAAGCAAGACACTTCTGAAAATAAAAAATGAAGTTGGAGGCATAACACTCTTTGACCTCAAAATCTACTGCACAAAAGTAGTAATGAAAACAGCATGGTACTGGTACAATGACAGGCACATAGACCAATGGAACAGAACTGAGAACCCAGAAATGGACCCAACTATCTATGGTCAACTGATATTCGATAAGGAAATAAAGCCTATCAAATGTGGAAACAAGAACCTTTACAACAAACTGTGCTGACAAAACTGGACTGCTATCTGCAGAAAGCTGAAACACATCTCACCCAATAAACAAATACAATAAATAAAAATCAATTCAAGGTGGATCAGAGATCTGGGAGGAAAGTACAAAATCATAAAGTTCAGAAGAGACAAACTGAGATCAAGCTTAGACAGTCTAGTTCATGGTATAAAGATACTGCCAAATACAGCCAGAAATGCACAATCTGGAGAGGATAAAATTGGTGAATGAGACCTTCTCAAGATTAAGTCCCTAAAGTGTACCAAAAACATTTTCAACAGAGTTAAACGAAACAAAACAAAAAACCCACAAACAACCCTACTGATTAGGGAAAAAAAAATGGCAGTATCATTTCAGACCATATCAGCCATACTGAAAATTTACTGAATCTTACAAGGCCTACACACACACACACACACACAAGACTGATAATTACAAAATGGACAAAAAAAACCCTGGAAAGACTTTTCACAGAAGAAGATAATCTGATGGTCAACAGACATGAAGAAATGCTAAAAATCACTGGCAATGAGAGCGCTGTATATCAACATTTCAATGAGATAGTATCTCACCCCAGTAGCAGTGGCAAAGTTTAACAGGACAACAAGTAATTAATCTTGAAGAGGATGTGGCAAGATAGGAGCTCTCATACATTGTTGGTGGAATTGTAAAATCGTACAACCACTCTGGAAGGCAGTTTGACATTTCCTCAAAAAGCTGAACATAGAAACTTTCTATGACCCAGCTATTCTACTGCTTGGAACACACTCTGAGAAAATGAGAACTGAGGCACAAACAGAGATTTGTATACTAATGTTCATAAGAGCATTACTTACCATCACAAGAACATAGAAAGAGCCCAAAGGCACAATAACAATCAAATGAATTGAGAAATAATGTCTATTCACACATTGGAATACTACACAGTATGCAGGAACAGTGATTTTGAAAAACCACTGCTTAACGTGGGAGGGACTAGAGAGCATTATGCTAAGGCCCATAAAGACAAATACTGTATAAAATCATAAGTGTAGAACTAGAAAGATAATCATTAAAATATGTACGAGGATCCAAGATGGGGAGGGAGGGAGAGAAGGAATAATGGGCAGGAAAGGGGTATCCATGGGGCTGTACCACGTGATGGGTGAAGGGAGGGGTGAGTAAAGGAAATGGGAAAAAATCCATTGTGAAAAACAGTGTATACAGGGGAGCTCTGGTGGCCTAGTGGCAAGAAGCTGCAACTACAATCCCAGAGGTACATGGTTCGAATCCACCAGATGCTCTGCCGGGGAAGGAGGGGCAATCTCCTCCTGTACCAGTCAGATCTGATTTGACGGTACACGCACACAAAAATAATAAAATAAAATAAAAAATAAAATAAAAAAAACAGTGTATGCAAACTATATAAATCAATTGTTGATTGTTGTTGACTGCCTCCGAGTCAAGCACTACTCATACCAACCTTGTGAACAAAAGGCCTGAAGGGCCTCTACAACTATCAACATTTATCAAAGTTCATAGAGTTTCTGACGGTGTGTGATTTAGGAAGTGGATGCCACTTCTGCTTCCAAACCTGTTGTAGTATGTTGTTTTTATGTGCCATTGAGTTGCCTGTGGTGTATAGTGACCCTATGTACAGCAGCTCTGAACCCTTCCCTATCCTGAGCCAGTCTCACTAATTCCAACTCACCAACCCCCATCACCCCAGTTACTGTATCAATCCATCTCATTTGGGGTCTCCTTCTCTTGCATTGTCTGTCCACCCTTCTGAGCTTGATGTCCTTCTCCAAGGACCAATCTCTCCTAGCTAAGTGCCCAAAGTAAGTGAGGCAGAGCTTCAAATCCCAAGTGTCCAAAGAAAGACTTTATTTCACCTACTCCAGGACAGACTTATTTGTTTCCTTGGCAGTCCATGGTATGTTCAAGACTCTTCTCTAGCACCATAACTTGAAGGAATCTATTCTTCTTCTATCATCCTTAGTCATTGTCCAACCCTCTGAAACATAGCAAGTAAACTGAGAAGATCATGGCCTGGATTAGGTGCACCTTTGTATCTAGACTAACATCATTGCTCTTCAACACTCTGGAGAAGTCCATGACAGCAGATTTTCCCAATGCAATTCATCTTTCGATTTCCTGTCTGCTGCTGTTAAGAGTGTTGATTGTGCAGCCAAGCAAGCTGTAACTGTTAACAACCTCAATCTCTTCTCCATAACATCATGGTGCTGTCAATTGGTCCAGAGGTGAGAATCTTTATTTTATTGATGTTGAGCTTCAGTCCATATTGGAGACAATATGAAGGTCCTTGACCTTCTGCAGCAAGCACTTCAGTTTCAGCAAACAATGTTGTATCATCTGCATGGCGTAGGTTGTTGATGAGTCTTCCTCCAATGTTGATAACCACATTCTCCTCATAAAGCCCTGCTTCCCAAATTTGAAAAGGTATGGAGATAGTGTGTATCCCTGACACACTCATGTCCTGATTTTAAACCATGTAGTGTTTCCCTCCTCTGTTCTAGGACTGCTTCCTAGCCCAAGTATAGGTTTCACATAAGCACAATCAAGTGTTCTGGGATTCTCATTTTCCCAAAGGTTACCCACAGTTTGTTGTGATCCACACAGTCAAATGCCTTTGCATAGTCAATGAAACACAAATAGACATTCCTCTGGTACTCTGCTTTCTACCAGGAATACATCTGACATTGGCAATATTATCTCTAGTATCATGACCTCTTCTATACCCGGTTTGTATTTCTGGTAGCTCTCTGTTCCAGTCATTTTTGTATGATCTTTAACAGGATTTTGCTAGCTTGTGATATTATGGATATTTTTGGATACTTTCCACACTCTATGGGTCACCTTTTTTTGGAATGGAAATAAATATGGATCTCTTCCAGACAGACTGCCAAAAGAACAAAGCAACATGTCTTAGAGTAGATGGAGCCATAGTGCTTCTTGGAGGCAAAGATAGGAAGGCGTTGTCTCACATGCTTTGGGCATGATGCTTGTTGTTGTTGTTATGTGCCGTCGAGTCGTTTGCAACTCATAGCGACCCTCTGTACAACAGCCCTAAACCCTGCTCTATCCTGTGCCAATTGCGTTGCCTCTGACACACCCATCCCGATTGCCCCAGTCACTGAATCAATCCACTTCATAGAGGGCCTTCCCCTCCTGCGCTGTCCCTCTACTCTACCCAGCATGATGTCACTCTCCAAAGGCCTGTCTGTCTCTCCTTACAACATGTCCAAAGTATGTCAGAAAAAGACCCAGAATCTTTGCCTCCAAGGAGTAGCCTGATTTAACCCTCTCTAGGATGAATCTGTTTGTTTTCTTGGCAGTCCATGGAACCATTCAATACTCTTCTCCAGCACCACAGCTCAAAGGCGTCAATTCTCCTTCTATCCTCCCTAGTCATTGTCCAACTCTCTGATGCATAACAAGTGATTGCAAAGACCATGGCCTGTATCAGGCGCACCTTAGTCTCCAGAGAGACACCGTTGCTCTTGAGTACTTTAGAGAGGTCCCTAACTGCAGACTTTCCCATTGCAATACGTTTTTTTAATTTCCTGGCTACTGGTGCCAAGAGTGTTAACTGTGGAGCCGAGCAAACTGAAGCTGTGGACAATCTCAATCTCTTCACCATCCATTCTGATGCTGCCAATTGGTCCAGTGGTGAGAATTTTTGTCTTCTTGACATTGAGCCCCAGTCCATACTGAAGGCTGCAGTCCTTGACCCTCTGCAGTAAGTGCATGAGGTCCTCCTCAGTTTCAGCAAGCAGGGTTGTGTCATCTGCATAACACAGATTGTTGTGTTATGGGCATGATGCTAGGAGACGTTATTCCTTAGGGACAGCCATCAGGCTTTAGACGGTGGAGCGTTGGTTAAAGAGTAGAAGACCCTCAGCCAGGTGGATTGGCACAGTGACTGTAACAATGGGCTTGAGCGTATCAAAGATGGGGAGGATAGGACAATGTCAGATCTGTCGTTTATAGTGTCACTAAGAGTCCTACTCAACTCCATGGCATCTGGCAAAAACAAAAACACCTTATTTTTATGAGTTGAGATAATGGAGGAAAATAGCATTCTTGGAAAAGCAGAAAATTAGTGAAAAATTGGAAGACCCTTAATGATATGGATTGATATTGATTGTAACAATTAATCTAATTTGGAGAAGGTTACAAGGATGATGACAGATGGAGCAGTGTTTCATTCTGTCATACATTCAATTGCTATGAGTTGAAATTGACTGAACAGCACCTACAGAACAGTGCCTGAGACAGTGAGATTGGCTCAGGAGAAGGCCAGGTTCAGAGCTGTTGTTCATAAGGTTGTTGTGGTGACACATAACAGTGACAGCACTGTAACCGCACTCTTCCTCTGCCCCCTGTGTTTCCTGTTTGTCCGTATCCCCGTCCCCTGTGTATTCTGATCTTTACATCTAGGAAAACGCTGTTCTTTTAAGCGTGTGTGTGTTTATTCTAAGTGTGTTGCTCCTTGGTGTTATCGATCATGGTGTAGACCTGCCTGTTGTTTGTCCAGAAGCTGATTCATGGAGGATGATGGGTGACAAAGGGCTGAGTCTCAAGTCCCGGTCTTCTTTTGCTATTTCCCATCCATACATCTCTCCACCCATATGCCCACCTGTCCATATGTCTATCCATCCATTTTTCCATCCCTCTTCTCATCTACTTATGCAGCAGAGGTGTCCAGAGCTCTTGTTTTGGGTTGGACCATAGTCTTTCTGTGGAGTTCAGAGGAGACATCAAAGTTAGCCCCTGCCCTGTGGGACTTCCCTGCCTTTGAAGGGACTATATGTCCCCTGAGATGAAGCTGCCTGTAGTGTTTATGATGAAAGATTACACAATGCATGGAGTGTACTGAGCAGGTCAGACCCCAGTGCACCTGACAGGCAGTGCCGCCTCTGGCTTAAGGAGAAAAAGTGGCTGTCATGGTGGGGAGGGGACAAGATGGGCTTCTAGGCTGCATTCTCCACTTTGAATATGTTGGACCTTCTTCCCATTTGGAAGTAGCTGTTCATGACAAGTGACTTCCCACAGTGAGCTCAATGAGGGCAGGATCCCAGAATCCTCCAGGCTTAGCCAGCATCTGGCCCAGGATGGCATGCAGGTGTCACGCCCTGTGGTTCTCCAACGCGTCAGCTGATTCCCGAGTCCCGTTCTAGTGTGAGCTAGAGTGTGAGTTCTTCATATGTGTAGGTATTAATACTCCCTCTGGGTCCTGCTATAGTATGAGAATCGCCTTCGTGTGTGTGTGTGTGTGTGTGTGTGTGTGAATACTCCCTCTGAGTCCCGTTCTACTGTGAGCATCACCTTCACGTGTGTTTGTTAATACTCCCTCTGGGTCCTGTTCTAGTAAAAGAATCACCTTCACGTGTGTGTTCATACTCCCTC
>NW_006399814.1:2741082-2743599 GCF_000299155.1 Elephantulus edwardii | reverse complement strand
GGGTGGCTCCTTGGAGGCAAGGATTCTGAGGCTCCGTCTAACTTACTTTGGACATGTTGTGAGGAGAGACCGGTCCCTGGAGAAGGATTCATGCTTGGTAGGGTGGAGGGACAGCGCAGGAGGAGAAAGCCCGCTATGGGGTGGATTGATTCAGTGACTGGGGTAATCGGGATGGGAGTGTCAGAGACAGTTAGATTGGCACAGGACAGAGCGGAGTTTAGGGCTGTTGTACATAGGGTTGCTATGAGTCGCAAGTGACTCGATGGCACATAACAACAACAACAACAACACCTGCAGATGATGCACAAAAGCACTGAGACTCTGCCCAACATTGGTCCCCTGTCTGTGCCTCGACCCCACCCCAGTAAGGCACTCGCTGGGAGCCCCTGAGGCTGCATCAGGTTCCTCTAGGGACCACATGCCGGCCTCCTCCTGGGCTCATGTCCATGCCATGGCCACTGTGCTCTGTACCCACGGCCTTCTCAGCTCCTGGCCTGAGCAGTCTGCTCTCCCTGGGCTCTGGAGCTTCTGTCCCTAGTTTGGAGTCTATGGTCTCTTGTCATCTGTCATCTGGCCCAGATCGAAGAGGCCATTTTTCCATGAGAAGCACTGAGGTGAAGAAGGGGGTCTGAAAGAACAGAAATGCAGGCATGAATGCACACACACAGAGGTAAGGGGAGAAAAGAGAGATATTCACTGCCTGTGCCTGCACACAGGTGCACACGCGCGCGCACACACATACACAGAGAGAGAGAGAGGCAGAGAGAGACAGAGAGACAGAGACAGAGAGACAGAGAGAGAGAGAATGAATGGATGATGCTAAGAAGGAGAGCCACTGAGGGATCTCTTGGGAGTGCCTGGGGGTTCCTGGAGGGAGAGACGCCCACGCACAGGGTCTGCAGAGTTACCTTCCAGCAGGACTTCCCTCCTTCTCCAGCTGGGAAGCACATGCCTGTCCTCTTCTCTGAGGACACGTGCAGGCCCAGTGCTTCCCCCTGCAGCCTCAGCAGTGGCTTTGTTGGCTGTGCAGCGGCCGCAGGGGACAGGGCTGCTCCTCTGAGGCCAGACTGCTCTTCCCAGACGCTCAGCCACGCTAAGTGCCTTTTAACTTTACAGCCTCGAGCTGGAAGGCTCTGGATCTCACAGGCCTGCCTCTGACCCTGCGGAAATGACTGAGCTCTGGGTTAATGGACTCAAATAGTTTGCATCTGAAACCTTTGATGCTGACCCTTCTCTGCAAATGAGTGTCAAAGAAAGACTTTAATAACTTGCGCTGTAACTTAGAAGTGTCGGCGATAACACCATTAATCCCTGTTTCCCAGAGTTGGCAGAAATCTCTAAGTACCTTTAATGCATTCTAAATCTGACAGTTTTAATTATTTGCCTGTGCCGTTATTGATTGGCCCAGTCAACCTGTGACTGTGAAGGCCTTTGTCAATACCCATCGCCAATAGGAGAGCCAATCACTCCTTGGCCACGGCTGGAGTCCGGCCATGGTTTGTGGTCAGGGAGCAGCAGCATTGAGGCGTGGAAGTGGCCCCCACACCTGGCAGAGCCCCTCTGACAGTGAACACAGCCTTCCGTCTGGGAAGCAGTTTCCTGGGCAGGCCTCACCGTTCTCTGTGAAAGCACGTCTGAGTGGCCGTGTTCGTGGGGTCAGCATGGGCAGCTGTTCTCTCAGGGCTGCTCTGAGCTGTGATGAGGTCCCTCTTAGCACAAACCAGGGCCCAGGGAATTACTGCTCTCCTCCTCTGCCAGGACAGAGGGATGATTGGGCATGGACACTCCTTCAGGCCAGGAGCAAAGAGGACACAGGGAGAGGCCGGAGAAGGTGGGCCAACTGCTCCCCACCCCACCCACCCCACCAGAACTCGAGGAAGGTCCATCGCTCCGCAGGGCTGTGCGCAGCCAGCTCTGTGCTGAAGGGACATGGACGGGGATCCACACACCTGGCCTGCTGCCCAGGTGCGCCATCTGTATGGATTAGTGGTCCATTCGGGATGCAGGAGGAGCAGCTCCACAGGGATGAGGAGACAGGCTCACGAGCAGGTGAAGGAGGAGCAAAGCAGAGAAGCCGGTGGTCTTGACTGTCAGCTGCCTGTGTGGGGGGCCTGCTCCATCACCCCTTCCTTCATGCTCTCCTCTCCTCCCCCTCTCTGCCCTTCTCTTGATGTGCCCTTCTCCCCTCCTCCCCGTCTCTTTCTCTCTGTGTCCTCCATCCCTGTTCCCTTCCCCCTCCTCCTTCCTGCTTCTTCTCATTCCCTCTCTCCCTCTGCTCCCCCGTCTGGACCCCTATCCTCTCTCTCTCTCTTCCACTTCCTTCCCCTCCTCACTCCTTCATTCATTCCTCTCCCTCTCTCCCTTGTTTGTTGTTGTGTTGTCATGTTCCCTCAGGTTGCCTGCAATGCATAGTGTCCCCATGTACAACAGCCCTAAACTCCGCTCTGTCCTGTGCCAATCGCACTGTCTCTGACACTCCCATCCCAATTATCCCAGTCACTGAATCAATCCACCTCA
>NW_006399814.1:2739945-2740982 GCF_000299155.1 Elephantulus edwardii | reverse complement strand
CCCATCCCAATTATCCCAGTCACTGAATCAATCCACCTCATAGACGGTCTTCCCCTCCTGCGCTGTCCCTCCACCCTCCCAAGCATGATGTCTTTCTCCAAGTACTGGTCTCTCCTTGTAACATGTCCAAAGTATGTCAGACAAAGTTTCGGAATCCTTGCCTTCATGGAGCATCCTGGTTTAACACTCTCAAGGTTGAACTTGTTCATTTTCTTAGCAGTCCATATTCAATACTCTTCTCCAACACCACAACTCAAAGGCATCAATTCTCCTTCTAGCCTCCCTAGTCACTGTCCAGTTCTCTGATGCATAGCAAGTAATTACAAAGGCCATAACCTGTATCAGGTGCACCTTAGTCTCCAGGTTGACAGCATTGCTCTTCAGTACTTTGGTGAGGTCTCTGACTGCAGACTTTCCCAATGCAATTTGACTTCTAATTTCCTGGCTGCTGGTGCCAAGATTGTCGATTGTGGAGCCAAGCAAACTAAAGCTGTTTATAATCTCAATCTCTTCACTATCCACCACGATGCTGCCAATCGGCTGAGGGGTGAGAATATTTGTCTTCTTGATATTAAGTAAACTTCAATACCTATTGAAGGCTGCAGTCCTTGACCCTCTGCAGCAAACGCCTCAGATCCTCCTCAGTTTCAGAAAGCAGGGTAGTGTCATCTGCATAACGCAGATTGTTGATGAGTCTACCTCCAATCCTGATGCCACACTTTTCATCGCATCAATATTTTAAAAAGGGTGCGCTGGGGGAGGGGAAGGTGGGGGGGTAACACGTACAACAATGAAGGAATGAAAGTCTAACTCTTTTGTAAACTTTTGTCAAAATCACAGTGAAAAAAATTTATTTAAAAAGATATTTGTGCCGTTGAAATCTTCCTCTTGCATTAAAGCCGATGAGGGAGAAAATAGTTTAAAAGTAATATATTTTAGGGCATTATGATTATCATAAGAGTCCGGAATGAGGGTTGCAGAGTGGAGTATACTCGGGGTGGGGGTGTACGGGGGGGGATTGTGTACCAATGAAGGAG
>NW_006399814.1:2729670-2739845 GCF_000299155.1 Elephantulus edwardii | reverse complement strand
AAAAATTTAAAAAATATATTTGTAATGAATAAATAAATGAAAATACAAAAAAAATTTTGTGACTGAGCTAGGCTGACACGGTGACTATACACAGTGTTCTGAGACATGGCAGTGACAGTAAGGCTGCCCAGGGACTGGGAGAGTCTACTTCTGTTGTTCATAGGAGTAATGATTAATCAGAGTCTTCTAGACAATATGTACAACTGCATGCTAAATTATTGTTTGGTTTTAAGGGGGCTGTTGTTGTTAGATGCCGTCAAGTCAAGCACGACTCATGGCACCCCTATGAACAACAAATCAGAGGGCTGAAGAAGAGAATTTTTAATTTATGACTTCAATATTAACTCAAGACAATAGTTTGAGGAGTTCATCCACACTCTAGGGCTCCTGTCTGAGTCCATGAGAATTTCAAATTCGTTTTCACATTTCCCTTTTCTGTTTTTCATAAAAAAAGTTTCACTAGCTTACTTACAAAATTTGAATATATTATTTTTAAGAACAAATTCTTTCAATTTCCCTCAACCACTCAACTCCTCAAATTGTACAATCCGATGATTAATCTCCCCCTCCTCCTGCACATCGTCAACCCTCTGCTTCCAGCCTCTCCCACCCCTCCTGGATCCTTATTCCACAATAACGGCCTTATACAGTATTTATCTTTGTGGGACTGAGTTAGTTCACTCAGCATAATGCTCTCCAGTCCCTCCCAAGTTAGGTAATAATTTACAAAGTCATTATTTCTGCGTGCTACATAGTATTCCATTGTGTAAATGTACCGTAATTTGTCAATCCATTTGTTTGTGGTTGGACATTTGCGCTATTTCCATGTTCTTGCGATGGTGAATAATGTTGCTATGAACATTAATGTACAAATCTCAGTTTGTACCTATTCTTATTTTCTCAGGGTATATTCCAAGTGGTGGAATAGCTGGGTTATAAGGAATTTCTGTGTCCAGTTTTTTGAGGAAGAGCCAAACTGCCTTTCAGAATGCTTGCATCATTTTACAAGACTATCAACAATGCACAAGAGTTCCTTTCTCACCACATCTTCTCCAACATCTATCACTTGCTGTGCTGTTAAACTTTGCCACTCTTACAGGAGTGAGATGGTACCTCACTGTGGTTTTGATTTGCATTTTTCTTATTGCCAGTGATTTGAAGCATTTCTTAATGTGTCTGTTTGCTATTCAAATATCTTCCTCTGTGAAAATTCCTTCCATGTCTTTTGCCCATTTTGTAATTGGATCAGTCTTTTTCTTGTGGAGGCCCAGGAGTATTCGGTAAACTTTTTTATAAGATTCTTGTCTGAGTTGGTATTATCAAAAGTCTGTTCCCAGTCTATACATTTTCTTTTCACCCTGTTGGGAAAAGTTTTTAATGTACACAGGGATTTAATCTTTAGACGGTCCCATGCATCAATTTTATCCTCTTCAGATTGTGCATTTCTGGTTGCATTAGGCAGTCTCTTTGTACCTTGGACCAGCGATTCTAATCTTAATCCTAGTTTGTCGCTTATAAATGTTATGGGCTTTACTCCCAGGTCTCTGATCCACCTTGAGTTTGATGTGAGATGTGGATCCTGTTTCAGCTTTCTGCAGGTGGAAGTCCAGTTTTACCAGCACCATTTGTTGAAGAGGTTATCATTTCCCCAGTTGATAGCTTTAATTTCCTTGTCGAATATCAGTTGGCCATAGATAGCTGGGTCTATTTCTGGGTTCTCAATTCTGTTCCATGGTCTATGTGCCTGTCATTGTACCAGTACCATGCTGTTCTGGTTACCACTGCTGTGTAGTAGGTTTTGAGGTCTGGGAGTACTATATCTCCAACCTCAGTTTTGTTTCTCAGAAGTGTTTTGCTTTTTTGGGGTCTCTTGTCTTTCCAAATAAGTTTGATAATTTCCCTTTCAATCTCCTAGAAAAATGAATTTGATATCTGTATTGGGATTTCATTGAACATGTAGATTGCCTTTGGTATGATTGTCATTTTCACAGTATTGAGTCTTCCTATCCGTGAACAAGGCATATTTTTCCATTTCTTTAGGTCTTTTAGTGTGTCTTTCAGAAATACTCTGTAGTTTCTTTGTATAGGCCTTTTGTATCTCTAGTTAGGTTCATGCCTAAGTATCTCAATTTGTGGTTGGCTATTGTCAATGATATTGCTTTCTTTATTTCCTTCTCTGAGTTCTCTTCGTTATTGTAAGAGAGAAATTTTTAATATGTGACTTAACTATGAACTCAAACAATAGTTTAAGGAGTTCATCCACACACCAGGGTTCCTGTCTGAGCCATGAGACTTTAAAATTCGGTTTTACATTTCCCCCTCCTTTTTAAAAATTTTTTTTCTATTAGTTTATTTACAAAATTTGAATACATTATTTTTAAGAGCAAATTCTTTCCATTTCCCTCAGCCCCATCCATCAAATTGTATAACCCCATGATTAATCCCCCTCCCCCTGCACCTCCTCAACCCTCTGCTTTCAGTCTCTCCCACCCCCCTTGTAACCTTATAGTCATTCTACAACAATGGTTTTATACAGTATTTGTCCTTGTGGAACTGATCTAGTTCACTCAGCGTAATGCTCTCCAGTCCTTCCCAAGTTAGGTAGTAATTTACAAAATCATTGCTTCTGCGTGCTGCATAGCATTCCATTGTGTGAATTTACCATAATTTCTCAATCCATTTGTTTGTAGGCTGTTTCCATGTTATTGTGATAGTGAATAACGCTGCTTTGAACATTGGTGTACAAGTCTCCATTTGTGCCTCAGTTCTCATATTCTCAGGGCATATTCCAAGTAGTGGAATAGCTGGGTCATGTGGAATTTCTATGTTCAGCTTTTTGAGGAAGCGCCAAACTGCCTTTCAGAGTGGTTGTACCGTTATACATTCACACCAACAATGTATAAAAGTACACCAATGTTCATAGCAGCTTTATTCACCATCACAAGAACATGGGTCGTATGGAATTTCTACGTCCAGCTTTTTGAGGAAGCACCAAACTGCCTTCCTGAGTGGTTGTACCATTTTACAGTCCCACCAACAGACATTTTCTCCTTTTTGAGCTGCATTCTTCTAAGGAGTTTTTGGTCTCAATACTCAGCAAGCATGGTCAGACACCATGCAGGTTTTTTAGGATCCTGGTAAAGAAGGCAGTTATCCAAGAAGGCTGTGGGTCATCTGCTCATGTCCTCTTACCCCTGACTCTTCCTCTTCTGTTTCTCCACGTGAACAGAGACCAATTGCTGTTTCTTAGATGGCCTCATGAAAGCTTTAAAGACCCAAGAAGCTGTACAAAGAAAGAGAAGCCGGAATAATTTCACTTAGCATGTTATCATGCCAGTTAATTGAGATGTTGCATGAAACCAAGACCCCTAACTTCAAAGCAAGGAACCAAATTTCATGAAGCTTCTGGTTGTACATGACAACCTCTCCAGCCACTCGGTTTTCCTTTTCAGTTGTTAGAAATACATCTATCACACAATTACTTCCAATTCAATTTTTTACAAGTGTATAACTTACTGGTAGCGTTTACAGTGACTTGTTTGTACAACTCTGCCTTTAATCAATATGATTTTTCCATCACTACTCACGGTCCCCATTTCTCCCTCCCTTCCACCTCTGCCAACCGCTAAAAAACATCGGCAATGATACATGTTCTTCTATTTTTATATAAACACGATAATAAAACATGTGATGTCTAGTTATGAACTTATTTCACACATCCATATTGTGGATACAGCTGCATCCATATTGTACAAAGATTTTCAATGTCCTACTGGTAAAGTTGAACGTATGTGCTACGTTTTGTTCATTTATTCATCTGTTAATAGACATTTAACTGGTTGCCACTTTCTGCCTGTTGTGAAGAATGTTTCAGAGAGGCTTGTGCATGGAGTTCTTTTGGAGTATCTGCTTTCCTGTCTTTTGGGTTTCCTAGTTACCATTCTACTGAATCCCACTGGGTTGCTTTGCTTCCGTCTGCTGATGATGTTGTTTCTCTGCTATGAATTCCTCATTCACGTTCTTTCCAGTTTTTCTCCTGATTGCCTTTCTCAATCCTGTTTTATGTAGCTCTTTATACATAGTGTTTATTAATCTTTGCCTTTTAACATATAATGTATGCATTTCTTTTTTTCTTTTAACTTTTCCCATGATGCCATTTTATCACTTTAAACTTTTATGTTGACAAATTTCTTTCTTTACAATCTCTGAGTTCTATATTTTTCCTAGAAAGATTTTTAAAAATACTTTATTGCTCAGAATAGTTTATTTCCCCCTGATATATAGTAATTGTCTCAATAGGAATTATTGAAGCAATCGCTCCAGTCCTGTGTGGCAGGGTGACCTTCATGCCATGCCACCATCGCACGTATGCCGGGGTCTTCTTCTGGGTTTTATTAGTCTTTTTATTGATCTCCCCATTTATCCCCATGTTAATAGTCTCTTGTGAACACATTAGGGCACTTGCTGGCTATCTGATGGGGAGTCCATTTACAATGTTCTTTATTTGTATTCTCGTAGGTCCACTTGCCAGTTTTATGCTTTAAAAGTGCTTTAAGATTAATTTAATTTTCACAAAATACACAGTTGGGATTTGGGTTGGAATTGCATTAAATGTGTGTGTAATTTAGGACAAGCTGACATTTCACAGTATTAAGTCTTGTGCACAAAAACAATGTGTAGCTCACATTTGGGCCGCTCTGCTTTTGTACTGTCTTAGGTGAAGAGATTGAAATTGTTCACAGCTTTAGTTTGCTCGACTCCACAGTCAACACTCTTGGCACCAGAAGCCAGGAAATTAAAAGACATATCGTGACGGGAAAGTCTGTGGTTAGAGACCTCTCTAAAGTACTGAAGAGCAATGATGTCACTCTGGAGACTAAGGTGTGTCTGATACAGGCCATGGTCTTTGCTATCACTTGTTATGCATCAGAGAGCTGGACAATGACTAGGGATGATAGAAGGGGAATTGATGCCTTTGAGCTGTGGTGCTGGAGAAGAGTATTGAACATACCATGGATTGCTAAGAGAGCAAACAGGTTCATCCTGGAGAAGGTTAAATCAGGCTGCTTCTTGGAGGCAAGGATTCTGAAGCTTTGTCTGACATACAATGAACATGTTGCAAGGAGGGACCTAATCCTTGAAGAGGGATGCCATGCTTTGGAGGTTGGAGGGACAGGAAAGGAGAGGAAGATCTTCTATGAGATGGATTGATTCAGTGACTGGGCTAATGTGGGTAGGTGATTCAGAGATGGTAAGATTAGCACAGGATAGAGCAGAGTTTAGGGCTGTTGTACAAAGGGTCACCAAGAGTTGCAGGTGACTTGATGGCACATAACAACAACAACAACAACAGTCACCCAGTAGAACCATAACAGAAATCTCAGCAGGGGAGAGCTCTGGAGTCTGAAGAGCAGGGGTGGGCTGCCTCACATCCCGGAGGCTGGAAGTCCAGCCCAGCATCTCAGACGCCTGGGTTTCTCTTCTGAGCCTCCTTCTCTCTTTCTGCCTCTGCGGCTGGTCCTTCGTGTTCATTGTGTATGTATGTCTGTGTCTGTTCTGATGTTTGTAGAACTAAAAATTGCTTAAGTTTAGGACTCTAACTATATTGTATTAAATAATTACTGTAACAAAGGAAATATTTCAAAACATAGTCAAATTTATGAAAACTGAGGTTAGACATTCATATTTTGGGGAAACATATTACAACCAATATTGTTACATTGTTAGATATCACCAAGTGTCAACTACAGTATAGGACTTTTCAAAATGTTTCTTACTCTCTTGCATAAATTAAACATATTTTGTTTATCACATAGTTCCCCCCCCTTTTCTTCTGGAGAATCTGTATCTTTTTAGATAACATGAATGTAGTTGTTGTAATGTGCCATCAAGTTGCCTATGACTGACTCACAGTGACCCTATGTACAATAGCTCTGAACTCAGCCCCATTTCACTGTCTCTGACACACCCACCCCTATTACCCGAGTCACTGAGTCAATCCATCTCATCCAGCGTCTTCCCCTCCCGTGCTGTCCGTCCACATTTCCAAGCATGATGTCCTTCTCCAAGGATTGGTCACTCCTGGTCACATGCCTAAGTATATGATGGAGCAAAGCTCTAAAATTCTTGTCTTCAAGGGGTAGACTCATTTCACCGTCTCCAGGAAAGACCTGTTTGTTCCCTTGGAAGTCCTTTGTATCGCCAATGGTCTTCCTCAGTTCCACAACTCAAAGGCATCAATGCTGCTTCTACCATCCTTATTCACTGTCCAGCTCTCTAATGCATATCAAGTATCAAAGACTATGGCTTAGATTAGTGATCTCTGGTAGCCTAGTGGGAAGAAGCTGTGCTGCAATCCCTAAAGCATGAAGTTCAAGTCCACCAGCTGCTCTATGGGAGGAGCATGGGCAATCGCTTTCCATGTGATTAACTGTTTCTTAAAACTCACTGGGGAGTCAGCTATGGGTTAGCTCCAACTCAACGGTGCACAACAACAATCAATGGTCAAGCACACCTCAGTCTCCAGATTGACACTGTTGCTCTTCAGTTGTTTGGAGAGGCCTCTGACAGCAGATTTTCCCAAAGTAATTTGTCTTTTAATTTCCTGGCTGCAGATACCAAAAGTGTTGATTATGGAGTGAAGCAAACTAAAACTGTTAATAATCTCAATCTCTTCATCATCTATCATGATGTTGTCAATTGGCTCAGTGGTGAGAATCTTTGTTTTTTTGATGTTGAGCTTCAATCCATATTGAAGGCTGCAGTCCTCAACCTTCTGCAGCAAGCGCTTCAGGTCCTCCTCAGTTTCAGCAGGCAGGGTTGTGTCATCTGCATAACGCAGATTGTTTATAGATCTTCCACCAATCCTGATACCACATTTCTCCTCACAGAGCCCAGCCTCCCGGATTATCTGTTCTGCATACAGATTGAAAAGGTATCGAGATAGAATGCATCCCTGGCATACACCCTTCCCAAGTTTTAACCATGCAGTGTTTCCTTGCTCTGTTCTGACGACTGCCTCCTGGTCCAAGTATAGGTTTTGGGTAAGCACATAAATGTGTATAATTAAATGTTCTAGGATTCTCAGTCTTTGAAATTAGGTACCATCAAGTACAGTGTGACTCACAGCAACACTATGAGCAACACATCTGAACTCTGTTCTATCCCGTACCAACCTCGTAACCTTGGACACTTTTGAGTCCATTGCTATAGTCACTGTGTCAATTCACCGGGCTGAGGGTCTCTCCTTTGCCATTCCTCCACCTTTCTAAGCATAATGCACTTCACCAAGGAATAGCCTCTCCTAGAAACATGCCCAAAATATATGAGACTAAGCTTTGCTTTCCTTGCTTGCAAGGAGCACTCTGACGACAATTTCCCCAAAACATACTTCTTTGGTTTTGGCTACGCATGGGATACTCAATACTTTCCTCAAACACTACAGTTCAAACAATTTTTCTTCTGTCATCCTTCTTCTCTGTCCAGCTCTCAGATTGTGTCCAGCTAGTGATTGAAAAGATCATGGTCTGAATCAGGCCCACATTAATCCTCCAGCTAACATCATCGCTCCTAGGTAGTCTGGAGAGGTCCCTGATTGCAGACTTTCCCAGTACAGCACCTCCCGATCTGACTGCCGGAGCCAAGTTTATTGACTGTGGGTCCAAGTAAGATGAAATCGTTGACAATTGCAATCTTTCCTCTGTCTCTCATGATCTTCTACAAACAACAGTTTTAAGTTCTTCTCACTTTCAGCAGGTAAGGTTGTGTCATCTGCGTAATGTAGGGTATTGAAGAGTCTTTCTCTTGTCCTGATGCCGCATTCCTCTTCATAGATTGCAGCTTCTCAAAGAATCTTCTCAGCTACAGATTGAACAGCTTTGGAGAGAGGATACAACCCTGACACAAGCCTTTCTTAATTCGACACCATGCAGTGTTCCCTTGCTCCGTTTGTACAACAGCTTTTTAGTCTAGGTATAGATTCTGCATGAACAAACTTTTGTGTTCTGGGATTCCCATTCTTTTCAATGTTAGCCACAATTTGTGATGATCTACACAATTAAATGCCTTTGTATAGTCAATAAAGCACAAATAGACATTCTTTTGGTATTCTTCACTTTCAGCCAAGTCCATCTGATAGCAACGTTGATATCCTTGGTACCACAACCTCTTCTGAGCCCAGCTTGGACTTCTGGAATTTCCTTGTCTATATACTATTAGAATCTTGGATGGTAGTTTTCTGTGTTGTTATTTTCTGTAATAATTGGCAAGTTTGTTGAAGGTGTGGTAGATTGATGTAAGTAATTTAAAGAAGATTATCTGTACCTTTAATGTGTTCAACTTTTTAAAAAATAGATATGTAATCCATCAAATGCATTCTGTATTTATCAAGATGCTGATAGATTTTATTTTCTCCTTCATCAGTTTGTGGACAGAAATAAGTTTTCTGAAGTTGAGACAGGCTTGCAATTCTGACACCAAGCCTTTTGAGTTCTGATGTATTATTCTTTCAGTACCGTTTTGGGATCAAGTTGGTGCTATACTATTTAAAATCATTGACATTACAGTATGGAAATGGTATTTTTCTTTATGACATACTGTTCTTACTTGGCTCTAGATGTCAGCATTAAAGCATATTCAAGACTTTTTCCAATACCTTTCTATCTTTCTGGAAGTTCTGGAAGATTTTGTTTATTAAGTTAAGATTTGGTAGAAGGTACTTGCATCCATTTTGGTGCAGATTTTCCTATGATGATTTAAGGTTTCTTTTTGGTAATTTGACCTTTTTAGTTATCTCTTTATGCATTCACGAGACAGCGGCTCTCATCAGTGTGTTCCTACGTGCACATATTTTACTTTCAGAAGTTATAACTATTACATTACTTTCCTAGGATTATTGTTCTCTCTCAGATTTTTCAAGTTCACTTCAATAGCATTTCAAAGAAAAGGCTTTTGATTTTACTAATCAAGTCCACTTCTTGAGTTATATTTTTATCTTTATGACTCCCTAGAGGCACAGTGTACAGTCACAAGAGTTTTGACATATGCATCAACCTCAGGGAAATCACCACTCTAATCAAGAAGTAAGCTCCCATTCTGACAAACGCCTCCTTGTGCCCTACCGCCCACGCTGTCCTACCACCCTCTCCCCAGATCAACAAGTAGTACATACTTTCCCCCCATAAAGCAGTTGCACAGGATAGGACAAGTTTTTGATCTGTTGTTCATAAGATTCCTCTGAGTCAGAATGGACGTGATAGCACTTGAAACCAACAAAAAGTCTGCAAGTTTCTATACATTAAATGAGAGAGCCATTTCACTTTGTTGTAAGGATTTCTTCATTTTGCATGATTTTCCAGTGCATCCTTTCTTTGTAGAGCATCTGTGGTTCCTTTTCATTTCTAAGTTACACAATTTTACAAGGATCTGCCACAATTAGTTCATTTCTTCCTCACTCAAGTACATTTAGGAATTTTCAAGCTTGACCATTGTGAGTTGAGCTGAACATGAACATGAATTGTTATGAACATTCGAGTACGATACTCATGCCCAGTTGGTGGGATTGTAAAATGGTACAACCACTCTGGAAGGCAGTTTGGTGTTTCTTCAAAAAGATGAACATAGAAATTCCATATGACAAACCTAGTCTACTGCTTGGAATATGTTGTTGTTGTTATGTGCCGTCGAGTCGGCTGCGACTCATAGCGACCCTATGTACAACATCCCTAAACTCTACTCTGTCCTGTGCCAATCGCACTGTCTCTGACACTCCCATCCCAATTATCCCAGTCACTGAATCAATCCACCTCATAAGGAAATTAGAACTGAGGCAACACATGGAGATTTGTACACCAATGTTCATAGCAGCATTATTCACCATCGCAAGAACACAGAGACAGCCCAAATGTCCAACCACAATCGAATGGATTGAGATATTAGGTTACACAACGGAATACTACGCAGCATGTAGGAGCAATGATTTTGAAAATCCCTAAGGAACTACCATCAGCTGATGAGTTTGGAATCACAGAAGCCATGGAACTTCATATATAAGTTATTAGATCGAGGGCTGGTGAAAGGGAGATAGATGTGAAGGGAGAGGGTAGAAGAGGCTGGATATCCTGGTGGATGATGGAGCAGGGAAATAAGTGGGTAAAGACGCATGTGAGAAAGGCAGG
>NW_006399814.1:2701850-2726828 GCF_000299155.1 Elephantulus edwardii | reverse complement strand
GGGTGGAGGGACGGCGCAGGAGAGGAAGGCCCTCTATGAGGTGGATTGATTCAGTGACTGGGATAATTGGGATGGGAGTGTCGGAGACAGTGCGATTGCCACAGGACAGAGCGGAGTTTAGGGCTGTTGTACACAGGGTCGCTATGAGTGGCAGGCGACTCGATGGCACATAACAACAACAACAACAACAGCTTGGAAGAGACAGGGGAGCATTATGCTGAGGGAACTAACTCAGTTCCTTGAGGACAAATCCTGTGTAAGGACATTATTGTAGAAAAAGGTAAGTAGTAAAATGGGTATGAGGATCTAAGGGGGGGGCAGAGGGGTGAGGATGGGCAGGGGGTAATCATAGGGTGGAAGGAGTGGGGGTTAAGGAAATGGGAGAGATCTGGTATGGAAACAATGTATACCAACTTTGTAAGTAAAAAAGTATAAAATAAACATTTTATTGAAAAAAGTACACTTTTTCTTGAGTGACTGTCTAGAAGTGAAAGAGCTGCACCATTCCGTCAACTTACTTGTCTTCTCACTAACACCACCCCTTTGATGGTCGGGCCTTTTATTTTAGAGCTGCATTGACTACCCTCCTCTAGAAGTCAGACCTTCCCACTGACACTGCCCTTCGGAGCCCTTGGCTGTGAAGCACCGGCACTGGACATCCAGCAGAGACTGTCATTTGCCTTAATAGCCACATGCAGGACATCATCTCACCATGCCATCCGTGGAGCTGAGCTGGAACACTCCAATACCCACCTGGAGTGCATCCTGCCGTGTCCCCCCAGCCTTCAACCGGATCCCGCTACAGGATGTCCGTATGCCCGGTTTGCTGTCAGAGGTAGAACACTTCTCTGTCAGCTTGTTGTATTAGGATAATGGTCTGCATATTGCGAATCACCTTCTAGAGGAAGTATCTATTCTTGCTGGGTTATCATTGTGCTAATTACTCCAGCACTTGTTTGTAAGTTTGATGGTCTGGTGTCACTTGTGGTTTGCTGTGATGCTATGTCACCGATGTATCATATGCCACAAGGTTCATCCAAGATGGATAGTGGAGCTCCGAGATTAAGACAGACTAGGAAGCAGGATTGGCCGGCCATCCACCTCTTAAGTACTAAGCCTCTGAAAACTCCGTGAATAATAGAGGAACACAGATAGGTGTAGTGTTAGAGGTAGAACCTGTGTTTTTATGTCAACCAAATAAGGAGAAATAGCTACAAACATCCTTCAATAAGTGAAATGTGAAACATATGAAATAGGAAGGTTGGAAAACTAAAAGATGTGGAAAATGAAATGGAATGCATAAGCATCAATATTCTAGGCATTTTTGAAATGAGATGAGATGAGATGAGATGAGATGAGATGAGATGGACTAGCTATGGCCACTTTGATTCAGAAAATCACTTGGTATACTATGTTGAGAATGAAAACCAGAAAAATAATGGTGTTGCATTTGTAGTTAAAAAGACAATTTGAATTTCTTTCCAGAAATATAATGTGGTGAGTGATAGAATACTATCCATACATGTACAAAGAAGATTGGTTAATATAACTATATTATTTAAAAATGTACCATGGACTGCCAAGAAAACAAACAAATTCATCCTAGAGAGAGTTAAACCAGGCTACTCCTTGGAAGCAAAGATTCTGGGGCTTCGTCTGACATACTTTGGACATGTTCCAAGGAGAGACAGATCTTTGGAGAGGGACATCATGCTGGGCAGAGTGGAGGGACAGCGCAGGAGGGGAAGACCCTCTATGAGATGGATTGATTCAGTGACTGGGGTAATCGGGATGGGTGTGTCAGAGGCAGTGTGGTTGGCGCAGGATAGAGCAGGGTTTAGGGCTGTTGTACATGGGGTCGCTATGAGTTACAAACGACTCGACAGCACATAACAACAACAACCCCTATAGCTACAACCAAGGAGGAGGAAATTGAAGATTTTTACCAAATCTTGCAGTACAAAATTGACCAGACATGCAATCGAGATGTGTTAATGATAATTGGTGACTGGAATGCAAAAGTTGGAAACAATGAAGGAGGAATGGTAGTCAGAAAGTATTGACTTGATTGCAGAAATGTGGCTGGAAACAAAATTATTTAATTGTGCACATTCAATGATTTTTTCATTGCAAATATCTTTAAAAAACACCACACAAAAGATTAACTTTACCATGGTCCTGTCCTGATGGGCTGCATTGGCATCATCCTGGCTACATATTGGTGGAAGGAATCATTGGAGAAGCTCCGGGTCCAGTCAAAACCAGGTCCAGTGCCTGACTGTGGAATAGACCATCGTTTAGTCATATGAAAGGTCAAATTGAGGTCAAAGAAAATTAAACCAAGTCCATAGGAATTGAAATATGGTATCGAGTCTATTGCAATCAAATTTAAAAAAAACACACAAAAAAAATAGAATAGGTTTGAAGCATTGAGCATCAATGATCGAAGACCAGATAAGATGTGGAATAACATCAAGGATGCCATCCCTAAAGAGAGTAAAAGTTCCCTATAAAGTCAGAGGAGAAAGAGAAAATAAAAATATATGTCAGAAGAGAGCTGGAAAATTACAGTCGAGAGTTCAAAAGCCAAAACAAAGGCAAGAGATGCTGAAATAAAAGATTGAACAGAAGATTTCAAAGGGTTGCTCGAGAAAACAAAGTATTAGAATGTGCAGAGAGTTGAAAATGGATCGTAAAAAGAACTTACTTTTATGAAGTAAAAATTTATTAAGTTGGCGAGCTCTGGTGGCCTAGTGGCAGGACACTGCGCTTCAATCCCAGAGGTGTGCGGTTCAAATCCACCAGATGCTCTGCTGAAGGAGGAACAATAGCCTCCTGTACCAGTCAGATCCAATTTGACGGTACACACATTAAAAAAAAGAATGACAACAATAAATTTATGAAGTTGGAAGAATTGAAAAGCAAATTCAAGCCTCGAGTTGCAATACTGAAGGATGCTATGGAGGAAATCTTAAATAACACGGGAAGCACTAAAAGAAGATGGAAGGAATGCACAGAATCACTGTACCAAAAAGAATTGGCTGACACTGAAATATCTGAGGAAGTACCATATGATCATCGTCTCAATGGTGGTTTCATTTGGATGGCGGTCAGGCAAGGGAAGATTCTGGGGTCCTTTTTGTTGTGTGTTCCTGTTCCTTGTCCCCCCTCAAAAGTGGATGGCCCTTGAACCTTAGACTGTGGGTAAGCATGGAGCCCTGCTCGAGGGCGTGGATTTAAAATAGAATAATAATAGAATATTCTTTAAAAGACACCGCAATCATTTGCCTATTTGCTGCACCGACCAGCTTGGAGTTGCTGTGATGCTGAACACTATCCCATAGTCGTGTTAAATACCATAGTGGTTACCCATTACGTGCAATGCTTGGATGAGCTTCCAGATTGACTCATGTTCGGAAGCAGGAGTTGCATCCACTTCCTAAACTAGGTGGTTCTGGAAACTCTACAAACTCTCTTATGAATATACAGAAAAGATGTTAATCATAGAAAAACGTTCAGGTCTTTTGTGCAAAGCTTACTCTGAGTCATATTCGACTTGACATCACTTAACTAGTGATAAATGAGACTAGTTGTATTATATCTCAATGGTGGTTTCATTTATCAACATGACTAGTTATGTTCTATCTTGGAGGAATATCATTCCACTTTGCACACCACTCTTTATCAATGTGTTATATGAGGTAACCTGCGTTTGCTGTGATGCTGAACCTTGTGTCATGGGGATATCAATACCAGAATGGCTTCCCATTGTGGGCAGTGTTTGGTGGAGCTCCCTGTTATAAAACAGGTTGGGAAGCAGGAGTGGCATCCACTTCCTAAACCACGTACCTCTGGAAACTATGAACTTGGAGAAATGACGATAGTTATGGAAGGGCTTTTGGTCTTTTGTTCATGGAGTAACTATGAGTCAACCTCGACTTGATGGCAATCAACAACAACAATAACCATATGATCAAGAGTCAGTGGTAATGAAGAAAGACATTCAAGCGGCAATGAAGGAATTGGCAAAAAAAAAAGACTCCAGGAATCAATGGGAGACCAACTTACATGCTTCAACTAACAGATGCAGCCCTGGACACGCTCATCAGACTATGTTGGAAAATTTAAACTTTGCCAACCAACTGGAAGAAATCCATGTGTGTTCCCATTCCCAAGAAGGTGATCCAACAGAATGTGGAAATTATCAAATAATAGATCTAATATCATGCAAGTAAAATACTGATAAGATCATTTATTTTTTTAAAAGAAAAAGTGGCTAGAAGAAGACCTACCATAAATTCAAGCAGGATTTAGGAGAGGCTGTGACACCAGAGGTATTATTGTCGATGTCAGATGGATCCTAACTGGAGGTAAAGAATATCAGAAGGATGTCTATTATTGTTTATTGATGATGCAAAGTCTTTTGACTGCATGGCTCATAACAAATTACGTCTGACTTTGAATCCCAGAACACTTAATTGTGCTCATGTAAAACCTATACCTAGACTGAGAGTCTGTTGTGTGAACGGAGCAAGGAAACACTATGTGGTTTAAAATTAAGAAAACTGTGCATCAAGGTTGTATCCTTTCTCCATACTTATTCAATCTGTATGCTAAGCAAATTATTCAGGAAGCTGGTCTCTATCTAGAGAAGATTACGGATTCAAACTACCAATGACTTCATCTAACAAGGAACAGAATCAACATTCGTGGTACCAGTCAGGAGATCAGGAGACATATCCCTTTGGAAGTCTGCTGTCAGGGACCTCTCCAAATTATTGAGGAGCAATGATGTCAGTTGAGGACTAAGGTGTGCCTAGTTCAGACCATGGCCTTTTCAATCACTTGCTATATATCTGAGAGCTGAACAATGAATAAGGATGACAGAAGATGAACTGATGCCTTTGAGTTGTGGTGTTGGAGAGGTGACTGAATAGCCTATGGACGGCCAAGAAAATGAAAGGAGATGTCTTGGAGAGTGTGCAGTCAGAGTACTCTGTGGAGGCAAAGTTGATGAAGCTTCATCTCACATACTTTGGGCATGTTGTTAGGAGAGGCTGTTCCTTGGAGAGGGACATCGTGCTTGGAAAAGTGGAGGGTTGGCAGAAAAGAGGAAGACCCTCAAGCAGACGCACTGACACGGTGACTGCAGCAATGGGCTCAAGTGTGTCTGAGGTTGGAAGGATAGCACAGGCTAAGACAAAGTTCAGATCTGTTGTTAGTAGGATCACTGAACTTGATGACACCTGACAATAACAACAATTTACCCTTGAAAGGAATGACAAACTATTTGCAAGGCAATTATATCATTTTACATTCAGCAGTTCATAAGAGTTCTAGTAGTTCTATAGCCTTATCAGCACTTAACGTAAAACTTCATTTTACATTTTAGCCATGTTAATGGAAACAGAGATGCCAGTTTAAGGACGAAGGTGCACCTGATCTGAGACACGGCCTTTCCAATTGATTCCCATGTATCTGAAAATTGGGCAATGGTTATGGAAAACTGAAGAACTGATGCCTGTGAAATGTGGTGTTGACGGAGAGCATGAAACAAACCATGAACCACCAAAAGGAGAAACAGATCTACCTTGGAGAAAGTGTAAACGGATTGGTCCTTAGAGACAAGGATGGTGAGACTTGGTCTCATGTTAGCAGAGGGGCCGGTCCTTGGAAAAAGACCTCATTCTAGGAAAAGTAGAGAGTCGGTGAAAGCAAGCAAGCTACCCAAGGAGATGGCCTGACACAGCGAAGACAACAACGGGCTGGCAGCGACCATGGCAACGGCACCAGAGAGGGTGAGACTCAGCTCCGCGGTTATCAGTCTGTTCTGAGTCACAGCTGACTCAGTGACACCCACCAGCAGCACAATGGCTCTTTAGTCATATTGTCTGACAGTGTTAACTTACAACTAACTCAGCGGCTAGTCTGCACAGGGAGGACGCGAAAACCTGCTTCCACGAAAATTTACAGCCTTAGAAATGTGCTGTGGGTCACAGTGAGTCAGAATCGACTCATCGGCTGCGGGCTCCGTTTAATCGTTAATGAGTTTGGGACACTTCGTGTTGTACCTGTGTCTAAGTTTGACAAATACATTATTTCATGTATTTGCAATTTTGCTATCACAGAGAATGATTTTACTGCTTTTAAAATCTTCTGGACTTCACCTAGTTATGTCTATGAAAGCCTAGGAACGCAAATACTTCACGGTCTGAAGAGTGTTGCTCTTCTCAGAATGTCGTATAATTGGAATTAGAGAATATGTAGTTTTTCATCCTGACTTTATATTCATTTAACAGTATTTTCGTAGAACCAACCATGGCACAAGGTAGGGCAAGGTTCAGCTCTGTGTCATAGGGCACGATGAATCCTAGTTAACTTGACCTGACGTTAACTACTGCGTGAGCCAGACTTTCCACTCTTAAGTGTTTACGCAAGACACGTTAAAACAGATGTAGCCACACGCATACACGCACATGCGCAGCACTCATACACAAATGTTCGCAGAAGCTTTTCTGGAATAGTCACAGGTGGAAACAACTCAGCCCTTCCACGAGTAATGAGTTAAGCAATGGCTGGATGATAAACGAAGCATTGCACAGCATCTACTCAGCAATAAAAAGGCCTAACAAACTGTACGGGTGGCCAGAGAATTATGCGAAGGGAAAGCAGCCCATCACACAAGGTTAAACACTGTACGTCTCCATGTATGTGTCCTTTTTTTCCTAGCCTGTACTCTTTTTTAAACATCAGTTTTAATGAGCTTGTGTCCTTCTTGAGATGACACAGCCATAGCATGTAGAACACGTCAGCCGTTTGCAGTGGGCAGAGAGGAGAAGTGGCATAGACACAGAAGAGCAGCACGAGGGTCTGTGTGGTGAAGGAAACAGCCTGTCTTGTGATTGTATCAGTGCCAATTTCCTGGCTGTGATATATTACTATGGTTTTGTAATATGTTGACATCAGGGGAGCTTGATAAGAGATAATATGGGATCTCTGTATTATTTTTTACAACAGCTTGTGAACGTACAATTATCTCTGATGAAAAGCTTAATTGGAGTATTATCCCACTCCCTTCTTCCTTCCATGTCGTTTTGCTTTGTTAGTTTTCCTGATGAACTTTATAATCAACTTTCTAACTATAGAAATAACAATAGCAATATACTGTGACATGACGAAAAACTCAGTAATTTGAATCGTTCTCTGTATGAAATGAAGCTTGCTTTCTAGCTTCTTGTTTTTTTCATCTTCAGAATTAATCTTGGTTGCGGCTTGCTGAGATTCTTGGATGTCTGTCTACTTTTCCCCCCAACAAATTTAAAAGTTTTCCAGTCATTTTTATTCAAATATATTCTTTTAATGAACTTCATGCAGTTTCATTTTGGGGGACTCAAACACTATGAGTATTTGGTCTTTTCATATTTTCCACAATTTGTGGAGATGCTGCTTATTTCTTTTTTTTTTATTAGTCCGTGTTCTTTTGTTCTGTTAAGAATATGTCATTTCCACTGATAGAATTTCGAGCCCAATAATCTAACTTCTGGTATTGTCATTTGGTATTAAATATTTGAAGTGGACATTTTTCTTAGATATAGTAATTTCTTTAGTTATGAAAAAGTATTTTCTTATTTTTAATGCCTTCAAATTCTGAGAGAAGTAGGTGGCTTTAGGATTTGAGGAAGACTCATCAATAAATTGTGCTCATAGCTCATATGATACCCTGCTAGCTGAAACTGAAAGTGAGGAGGACTTGAAATGCTTGCTGTAGAAGATTAAAGATTACAGCCTTCAATATAGATTACATCTCAGAATCAAGAAGACGAAATTCCTCACCACGAGGCCAAGAGACTACATCATGACATATGGAGAAGAGACTGGAATCGTGAACAATGTCAACTTACGTGAATCCAAAATCAATATCCATGGTCAGAGTAGTCAAAATATCAACATGTTGCATTGGGAATATCTGCTGTTGAGGACCTCTCCAAAGTACTATCGAGCAACAATGCCAGCTTAAAAACTGAGGTGCACCTGATCCGAGCTGTGGTCTTTTCATTTACTTCCTGTGCATTGGAAATATGAACAATAAATGAGGCTGACACAAGAATAGAAGCCTTTGAGGTGTAGGGTTGGAAATGAGTGTTGAATATCTGATGGACTAACAAAGAAAGAAGCAAATACGTTTTTGGAGAAAGTCCAGACGGAGCACTCCTTAGAGACAAGGATGGTAAAACATAATCTCGTATCCTTTGAGCACGCCGTTAGGAGTTCACGGTCTTTTGGAAAAAGCATCATGCTTGAACAGGTGGATGATCAGTAAAAGGAGGAAGACCCTCAACAAAATGGGTTGGCACAGTGGTTGCAATAATGGGCTGAAGCATATCAGAGACGAGGTGGATGGCACAGGAGAGGCCAGGGTTTGGGTCCACTGACTGTGGGGTCACTATGAGCTTTGACTTGGCAGCACCTAACAGCCATACGCATTACGTTTGTTTGAAGAGTCTCCACCCTTATTTGTAAAGCTGGATTATAGTGATTGCTTTAAGGTCTTTTTTTCTAAAAGTTCCAATAGATATGACATCTTGATATTTCCCTTGATTAATTTTCCCTGTGTTAGTTAAGACTCTTCCTGGTGCTCTGTGTGCTAAAAGATTTTTGGTGGTTCTGTGCACATTTTCAAAATGATGCATTGAGACTCTAGATCATATAGAGACTGAGGGAAAGTTGATTATTCTTCTAGTTCACAGGCTATGTTGATGGTTCAGAGTCTTCTCTGGTATCTGTAGACTATAGTTATGACATGCATTCAAAGGTTTTAGAGTGATTTTTATATTTGCATCACCCAGTGGCTCCTCTGGGTCCTGTTGGTATTGTTATGTGCTGTCTATTCACTTGTGACTCATAGCGACCCTATATACAATAACTTGGAACTCTGCTCTATCTTGAGCCAATTTCATTGTCTTCAACACACCTACCCTCGTTACTCCAGTTACTTTGTCACTCCATTTCATCCGGGGTCTTCCTCTCCTGTGCTGTCCCTCCACCTTTCCAAGCATGATGTCCTTCTCCAAGGACTTGTCTCTCCTGGCCATGTGCCCAAAGGATGTGAGATGGAGCTTTAAAATCTTTGCCTACAAAGAGCATGCTGGTTTCACTCACTCCAGGACAGATCTGTTTGTTTTCTTGGATGTCCATGGTATGTTCAAGACTCTTCTCCAGCACCACAATTCAAAGGCGGAGATTTTTCCTCTGTCATCTTCATTCATTGTTAATTTTTCTTTTTTTTTATGTATAGCAAGTAATTTCAAAGACCAAGGCTTGGACCACGTGAAACCTTAGTCTCTAAACTGACATCATTGCTCCTCAGTATTCTGGAGAAGTCCCTGACAGCAGACTTTCCCAGTGCAATTCATTTTTAAATTACCTGGCTACTGGTACCGAGAGAGTTGATTAAGGGGCCAAGCAAGCTGAAGATGTTAACAATCTCAGTCTCTCCTCCATCAGGCGTGATGCTGCCAATTGGTCCAGTGGTGAGAATCTTTGTTTTGATGATGTTGAGCTTCAATCCATATTGAAGATTATACTCCTTGACCTTCTGCACCAAATACTTCAGCTCCTCCTTGGTTTCCCAAGCAAGATTGTGTCATCTGCATAATGCAGGTTGTTGATGAGTCTACCTCCAATTCTCAAAATCAGCGACAAAATTTTAGGATCAGATTAATACAAGCACAAGTTTGAGGTGAGCCTAGAAATAAATAGCCAACACTGTAGGACAAACACTGTAGGACTCTCTCTAAAGACCTCCCTGTCTCCATGATCTGGGCTCTACCTTTCAGCTCCATGGGGCTCTGCTTTTGGTCCTGGCTGCAAAGCCAAAGCACAAACTCCTTGGCTGAGGAACTTGGCAGACGCACTGGCTACGTCTGTATCTGCACCAGGACCATTGCCAACACAGAAAGAAGAAAACAGAAAAAGAAGTCTACTCAACTCATACTCTTGAATTTTAGCTCCTCACAGAATTTTAGCAACTTGACTGTTTATTTCTGCTGACATCATTCAGCCACACCCACCATATGCGTAGTATAACCAGGTGGCTGGAAAGTGAAAACATTGGGAGAAAAGTGTCTTCTCTTCTGTTTGGTTCTTGTTATTATTGGTTGCTGCCAAGTCAACTCCAGCCACCCAAGAAATACTGCCAAGCCCTGCACCATCTTCACGGCTGTGTTGACTCCATTGTTGGGGCCACTGAGTTGCCATGTTATGTGATTTTTCCTTCACTTTCAATGAACCTCTGTTTACCAAATGTGACTCTCTTCTCCATCATTGCTCTTTCTTGATGAAGTATCTAAAATAAGCAAATCAAGTTTCACCAGCCTCGCATCTAAGGCATGTTCCACTTGTCCGAGGATGGTTCCTTTGTTCCTCAGTCAAGGCAACTATTCCGCTGGAGCTAATTCCTGGCCAAACTACCAGTGGGGTTTTGGAGGCTGTAGATCACACTGGAGGAGATTTTCCATCTTTCTTTCATGAAGTGCATCGTGGATTTGAACCATCAGAGCAGTCTCACATTTTGGCCAGCACTGCAGCTTTCTCCAGACTGCACCACCAGAGATACCATCATCCTCTGACATTATTTCTGTTGTTAGGTGACATTAAGTATGATTTATAGTGACCCTAGGAACAGCAGACTGACCCTTGTCCTGTCCTGCGCCATCCTCACCATCTCTGACACACTCAAGCCCATTGCTTTAGTCACTGTGTCAATCCACCTGATTGAGGGTCTTCCTTTCACCATCCCCCACCCTTCCAAGTATGATGTCCCTTTTCACAGAGTAGCCTCTCCTAGCAACATGCCCAAAGTATGTGAGACAAGGCTTGATCATCTCTGCCTGCAAGGAGCACTCTGGCTGCACCTTTTCTAAGAAGACATCTATTTGTTCTTGTGGCAAGTCCATGGGCTATTCAGTACTCTTCTCCAACACCACAGTTCAAAGGTATCAATTCTTCTACTGTAATTCTTGTTTATTGTACAGCTCTCAAATGCTTATCAAGTGATTGAAAAGACCGTGTTCTGAATCAGGTACACCTTAGTCTTCAAAATTACATCACTGCTCCTTGATTATTAGGAGAGGCCCCTGACTACAGACTTTCTTGTGCAGTGCATCTCCTGATTTCCTGATTGGGGATTTTCTCCTGAGAGTTCACAATATATCCAATATTCCTTGTCAATACCATTATCTACATATATCAACCCTTCTCTGTCTCTTTATCTTGTTGTCCAACTTTTGCCTGTGTATAAGGTGACTGAAGAGACTCTGGGATAGCCATAGTCTTTTCAGACATACCTTAGTCATCAAAATGATATCTCTGTTTTTATCACTTTGAAAATACCTGGGAATCCTCTTTTCCATTCCTCAAAGCAGAAAAGTAATTTTCCTTGGAGTTCTTCCACATAGCACAGGGTCTCTTTGCAGATCTTGAGGTCATGTTGAAGCCGGGATAATATTGGAAGAAACTAATGATAAACTGTTATTAGTTAGTAGGTCTGTGAATTGTCTCCTTCACCAATCCACTGGCTACTAAATTCAGAGTCTTAAGAAGCTCGATGCCTCAGTCCACAGTTTGCAATCACAGGCAGTGCAACAGGCAGGTTGTAAAAGGCTCACTCCTTGGCTAGAACCCTATCCACATAGGCAAAATGGTGATTTCGGTCCTCTTATGATGTATGTGGTTGAACAGGGTCTCTCATGGCTGATTGTTGCTGTTATTATGTGCTGTCGCGTCACCTGTGTCTCATAGCAACCCTATCCTGTGTACAATAGCTCTGAACCCTGCCCTATTCTGAGCCAGTCCCACTGACTCTGACACGCCTCCTCTCATTACTCCAGTTATTCTGTCAATCCAGCTCATCTGGGATCTTCCTCTCCTGCGTTGTCCCTCCACTCTTACAAGCTTGATGTCCTACTTCAAGATCTGGTCCCTTCTGACCATATATGCCCCAAATATATGAGACGGAGCTTCAAAATCATAGCCTCCAAGGAGAACTCCAAGACAGAACTGTTTGTTTTCTTGGTGCCCCATAGTATGTTCAAGACTCTTCTCCAGTACCACAACCCAAAGCCATTGATTCTTCTTCTGTCTTCCTGAGTTGTTGTCCAGCTCTCTGATGCATTGTTAAGACCATGGCCCAGATCAGACACACTTTAGTCTCTAAACTGACATTGTTGCTTTTCAGTACTCTGGAGAGGTTGCTGACAGCAGGCTTCCCCAGTGCAATTCATCTTTTGACTTTCTGACTTCTGGTGCCAAAAGTGTTGATTGTGGAGCCGAGCAAGCGGTAATTGTTAACAACATCAATCTTTTCTCCATCTATCATGGTACTGCCAATTGGCCATAGTGATTTGCGTTTATTTTATGTATTCATATTGTAGCTCAATTTGAACCACATAATCATGTTTGGTCCTTTCCTTCACTACTTAAAAAAAATCAAATTTCTTTTTATTTTAAATTAATTTGTATACATTGTGTTTCATTCATATACATTCTTTTTATTCAGATTGTGTCTTATACCATCATTCTCATATATTTTGTAAAATTATCAATATTGATCTATGCCCACAATTATCCCATCTCGTCAGGATCTTTTCTAATTCCTTCACCCTTTCCCTCCACCCACCAAACTCTGAGACCTCATGATCACCCCCTTCCCTTCCCTTCAGCCCTCCGCACTCACCTTCCAGTTTTGGACATTTTTATACATTTACATAGAGCTTTCTAAAAGTTATCTGAAAATGAAGGATCACTACTAATTATCTGTGGTAAGAAATGTTCATTTTCCCAGTTACATTACAATATTTTATTTTGATTATGGAGATTTTAGTCTGCTAAAGTGTTTTTACTTTTTATACGGGTAATGTAATCTTCTGTGTGTTGTTGTTGTTCTTATGTGCTTTAGCTGTAGTCACCTGAGACTTACATTTTTTGTCAATGTCTTCAGTGCAGTGTGAAATTTTTCTTTCATTACCACTGGCTCTGTTCAATTGGTTATTGTTGTTGTTAAGTGCGTTGAGTCTCTTCAACTCATAGTGACCCTATGCACAATAGCTCTGAAGCCTGCCCTGTCCTGTGCCTCTGTCACTGTCTCTGACAAACCCACCCCCAGTACTCCAGTTACTGTGTCAGTCTATCTCATCTAGAGCCTTCCTCTCCTGTGCTTGGCCTCTACTCTTCCAAGAATGATGTCCTTTCCCAAAGACTGGTCCCTCTTGACCACATGCTCAAAGTATGTGAAACAGAGCTTCAAAACCCATGCCTCCAAGGAGCAATCTGATTTCATTCTCTCCAGGACAGACCTCTAAGGAGAACCTAGTTGCACTTCCACCCAAGACAGGCTTGTTTGTTCTTTTGGTGGTCCATGGGATATTCAACACACTTCTCCAACAACCGAATTCAAAGGCCCTGATTCTTCTGTCATCATTATTCATTACCCAACCTTCAGATGCAGTGGAAGTAACTGAAAAGACTTGGATCAGATGCACTTTAGTTTTTGAACTGGTATCTTTGCTCTTAAACATTTTAGAGAGATCCTTGACTTCAGATTTTCCCAATTTAACAGGTCTTTTGGTTCTTTCTTTTTTTTACATTTTTAATAATTTTATACTGGTTTATTTACAAAGTTTATAGACATTGTTTTTCACACTGGATCTTTCCCCTTTCCTTTACACACCCGCCCTCCACCCATGAACATGTGCGACCCTATGATTAACCCCCCATCCTGGATCCTTACGCTTGTTCTACAATAATGTTCTTATACCGCATTTGTCTTTATGAAACTGAGTTAGTTCACTTAGAATGTTCTCCAGTCCCTCCTATGTTGGCTAGTAATTTGCAAAACCGTTGCTGCTGCATGCGGCGTGGTATTCCAACGTGTGAAAGTACCATTATTTCTCAATCCATTTGTTTGTGGTTGGACTTTTTGGCTGTGTGCATATCCTTGCAATGGTGCATAACACTGCTATGAACTTTGGTGTACAAATCTCTGTTTGAGCCTCAGTTCTCATTTTCTCAGAGTAGATTCCAAGCAGTGGAATAGCTGGGCCATACAGAATTTCTATGTTTCTTGACCGCAATATGAGTGTTGATTGTGGATCCAAGTAAAATGAAATCATTGACACCTCTAATCTTTGCTCAAGCAGAGGGGCAGGGAAACAGAAATCTACAATCAGACACGTTACCACAATATCCTCCACCGTGGCCTCGGGTGCACCGCCGGTCATAACGTTGGTGTGGGGTTGGGGATATTTCATTCTGATTTACAGAGGGTCATTACGGTCTGTAGCTGACTCACCAGAACAGCAATGTGCCCTTTAGCACTTTCCATCCTGCGCCCCTACCCCGAAGCCTTTTAAGGTGAATTTCTCTAAGTAGAGCTTCTGGGAAGAACATAGTCAAGAGCTTAGTATTCTTTTTCTTTAAAGTTTAAAATTTATTCTACCTCCACACTAAAAGTTAAAAATAATAGACACAATTTTATGTTGGAATTTGATGTTCTATTATTTTGAGCCTTATTTCTGAAGGAGAAAGAACATGCATTTACATAATTGGGTTCTTATCTGAAGAAAGCGGAATCTGCTAAAACTTTTGAGGTTTACTTGCCATTAATAAACACTTTCCTTTGCAGGATTTCAAATAATGACTTCACCAAAATATGGCCAGGTGAGATATTACAACATATTTCTCCTGTCATTTTAATTTCCCTCTATTTGTTTCCAAATGGAATTCTAGCATGTAGTTAAAGAAGGAAAAGTAATACATACACATACATATAAAATTTAGGATACTATTCAAATACTTTCATTAAGTATAACTTAATGCTTAATGGAAAACCTTTAACATTTCCATTCAACGCATATTTATCAAGCACCAACTTTGTACATATTCCTACATTAGATGTAGGAGGTGTAAAGTTGTTATACAATTAATGGAAAAGATTCGCATTGAATTCTCGATTCTCACACCTCTGTGGTTGAGGCAGAGCTGTTCTGTAACCATGTGGATTAGTTACTTGTGTGACAGTCACTTCTGGTCGTTTGTTTTCTCACCTTATTGTCCCTCCACTGATACATGACCTGAACTGCGATGCATGCTCCATGAGCTGTGTGTGCTTGCATGAGTTTTGGGACCCCCCCCCCATACCCCCGTGGTGTTTACAGACTGAGGACACTTGTCTGCCTGTGGATATGAAAGACAATGTTTCCCCTTTCGTGGGAACTGTGTGGATGGCACAGGGAAGATGTGAAAAACAAACAAGGGAGGGCAATAACAAAACCAAAAAGAGCATGTGGTGTGGAAAGAACTTATTCCTCAGCCAAAGAACAAGTCATTGGAGGAGTTCCCTGTGGGGCCAGACAAGACAGCTGTCACTTGCATGGAGAACAGGCTGCGGTAAAGGAGCTTCCTTTGCAGTGAGAAGCAGAAAGCCTTCTCGTGAGGTGGAGAGGAAGGTGACAGAGCTGCCGCCTGGGGAGCTGGGAGAGTAAGCTCTTCCCTGGTGATGGAGTTTCTTCTTGAGCAGTGGGGATCATAGCAGGTGAAGAGGCTAGGATACATAGGGCTGGACGCAAACACAGACATCTTGGTGTGTTTTGTGGTTATGGGATTAAGAGAGTGCTGGGGTGGGGTGTTGGGGGTGTCTGTGTATATGAAGGTGCCATAGGCAACAGCCAACCAGTCACTCTAAGGAGATGCTTGGACTTTCTAGTGGCCCAACACAAGGTTCTTCATTCTTCTACCCCTTAACTGATCATGGATACTTGATCCCAGAACTGTGTCGTATGACTGCACATGCTTTGAGATATTGTTCCAAGAGGGATAAGATCCTGGAACTGTGTGAGCAGATCCCTCAGGAGCAAGGCTAACTCACAACCTGTCTAAGTTGACGGTGAGACAGACTCTCTGGTGATGGGTGAGTGGGAAGTACCTGGAGGAAAATCTTCAGATGTTTTACTTCTTCACAACTTCACTAGGGAACTCAGGTGGCATGGTGTGTAAGGAGTCTCACTGCCACCCCAAAGGCAGGCAGTTTGAGGCCACCAGCTCCTCCTCAGGAGAAAGGTGGACAGTGCCAACAATGAGGTTTTTTTTTAGTCAGCATCACTGACTGGCAGAACGTCACGCCAAGATGAGCCCTGTTCCTCGTCTTGAAAACTTTCTGTGTGGTTCTGCATAAACATTGACGCTGTGATGGTTGTCTTCAGAGAGGCGTGTTTCATGGACTTTTCATCCAGAAAAAGAACTGGGACTGCACCTGGACTGGCGAGTCTCTGCACCTCAACATGGATATGGGATTCTTCACCTGGATGGAAGTGCGCGCCTCCTCTCCAAGCCTGGAGAGCAGCGTGGTGTAAGGGAAGAGGGTGGACTGTAGTCCAGCAGGCTTGGGTTTGAGAGTAGCTCTGCCCCTCCCGGATCATTGCCAGACTCCAAGTCCCGATGTTCTGATTAGGGAAAGACTAACAGTTGTTGTGGGGATGAAATCCACAGATAAAGGCCAGCACGTCAGAGGTCCTCAAAGACGGCACTGGATGGTTACTACTGTGGAATCATCTGATCGACTAGCTTCCAGCCCTGCTTGGTGTTGGCAAGGAATGGTAGAGGCTGAGGGTCACAAACGCTGTGAGATTCAGGGGATCACAGCTCCGTTCACATGGCTCGGTGTGCAGGCATTTGTATGAGCCTCTGGGCATGCGGGTCAGTGTTCCTGTGCTGGTACCTGTGGACAGTGGGCGTGTGTGTACACGTGAGTGTGGATGTGGATCTGTGTGCACATTCTTGCACTTGCGCTCAGTGTGTGTGTCAGCATAAATGTGTGTGCACGCATGTGCACGTGACGGTTCATACATCTGCACGCTTTTTCACACAGGTGTGTCTGTGTGCACTGGATCCATAGGAAGGGCTCACTCTCACACTTGAGAAGTCAAGTGCAGCTGGTGCCTCCCCAGCTGGCTTCTCCCTCAGCCTGGAGGTGAGGTGTGGGTGCGATAGCAGCCCGCTGGCTCTTCATTGACCTCGCTGGCCCATCATACACATCTGTGGACAAACTCAGCCCTGAATTTCTCTTGTCTGAGAATGAGAAGCTGTCTGAGGAACTCCTGGTCCTGTGGGACATTCCCTGAGGAACAAGCCTACAGCATGGACACAGTAGAAACTGGACACTCCCAGGGAAAACTAAGAGGAAGAGGGTCACTTACTGAGTGGCCTGGTCCTCCTGCCCAGGATGTCCTAGTCAGCTACTGTCAGATCACTTACTCCAGGGGTCACCAGGAGGGAGTATGTCAGTGTGGGGAAACCCCAGCCTTTCTCTCCATGGTAACCACTTCTAGCCAATCACACTGCTGTTTCCACCCTAGAAGCAAAAAGAGAGAAAGAAAAATGTGAGAGTGCTTATGTGCATGAGAGAGGAATACAGAGAGATGGTGGGACAGAGAGTCAGAGAGCGAGAAAGGGAGAGAGAGAGAGAAAGAGGGCAGGAGGGAAAGGGGGGAGCGAGAGAGAGTGACAGAGGGAGGGAGAGAGGAAGGGAGGGGAGGGAGGAGAGAGAGAGAGAGAGAGAGAGAGAGAGAGAGACTTTGTGTGTAGGGGTCAGGGTGAGGAGTGTGTTTGCGTGTCTGTCAGAGAGGCAGACAGTGGGAAAGAGAGAGCCAAATATAAAGACAGACAGTAAAATGGGGTTGGCAGGGGGGAGAGAAAGTTTGTATGAGAGACACAGAGACAGAGAGAGAGAGAGAGAGTTGACGTGTGTGAGACAGTGAGATAGCTGAGGAGACGCAGGGGGAGAGAGCTAGATACAGAGAGGTGGGCTGGAGGGAGATGGGGTGAGAGGGAGCAGCCTGCCCATCCTCCCTCTGTGTCTGGGAGTCTGCTCTTCCCCTGTGTCCCTGATCAACTCCTGGGAGAATGGGTGTTTCCTAGCAAGGACTGGCCCATTGCACCCTTGAGTGACCCTGGTCTATCCTGTGGGTTCCTGTGCTTAGGGAATGGCAGCACCAGAAGCTGCAGAGGGAGGGTCCATTATGGCTGACTTACCCCTGCAGACCCTGGGCTTCTCGTCACCTTCTCCACTGGGAGCAACCATCTCATGGACAAGACCAGGGCACACCTACACCACGTCAGCAGCACTGTGCGTGGCCGGTGCTGGCCTCATCCCTGAACCAGAGTCCAGCAAATCCGTCATGGGGTCCACACTCCCCACGCATCACAGCAGAGCTGTGCCTGTGGTGTCTACAGAGGCTGACCGCTCAGCAGCTGGTCACCATGCTTCCTTCCTTGGTGACCATGAACCTCCCTTCATTCTGAGCAGCTTGGTACATTAAGGGTTTGCCCCACCCAGGATTTTGCTAAGGAAAGCTACATTTCTGTAGAAATGGTTCTCTTTCAGCACATCTTCAGGTAGCTTAGCCTCTCCACTCTGAAAAACAAGGTCCCCAGCTTGTCCTGGGTGACACTATTGGTGTGGGCCTGTCCCACAGGGGACAAGAAGCCAGTAAGAGCAGACATTCAGCTGAGGACTGAGTGGGCCATGTTGGGTCAAGCACAGGCTCAGCCCTGACAGCCCCAGTCCACCTTCCCGGGCCCGTGAGACAGGCATGCAGAGCTGGGTGACTGCCCTGGGCAGATGGGCCCCAAGTCCACCTTCCCAGCCCTGTGAGACAGGCATGCAGAGCTGGGTGACTGCTTTGAGCAGGTGGAGTCCATCCACCTGCCGGTCCTAGTGAGCTTGGACTTGGAGCCAGGTGAGTGCCCTGGCTCACTTCCTGGCTCCATAAGCAGGGAATGTGGTTCGGGTGGCTGCCCCCTGCGTGAATTCGGGTACCTGTGGACACATGTATAGCTTGCCTCACATCCCCCAGGAAACCGGGGCAGGTAGGCAAAGGCCAGATGTTAGTACCTGGCATAGGACAGCTGATGCTGTCAAGACACCCACAGAGGCCAGACCCACCCACTGCCCGCCCTTCCAGGGACCTGGCAGAGCACAGGTCTCACTCTCACAGACGATTCAGGTCTGTTACCCCACCTCATGATGTTTAGCTTGCCTCAGAGCACCAGAACCCGCCCCACAGCACTTGGACACCCCACAACACTCAGCCCCTGCCCCCACGGTGCTCAGACCCCACTCCCAAGGGGCTCAGGCCCCACCCCATGACACTCAGGCCCCGCCCCATGACACTCAGGCCCTGCCCTATGACACTCAAGCCCCGCCCTATGACACTCAGTAGCCACCCTATGACACTTAGGCCACCTCTCCTCATGACATTCGGGCCACACCCATGACCTCAGGCCCTGGTCCTAGAGGTCTGGCCCCACCTCCATGACACTCAGACCCCACCCATGACACTTGGGCCCTGCCCCCTCAGGAAGCAGTGGCTTCTGTCCTGGTGGGATCATGCTGGGCAGAGTTTGGGTGACCCTGCTCCAGAGCTTCAGGCCACTGCTTTGTCTGGGTGACTTCTCCTTCCTCCTCTGACAGGAGTGGACTCTGAGGCCACCCGGCTGGCAGGGGCCAGGTGATGGTGCTCTCTGCCTTCCTTCCACACTTGGCAAAGGCCCACTGAATTTCTCCACTGTGAGTGACTCCTGGAGACCCCTGCCTGGTCTCCATGTCCCCTAGTCTCAGGCTTGACCCTGGTGGGACCACGGTGGGCTATGTCTGAGAGGGTCCTTGGGTCAGTGCCTGCTGTTTTCATCTCCACCTGCCTCTGATGAAGCATCTAGGAGACTCATGTCCACTCCCTCCTAGTTCCCAGAAGGCCAGGGCTGCCCAGAGCCTCTCACATGGCTAGAAGCCTGGGGAGGAGGTGCCAGGGTGATGGCCACTAGAAAGCAGTGAGGAGGAGACGGGACACTCCGAGGGGCCTCGGGCACAGAATCCAGGCTCTGTGTCATCCTCCTAATTTCTGAGAATTGTTCCAAGGGCCACTTTCTGGGGGTGCCCGCTCGGCTCATTTTTATTGCTTCTCCTCCCTGCTGTCCTGGGACTCCTGTCATTGCGTAATGTTCCAGGAGTGGCCTTTCTGCTCTGACAATCTGATTGCTCATCTGGCCAGGCAGGTCTGGGGCTGAATGGAGGCCCAGTCTGAGGAGAGGAGGGCTTGAGATGCAGGCAACCTCTACCCCATTCCAAGACCAGTGTGCACAGCTGGGCTAGCCGTGCTGGAGGTATGCTAGGGTGACATCTACTGTCAATCTCTTGTAGACCTGGAGGGGGTATCCACCTAGGAGCCATCACAGACCCCTCAGACAGGCCTGGGCTGGAACTGGACAGGCCACCATCCCCAGCTGGAATGTCCTTAGATTTGTGGAGACACAGTAATACTGTCTGATGCTCAGGACCAGGGCCTGCTCTGATGGACAGTCACCCTGTGGTCACCTGGGTCCTCTAGGCCTTAGAGAATGGCTTGTTGGGGATGCAGAGCTGTGGATGAGTGCTTGGCTTGAGCAGCCCAGACTGGAGTTTGGGAGGGCACCCTAGGCCTGGGGGTAACTCAGTAGAGAGAATTGCATTAAGGAGCAGACAGCATTTAAAACCAATCTGAAGTCGATGAATGGCCCCCTTGCGTTTTAACAGCCAGACTGGACCTGCAAATCTATTTATTCTATTTCAACAGCTCTACGCCGTGGAAATGGCGTAATCGGATTCCTTGCTTCTTGGCGGAGCCAACCTCGGGTGTTGTGTTTATCTTCCAGACTCTGGAGACCAGATGGAGATGGACAGCTTGTATCTGAACCCTGGGCTTCTGTGGGGGCAGAGTGGACAGGGAGGTGCTGGCCAGTCCCCAGGGCTGAGCTCCTGGGAATGCACATGTCTGCTGCTCCCCGTAGTTCTCCGCTGCTGGTATCAGAGCCTGCGTCTTCTGGGAAAGTCGGGGTTCACCTTCCGGGGCTGCAGCTGCCCCATATGCTAATGAGATAAACACAATTGCTGGTCAGGGCCCCAGCTACCAAGAACTGAGTGACATCAAGTTGGTCCTGACTCATGGTGACTCCAGAGGGGTCAGGTAGAACTGGTCTCCATAGAGTTCCCAAGGGGATCCACTGTTTAGAAGTGGGACCTTTCTTCTGAGGTGTCTCCAGGTGGATTCAGCCCATACACTTGGTACCAGCAGTCAGGAGATCAGGAGACACATTTCACAGGGAAAGTCTGCAGTCAGGAACCTCTCCAAACTACTGAGGATCAATGATGTTAGTTTGAGGACTAAGGTGTGCTTGAATCAGACCATGGTCTTTTCCATCACTTGCTATGCGCTGAGCGCTGGACAGTGGATAAGGATGACAGAAGGAGAATTGATGCGTTTGAGCTGTGGTGTTGGAGAAGAGCACTGAACATCCCATGGTCTGCCAGAAGGACAGACAGTGTGCCTCACAGAAGGTGCAGCTGGAGCGCTCCTTGGAGGCAAAGATGGTGAAGCTTCATCTCCCATCCTTTGGGCGTGCTGCTAGGAAAGGCTATTCCTTGGAGAGGGACATGATGCTTGATAATGTGGAGGGCTCATGAAGGACAGGGAGACCCTCCACCAGGTGGACTGGGCACAGTGACAGCAGCAGTGGGCTCATGTGTGTCAGAGGTTGTGAGGTTGGCACAGCAGAGGACAAGCTTTAGGTCTGTTGTTCATCGGTCGCTATGAGTGATCCTCAATTCAACAGGACCTAACAGTCACAGCAACCAGATTAGATGCTTTCCCACCTTTCCTAAGTCATCCCATCCTGATGAATGGCAGAGCCCATGCCTTAAAGATGAAGAGTGGACAGTCCATGTAGAACAGAGCTGGCTTCTCCACACGGGCCTGAAGGTTCTGCCAGGCAAGGGCTGTTTGGCACTTCTCAGCCGAGCAGTGTGCCCCTCCCCTGAGCAGTGCTCAGAGTGCCTGGTCCAGGAGGCTCGCTCTTCATCCAGGCAGGCCACCCTTCGCTTGGGCAGGGGCACTTTTCACCTGGTGCTGAGAGGTCTGCCTGCCCACAGGTTCAGTTACAGAGAAGTCTTATGTCTAAATCCACCAGGCTGGAGGCAGCAGCTGTGCATCAGGCACCCTGACTCCACCTCAGGCTTCACCAGCCTCCACCAGAGAAATGCCTCTTCTTGTGAGTCTGGGCCTTATATAATACTTGTATTATTAGACTGGCTCACAGCCCCCTCAGACACACGGATGCAGGTGCCCAGGTGTGTCTGCTTTGCTGTCCTCTAGGGCTGTGACAGGGCTCACCAGTGAAATAAAGGCTGGACCACCGCAGCCGTGGGTCCTACAGCTCTGTGAGTGAGCACTGGGGGACTGTGGGTTTGTCTCAGGGCCTAGAGAATGCAGGTGGTTATCTGTTCACATAGTTTCACCTATCAACAAATACTCACTTATGGATTGATCATCACCTGGAACTGAGGTGGCGATTCCATCCCCCATTATAGGCCCTGCAACTTTATGACAAGTTAGGGACATAGGCATATATAGCTGCTCAGAATACAGGTACTCCACCTGCCCAAAGATGCTCCACCTGTCCATGGGTTCTCCTCCCACTTACTACCAAGCACGCCACCTTGGGAGAGTCACTTGTACCTGGATGGGGCCTTGAGTTTTGAGCCTCTGTGACAAGTGGCAAAACGTGGTCACATGCATCGGTCAGAGGACACAGGTACTTCACCAATCCATAGCTTTTCCTCCTCTGGACTGTGTCACCTGCAGCTGGAGTGGTGATGTCACCACAGATCAACCAGGCAGGCAGTGTGGATGGCACAGGCAGGATGGCCGGGGCGGGCACGTGAAGAGCCACAGTTAATACAAATGATCACTGTTGTATGTTATCCTGTAGTGGCTTCCATGGAGTTGTGGTGCTGGAAGGAGTACCACCATGATTACCAATACCTGGAGTCCCCCAGGGAGGACGGATCTCAGCAGAGCTTTCCATCTAAGACTAGGAAGAAAGGCTTGACAATTAGCCAGTGAAAACCCCGAAGAACAGGACACATGGCAGATGAGTGTCTGGTAGAGATGTGAACATACACCCCTCCTTAGTAACCGAAAGATTCTGACATGGTGCCTAAGTCCTGGCCAGTGTCTCTCAGCTTGGCTTTACTATCCAGTACACAAACACAGGGTCACAGGAGAGCAATGTGGTCACAGCTGATGACCTGTGTTAGCCAATGCACACTCCCCCTAACCCCCAGAATCACTGGTTTGTGGCTCTTTGCTTTTCAGAACAGCCCTGAGTCCAGTCAGCCCTACCAGTTGGGGGTTCTGAGGTCCAGTGTCGGGGTGCGGGTTGGACATAATTTCTGAACCAAGACTCCTGGTCAACCCACATCCTCCACACACAATCATTTGTTCTCCCATCATCTTGCTAAGATATTCAACAGTCACCCAGACAGGACTTCAGATATCCTTTGTCTTTGTTTAATTACTTGATTTTGTTTGATTTTATTCACAAAATAATTAGCCTACTAAGCATCTAATTATTGCAAAGGCATGCATTATCAAGATGGTCCCAGCCTCAGGCAGTGGGGAGATTAGCCAGTATTGTTACTCCTGGTCTCATCTGGGGATGGAACGCTGTTTTGAAATTACTTAGTTTCTTTTAATAAGCACCAGGTTTATCCTGCTCTTTCTTGTGGCCAGCATTGTTTCCACTTTGCTTCAATTCGTGGTTCCCATTCGTTTTGAAAGACAACAGTGTTTCTGATTGAAAGTTGACTCAGGAAACAATAACTCTGACTCAAGGTCAAAGCACTCCTCTAATCCAAAGTAAACAGAGTAAATCTTTTATCTGGAGGTTCTGGCAGATTAAGGCACCATCATTTCCTTTGCATTCATTAAAGGTGGGGGGATCCGCTTGTCTGTGGCAGATAGTGAGGCTCAGGAAAGTCTAATTAGAGAGATGGCCAGATAGAAAGCACACTTTATAATTTATCTAACCATGAATTCAACTTTGCCCTCAGTCTGCTGTGTCCCCCCGGGAGGGGGAGATTTCTATCTGGGATGTGCTCTGAAGGTCCGTGAAAAGAAGCTGTCTTTGGGGTGTCCTGCCTGTAAGATTGAGTCCAGAAGTTCCGTTTTGCAGCAGAGGGGACGATGAGCTTTGTATCAGGCAGGTCTTTGCAGGGCAGCTTCTGCCTCCCCTGTCGTGGGTGGTCGCTGGGAAGATGGCCTTTGCCCTTTCCATTTTTAGTATGTTGTGGCTATTCCATGAAAAACGCACACGAAGCATCAGGAGGTGGTGGGAGTTGGCACCAGGTGTAGGGACAGGACTTTTCCTGAGACCCCTGCCTGGTGGGGCTGGCACAAGAGTGGGGGGTCATTAGCCCACTCTGTTCACCCTGCACCCAGTGGAGGGGTCAAGGAGCCCCTCAGTTTGAGGAAGCACAGGTAAGTGTGTCTGTGGTTGTGGGTGGAGTCCATGACCAAATCCCTCCCTAACCCCCAAACTAACAAACCACACCCACCACCACGGAGCCCAACTCACAGTAGCCACGTAGAACTGCCCCTTTAGAACAACGTTTTAAAGCCTTTAATTTTCAAGAAAACTCAGTGTCACGTCTGTCTCCCAAGTGGTGTGTTTGAACTGCCAACCTTTCTGTTAACAGCCGAGAGCTGAACCACTACTCCACCTTGAATTCTTTGCGATCCATAGTCAGTCATCCCCAGTCCACACATGATGGCACCTTGTCCAGGCTCTGCAGTGTCCTGTTCATGAGAACAGACTGTAGACTTCTGAGGACCTTCACCGCGGACAGAAAGCAGGGTGTAAGGTGGCCTTAGACTAGCCTGAGGGCCTCGCTGTGTCTGTCAGTGTCCACCCTGCGTCTGTCAGTGTCCACCCTGTGTCTGTCAGTGTCCACCCTGCGTCTGTCAGTGTCCACCCTGCGTCTGTCAGTGCCCACCCTGTGTCTGTCAGTGTCCACCCTGTGTCAGTGTCCACCCTGCGTCTGTCAGTGTCCAC
>NW_006399814.1:2692755-2701509 GCF_000299155.1 Elephantulus edwardii | reverse complement strand
TCTGTCAGTGTCACGAGCTGCTGTGGCTTATGTGTTGCTGTGATGCTGGAAGCTACAACACTCACTTCACATGCCAGCAAGGTCTCCCATGGTGGACGAGTTCCTGCCTAAGACTCAGAAGAAAGGTCTGGTGACCTATTTCTGGAGATCAGCTAATGGAAACACCTTGGATCACACGGAAAGCTGTTGGATGCGGTGCTGGAGGCTGAGCCGCTAGCCTGGGAGGCACTCAAGCCGCACTGTGACCTCAAGCACGGACCCAAGCTCACCGGATGGCGAAGACACACAGGACCGGCACAGGGTCACTGTGAATCTGCAACTAACAGCAGCCACCCCAGAAGACCCTCTGGGGCTCCACGGCCCTGTGCGGGACTCGGGCACACAGTCAGGCCTGGGGACCCACCCCTCCTCAGAGGGCGCTCCTAACCTCCCTGAAGAATGGAGGTGTGGAGCCCAAACCCCAGGAGAAGACTGTGTGAGGCAGGAAGAGAGGGGTCAGCTTTTACAGGATGAGGCCACGCCTAGTGCCCTCCAGACCCCATCCTCCCATGAAGCCCACACTCCACGTCCCAGCCCCCCACCTTCGGCGCACAGCCAGCATTAGCTAGATCACGGGTCGGGGCTGTGGGGGCGTTCGGCTCCGCCCCACAGGGAGGAGTGACGGGCCCCCTCTACCTGCAGGTGCACTGGGGGTGGGGGTGCCTATTCCCCTGTGAAGAATAATCACTTGGATAGACCTATTTTTATAATCTGTCAATTGTGTAAAACCCTTTTCAATTTGGGGTTGAAAAGCCCGAGCGGTGAAAAATCAATAGAGAGGTTCGGCCTTTCTAGAGCGAGGAATTATCCAACTCAGGCAGGTGCCAGGCCGTTAAAGACACAGGCCCGTCAGTGTGGAAAGGGGGCTGCACAGGCCACTCGGGGCTCTGCTCACAGCGAGAGCTGCCGCCCCGTGACCTTGGAGTCCTCGGCTGGTCTCGTGTAAGGTTCGGAAGGGGAGCCAAGGACAGCCAGCCGTGTGGATGGTGCGCTGGAAGTCATTCAGAGCTTGAGCAGGTTCTCCAAGGTGATGGATGCATACAGAGGAGTAAGAAGGACAGGAAGGGGCCTGGGGGACTTCCAGGGAGGGAGACATTGATGTTCAGAGAGAAGACTTAGAGCACCCCATCTTTCCCTGGCAGATCTTTGCACCTTTGTTCCTCGGGGGGGGGGGGCTTGCTTACCCCACAGATCAGTGTAAGAGTACAGCTCTGTGAGTTATTAAAGTCACCTTTCCAGCCCTCCACACCGTGCCAGCTACCAGCACTTCAGTCCTCTGAGAGGCTGAGGAGTAGTCCGTCCTGTGAGTGGACCGTGAGTGAGTGATCATGTCTATCATCCATGAGTGGAGGGACACTTGGGTTGGTGGTGTCTCTGCATAATGCTGCTATCAGTACCGGCGCCTAGGTTTCCAGTGGATTTGATTTCTTTTTTCTCATAAAAGGTGTCTTAGCCTGAGTTCTCTAGAGAAGCCAATTAGTTATATACAGGTGTCCATGTATGTATAGACAAAGAGGGCTCTCTTTCCAGGGCTCCGGAGGTTGTAGAGGCTAGCAAGTCCAAGTCCTTGGGTCAGAAGTCAGGCTGGAGGCTTCTTCTGTCTCACTTGGCCACCAAGGCTGATGGATCCAAGATTAGCAGGCCTGACAACAGGCTCCTAACTCATAGGCTGTGTGGACTGACGTATTCTCAGATCAGCACACAGTATGGCAGGCTGCAAGGCTCACATGCAAAGAACCAGGGAGGTCAGATGCTGACCATTGCGATGCAGAATCACACAGAGTGAAAAGCTATCCTGGAGCTTTGCCGGCATGTCCATCGAGATGGTCAGTGCAGACCACCATTCTGAGACTTCCCCCTTCAGCTGCTGGGCAGCTTATAGCACATCTCATCATGGAAGTCTTCTCATCATGGACACGTGTGTATCATTGTGTTCATGCCAGACCAGAGAATCGTCGACCAGCAAACAGCCACACAGCCTTTACCGTCATCTAACGGGGAAAATGTTAAACCACGTGACAGAAGATATTCACAACATCCATAATATGTGATTCCAAGAATATGGAATGGCAAGAGTAGGGGAATCTATAGAGATTAGAAGTAGATCAGGGGTTACCAGGGGTTGAAATGATGAAGGTTGTTGAAAGAGTTGAGGTTTAAAGGGTGGGGCTTTACTCTCTTCTTTTCTTTATGGTATTGTAATCTTAGCATAATTTATAAAGCAAAGTCTTTTTCCAGTCACCCTTCCGTACAGACTCTGTTTTATGACATTAAGATGCCAACTATGTAACCATGTTCTTCCCACTTCCTCCTTGTGACGTGTCTTTCCATTAAACCTTCTACCCTAGTCTTCCCTGCCGTCTGACCTTTTCCCTGAGTTTCTCTTTGTGAAGGGATGACCATGTTAGAAATTTGATGACGGTGATGGTTGCACATACCTGAGTAGACTCTGACGGTCACTGGAGTACCTTGAAGGGGTGAGTTTGTGGTGCGTTTCTCCGTCACGCTGCTTTCACTGCACATGGTATAGAGCTGGAGCACTTCACCCACCACCAGTGTGCACATCCCCACAGAGGAAGGCAGCGTGTGATGGGGTGAGGGCAGGGACCAGGAGCCATCTGGACAGGCCACACCTTCCTGTGACTCAGTTTCCTCTGCGAGGCAGCATCAGAACCTACCCCATGGGGCCGTGAAGATGACCGAGGTTGTATGTACCTTGAGGACACTCAGGAATGCTATTAGATGCAGATGATCTGGCAAGGAGCAGGGTGGGCTTATTTTAGGGGGGGGAAATGAAGACTGTAGCCTAAAAACACACTCCTCCTCTAGAAGGATCCCTGGTGGTGCAATGTGTAAGCACTTGGATGCCGAGGGAAATGTAATTGGAACCCAGCACTCATTCTGCAGGAGGAAGGTAGCTGTCCGCTTCCACAGAGAGTCCCAAAGCCACCGCCTGCAGGTAAAGCTCGACTCCTAACATCTTTCTGTCGGGTTTCAAGGCTGTGAATCTTCACAGGAGAAGCCTGCTGTCTCCCTCTAAGAAGCCCCTTGTGGCTTTGTACCCTCGACCTTTTGGTTGGCACATTATGTTTTGACTCCCAGCCTGAAGCACACTATCGGGAATTTCTGCTGTGTCCGGTAGAGTTGTCATGGGTCACAGTCAGCTCCATGGCAGTGGTTGGTGCATGTTTGCCCCCCTCCCCAAGTCACGGAGAATAACCTCTGTCCATACTGTGGTCCTCCTGACGGCAGGGCTGGGAGTCCAGTTACTGACGGAAGGGATGATTCTGGTTGATGTGACCACATCAGCTCATGGCCAGGCTGGGAACAACTAGTGTCCATCTACTGGAGCTGGGGCTGGGCTCTGCTCTCATCATTTCTTTTTCTTTTTAAAGACAAGTTAGTTTGGCAGAAGTGTGGGGAAGGGACAGCCATGGGAACTTCCTCTTCTTCCCTGTTCCTTCAGCCTCCTCCAGAGGCCAACCCTGCATGTGTCCATAGCCCCATCCCCTCCAAGATTACTCATGAGTTCAAGTTCTCAAGTGAGAACAGCTCCGAGCTGGACCAGGGGCTTGCGACTCAATGTGAATAGCATCCCATAGATACCAGTTTAAGCATGCGTGGACCAAAAGCATGAAAAAAATACATGATCAGCAGTCCATATCCTCCGGTGCATCGTGTCTCTGTAGCTTGTGTGTGGTTGTCATGCTGAACTATAGCACCAGTACTTCAATGACCAGCAGATGGTGAACAGTTTTCAGTAGAGTTCCCCAGTAAGACTAGGAAGAAAGGCCTGGTTTTCTCCTTAAAAATATCAGCCAAACAGGATATGAATAGACACTTTACCAAAGAAGACATTCAGATGGCAAACATTTGAAGAAATTTTTATAATCCTTAGCTCTAAGAGAGATGCAAATAAAAACAACTATGAGATATCATCTCACCCAATAACCATAGCAAAGTTCAACAGAGCAGCAAACAACAAATGCAGGCAAGATTGTGGAGAGATTGGAACCCTTATTCACTGCTATTGGGAGTGTAAAATGGTGCAACTACTCTGGAAGGCAGTCCGACACCTTCTCAAAGAGTTGGAAATAGAAATGCCATTTGGCCCAACAATTTCACTACTAGGAATATACTCTAAAGAAACCAGAGTTGCCACTCAAACAGATATATGCACATTGGTGTTTATTGCTGAGTTATTCACAATAACAAAGAGATGGAAGCAACCTAAGTGCCTATCAATGAATGAATAGAAAAACTGTGGTATATTCACACAATGGAACACTATACAGCACTGAAAAAGCAAAAACTCATAAAATATTACACAACATGGGTAACCTTGGAGAACATTATGCTGAGTGAAATATCTCAGTCACAAGAGGACACATACTGCATAATATCATTGTTATAAAACAGGACTGAAATGGGGTTGGGGAAACTAAGAAAAGAGGATATAAATAACACTGCGTTAGAACAGTTGAAGGAAAGAACTGTTTAAAAGGAATATATGATTAGGCATTGTTCATATGGCAACAGTCCAGAATAAGAAGTACTTTGCAAAGAGAACTTGGGAAAGGGTGGTGGGAAAGGAAGGAAATTATGCAACAGTGAATAATTTCTTTTTTAAGTGAACTAGTGGAGGGGTAGGGAAGAAAATGTGCAACAATGAATTAATGAAAATCCAACCTTTCTGTAAACTTTCATGAAAATCACAATTAATAAAGTAAACATTAGCTAATAATCACAACAGATATCATGTTGAAAGACAAGTACTTCTGTAGGGAGTTATCTATGATATGCAGTCACTGAGATTGAACTGTTGTCCAGTCGGGCACGATACTCACCGTCATTATTATGTCAGAGACGTAGCTGTGCCTGCTGATGGCACAAGATCAGTCAACATCTGGTTCTGTTGTTACCTGGGCTTGCTTCAAGCTGGAGGCCTCAGCGACAGCTAGGGGGAACAGGGCACCCTAGTGCTAACTGAAACTCACAGACTTCACTAGAGATAGTCTGTTCACTGGGCGTAGGTCAGGGTATTCTCAGGCTGAACACACAGCCTCCAGTCACGTGGAGGTTACTCTGAAATTCACTCGTTCCTCCTCTACAAGCCATTAAGTCACCATGCTGACATGTATTCTGCTTTATCTGTTTAACTTTCCTTTCAAGATTTAGGGTTTATTGATTGTTTCACATTTTAATTTTGCCTTTCAGACTTTTACAACATTTATAGGATATCCTAAGCACTTTACAGAACAAACACACCTGTCTTGGAGAAAGTGCAACCAGGATCCTCTTAGAGGCAAGGATGGTGAAACTTTATCTCACATATTTTGGGTATGTTGTTAGGAGGGCAGATCCTTGGAAAAGACATCATGCTAGGGAAGGTGGAAATCACCCAAACGGAAGAAGAATCAAAAAGATGAATTGACACTATGACTACAGCAGTGGGTCGAGCATGTCTGAGGTCACGAGGGTGGCACTGGACAGGAAAGGCTTCCTATTTGTTGTTCATAGTCACTAGCAATTATAGTCAACTCTCCAACATCTAACAAGCACTTTTTTTCCTACACATCTGTGTGTTTGATCTTCTCAACAGAATGTACCTTTGTGAATACTATTTAGTTGGCTTTATACTTTTCCTTCTGATTCCCCCCCCCAGCTATCAGAACATTTTTTTCTTCTTCTTCTGTTTTCTTTATTAATTGTTCAACTTTCAGATGCATAAGAAGCAACTGAAAATACCATGAGTTAGATGAGCCACACCTTAGTCTTTATTTTTTTTTGGGGGGGGGTTTTTCATTCATTCATTGTTGCACTATCAGAACAATTTTTTAATAAAACATTGTGGACATGTTGCCTTTAATGCTGTAAACAGGAATACCAAGTGTGGACTACTTGGCCATTTCTAAATGTTAATAAACAATTTTGGCTTGTTGTCCATAAAGATGAAGACAAGGAAATATGAGTGTGCATGCACTAGACATGCAAGATTCCTTTGTTCTACGGATCAAATGGTAGTCCCTCCCTTAAAAAAAAATGAGTCTTAAACTGTTTGCCTGTAGATGATTCAGTTTGGAAATACAATTTTCTCTGTTACATAGGGAGCTCGGGTAGACTAATGGGCAAAGAGCTGAGCCGCCCACCCAAAGGTGGTTGTTGTTATGTGCCGTTGAGTCACCTGCGATGCATAGCAACCCTATGTACAACATCCCTAAACCCTGCTCTATCCTGTGCCAGTATTATTGGCTCTGACACACTCACCCCCATTGCCCCAGTGACTGAATCAATCCATCTCATCGAGGGTCTTCCTCTCCTGTGCTGTCCCTCCACCCTCCCAAGCATGAAGTCCCTCTCCAAGGACTGGTCCCTCCTTGCAACATGCTCAAGGTATGTCAGATGAAGCCTCAGAATCCTTGCCTTCAAGGAGCAACCTGGCTTCACCCTCTCCAGGACAAACTTGTTGGTTCTCCTAGCAGTCCATGGTGTATTTAATACTCTTCTCCAGCAACACAGCTCAAAGGTATCAACTCTCCTTCTATCATCCCTAGTCATTGTCCAGCTCTCTGATGCAGAGCAAGTAATTGCAAAGGCCATGATCTGTATCAAGTGCACCTTAGTCTCCAGACTTACATCATTGCTTCTCAGTGCCTTGGAAAGGTCTCTAACAGTAGACTTTCCCAATGCAATTCTGGCTGCTGAGTGTTGGCAGTTAAAAATCAACCAGCTGGTCCAAAAGGGAAAGTCTCCTACTGTGTGATTCTACCGCTTCTGAAAACTTGATGGAGGGTCAGTGATGAGTCAGTTCTGACCCACCAGTAATGAGTGAGTTCAGGTGTTGCATTAGTGAGCCCACACAGGTGTAGAGGGACCACAAACTTGATTATTTCTAAAGGATACAAAGAAAAGAGGAGGCATGGATGGAAGCACACACACACACAGGACTATGTGAAGTGGAAACCATGAGGAACAGAGTTATACCAGGACTGTAGATGCTGAGACAAGAGCTTTCCCCAGAACTAACACAGCTGGATCCACCTGCTGTGAATCCAGACTCCCAAAAGGTGTGAGACAATAAAACTTCTATTCTGTAATGCTCCCCATTTGTGATAATTCCATTTCTGTAGTGCAAGGAAGTGAAGACACCTTGCCACCACACTACATTGGTGTTGTAGGTGCCATTGGTGGATTTTTATGGTGATAGTGGCCTAGTAGATAGAAAGTGATGCTACCAAGCCAAAGGTGGGTGATTTTAATCTGCTGCCCTCAGGCCTGGTTTTAATTGGTTTTGGTCAAACATTCTTCTAAGTGGTATAGCACTGGTCTGTCCATTTGATGTATGGAGGTAACTCATGGTTGTTTTGAAGCTGAACACTGTGGCAATGATGTGTCACATGTGATAATGATTACCCATGGTGGACAGCGTTTGGTGGAGCTCCTTGATTAAAACAAGCTTGGAAGCGGAAGTGGCATCCACTTCCGAAATAGCTTGCCTCTGGAAACCCTATGAACTTGGAAAAACTATAAAAGTTATACAAGTGTTCAGGTCTTTTGTTCATAGGGTCACTATGAGTCATCTATGATGCAACGACACTTAACAACAAAAAACAACAATGGTTATGATGATGAAAATTACTCTGTACAACAGAATTAAATCCTGTTGGATTATGCCCTCACCTCAAAATCTTTGTTATTCATAAACTCGTCAATACAGCCATCATGGGATCATATCTCATTAAGAATCTTTTCCCTCATCCTGACCCTCTACCAACCATGATGTCTTTACTAGGTATTATCTGATCTCCTCTGCCTGCTTTACTTACTTCTCCTCTGCATCATCATTCTCCCCTTCAACCTCTTCCTCCTAATCACCATCACTCCCACCATCACCAATATCATTATCACTACTACCGCCACCATGACCATTGCCATCCCCATCATCATCACTCCCACTGCTCCCTCCACTGTCATTTCATCAACATCACCAACATCATCATCACCACTATCACCACCACCATGTTCATCAGCATCATAACCATCATCACCACCATCACTACGACCACTGTAATCAGATCATCAATACCATCACCAATATCATCATCACCATCACCACCATCATCATCACCACTATCACCATTATCATGGTCATCACCACTATAACCATCATCACCACCATCAACACCATCACCAACATTATCATCACCATCACCGCCATCAATCATCATCACCACTATAACCATCATCACCACTGTCACTCCTACCACTGTCATCATACCATCATCAGCATGGCCAACATTATCATCACCATCACCGCCATCATCATCATGACTATCACCACCATCACCATCGTCATCACTATCATTATCACCATCATAGCCGTCATCATCACCTCCATCACTGTCACCATTTCACTACTGTCATATCATCACCAACATCATCATCATCATCACCATTATCATGGTCATCACCATCATCATCACTCCCATGGCTCCCTCCACTGTCATTTTATCAACATCACCAACATCATCATCACCACTATCACCACCACCATGTTCATCATCATCACTATCACTACCACCACTGTAATCAGATTGTCAACACCATCACCACCATCATCATCACCATCACTGCCATCATCACCATCACCATTATCATGGTCATCACTACTATAACCATCATCACCACCATCACTACCACCACTGTAATCAGATC
>NW_006399814.1:2652817-2692635 GCF_000299155.1 Elephantulus edwardii | reverse complement strand
CATCATCACCACCATCACTACCACCACTGTAATCAGATCGTCAACACCATCACCACCATCATCATCATCATCACCACTGTCACCATTATCATGGTCATCACCATCATCATCACCATTATAAACATCATCACCCCTACTACTCCCACCACTGTCATCATATCATCATCACCATCACCAACATCATCACCACGGCCTACACCATCAGCATCACCACAAACACTGCCATCATCATCACCATAAAACCATCACCATCATCAAAATTAGCATCAGTGTTCTCCCAGGGCATGATTGGTGACTTATCACAGTTGGATTTCTGAAACTATCCTGATTGTGACCATAAAGCACTGGGCTGTTCTCAGATAGACCATTCCTTGCAATGAGTAGTGGGAGGTCTAGTCATTGCCTCTGCCATGAACTCACGGAAGGGAGACTCATGTCCAAGGTGGGTTCCACAAGTGCAGGAAACACCTCAGACTCTACATAGTGTGTTTCAGGTCACAGGCATCACTAAGAGGCTTTGACTGTCTCAAAGACACTCTGAACTGCTGCCCCTGGAATTCTCCTTGAGCAGGTGGGTGGGGATCTTGCTGCCCTCTCCTGAGTGGATGGGTGTTACTGATGGGGTGACCCCTTGTGCCCTTTAACCAACACTCTTGGCACCAGCAGTGAGAAAATCAAAAGATGAATTACGTTGGGAAAATCTCCTATCAAGGACCTTTCTAGAGAACTAAAGAGCAAAAATTTCAGTCTGGAGACTAAGGTGTACCTGATCCAGGCCTTGGCCTTTTCAATTACTTGCTATGCATCAGAGAGCTAGACAATGACTAAGGATGACAGAAGAATCAATGCCTTTGAGTTGTGGCGCTGGAGAAGAGTGTTGAACTTACTGTGGACTACCAGGAGAACAAACATGTCAATCCTGGAGAGGCTGAAACCAAGCTGCTCCCTGGAAGCAAGGATCTTTGAATCTTTGTCTCACCTACTTTAGGTATGTGGCCAGAAGGGACCAGACATTGTAGAAGAAGATCATGTTTGGAAGGGTGGAGGGACAGAATCGGAGAGGAAGATCCAGGATGAGATGGGTTGACTCAGTGACTGGAGATGTGGGATTGGATCTGTCAGAGATGATGAGAAGACAGAACAGGATTCAGATCTTTTGTACAGAGTTGCTATGAGTTGCAAGTGGCTCAGTGGCACTTAACAGCAACAACAACAACATGGTACTACACTTCAACAAGACGGATTGACATAGTTCTTTAACAGTAGATGCAATTATATATCAGAAACGATGAAGATGGTACAGGATTTGTTCACAGGGTCTCTGTGAGTCAATACCACCTAACAACAATAACAATGACGCTACCATATCGCTGTGGCATCTCTTATCCAGATGTCTTCCCTGAATCCCTCTTATTCTTCCTTGAAGGACCCTCTGGCACTGCCTGCAGGGATAGCTATTTGTAGGGATGGACTACAATCCATAGGGTCCTCATTCCCAGCGACGGAAGTCCAAAGGGACCTCTGCCCACCAGAGGGTCCTCCCTCAGGGACTGACAACCTCTATCTGCAGTTACTACCACCAGTAAAGGTGCCCACCCTATCAAACCTGTCCACATCCCTATATCTCCTTCTAGGCTGCCTGTGACATGAAGCCCATTTGTCACTAAGTCCTCTCTGCTGAGGGGCCTTATCCCTCCCTGCCCTGTGCAAGGGGTGTGGCTCTCTCACTTCTCCAAGGGTAAGGGAAGTCCAGGTCCCTCCATGAAGCCCTCTTTTGCTGGAGCAACATGAAGTCCTGGCTCCTGTTCCTCTCCTCCCCATCACTGCAGCCCTTGAAGCTCTAAAGGGAGACTTGTCCTCTTGAATCCACCTCCGGCCACCTCTTCTGTGAATGAGCAGATGTTCACATGGTACAGTCTTCCTTAAATACCATGAATACAGCCAGCTCTTCTGCTTTCTCCATCCGTCACTGAGACTCTGTAATTATCTTCTTGGAACCCGTTCCCTAGCACTCGGCACCCAGATTGATGGGTTTGGAGCTAGTGCCTGTCCTAGCTCGGAGGCAGCCCCTAGACTGTTCCACATGGGGAGTGACCACTGTTCGGGCATCTGCTTAGATCATCAATCATGGCTAATGAGGGCAACAGAGGCGCTGTCCCCAGTCTCCTCCAACATTGTTCAAGGACAAGCAGGCACTGCTGGTGTGGACACTTAGGCAGGGACATGTGGGTGGTGACATATGAAAAGGCACACAGACACAGGAACAGGGACATAAGGATGGGAACATGAAGGTGGTATCCTGTGGGAGGGGACATGAGGATGGGAACAAGTGGACAGGGACACTTAGATGGGGACATGTAGGAAGGGGCATGTGGATGAGAACACACGAATAGGAACATGAAGGTTGGGACACGTGGGAGAAGACACACGAACGAGGATGTGAAGTTGGGTACATGTGGGATGAGACACATGGATGGGGTCCTGAAGACAAGGACATGTGGGAGGTGACATGCAGATGGGAATACACAGGCAGGGCTATGAGGAAGGGGCATGTGGGTGGGGACAAGTGGGTGGCAACACATAGGAGGAGAGACTTGGGTGGGGACAGAGATGGTACTTGGAGCTAACTCCAGGCTAGGTTGACCTTAGAAGGGTCATTGAGCAGGAAACTCTACTCGTAGATGGTGGATATGGTAACTTGTGAGGATATGGTGGTCAAGGAGCACTGGACTCAAGAGATCCAGTGAGGACATGGTCAAGGGATTCTGGGTTCAACATGTATCCCCCAAACGTTTTGCAGCCATGCCTCAGTACACACAGGCGAATGAATATCTGGAGATGCAGCTTTGTGTGCTGATGGCAGGAATAGTTATCATGAAGACACTGGACATCACCCGGGTGGCAAAGACCAGGTAGTTCCTGCGTCTGCCTCCTCCTAGTGCAAGCATGCAGAGGCAGCTGCTTCCTTTCTGTGCCCCCCAGTGCCCATCCTTACGTCTCTCAGACCAGAATGTCTTCAGTCTTGGCTGGGTTGCTCAGATTGCACCAGACGTTTCCATCTAAGGTGGGAGCAAGGACCAGAACTGGGGATGCCCATATGGTGCCACACATGGATGGCTTTGAAGGACAGTAATCTGTGGCCTCGAGAGAGGGGATGGCTGGATCTGTGTCCATCCCTTCTGTGGCTTTCTCTAGATTCTGCCTTGATCCTGTCATTCATATACACACAACACTCTCCATCCATGGCCTCTAGTCCTCATGACAATGCAACCCCATCCAGATATGCCTTCCTCTTTTAAAGGGCTAGGAGCAGGCCCTACTCTGTGTGCTGTCATGCAAGGAAATGGAAAAAAAGAAAAACTGTATTTACAAGTAGACACAAATAGAGAACTTAGGACCTCCACATCTTTTTGGGGACTCCATTCAGTCCTCATGTCCAGCTAGGTGTGTCATTCAGAGAAGCACTAAGGTGAAGTGATTTATCTCAGATCAAATGAGAGCAAAGCTTGTGTTTGAGTGACCAGTCCATCTGAGGACTCACCACACAGGGCTCAGGGCCCACCATTTGGTGTGACAGAGACTCACTCAGTGAGGGCTGCCCCTTTACTTCTCCAGTCTCCAAAGCCCCACCCATTGACCAGTTCTCTATCTCCATTCCTTGACAAGTTGACCATCCTTGGCCTCCACTACTTGTCTGGTGGTCCAGTTTCCCACCTTTATCTTTTGACTGATTGACCAGCCCTCCATTTCTACCCTTTGGCTGGTTGACCAGCTCTCTATCTTCACCCTTTGGTTGGTTGACCAGCCCTCCATCTTCACCCTTTGGCTGGTTGACCAGTCCTCCATCTTCCCCTCTTGGCTGACTGTCCAGTCCCACATCTCCACCCCTTTAGTAATTGGTCAGTTCTCCATCTCCACCTCTTGACTGGTATGGTCTCATGGCCCTCACCTCTGTCTCAAGCATTCTTGTGCCTCCACAGGCAGGCCCCATGGTCACGCAGATGACCAGGAGACCTCAGCGCCTTTAGAAAGAGATTCAGATTCATTTGTCACGTGCGAGAACATTTACTGAACTCAGGAGCTGATCACTGTGCATTTGAGGGATTTTACTTAGCCAACCACACACACACGCACACACACACACACACACACACACACACACCCTGAACCATGAGCTGTACCTGTACAACTCAAATCGATGACTCACCCAACAACACCCTACACCTGTACCCAGTGATGTCCCTGTATAACTGTCATCCAGCTCACCACATCTCACATCCCTCCCTATTCCAGGGGCTGTTCCTGCATCTCTCGACATTCTGACCTCAGCTGACCGCATCCCTACCTCAATCAGGTGTTTTTTCTGACCAAATTGCACACCGGTGACGGGACCTGTGTTTAGACAACTGAGGCCCCTCACTCATTCAACCACGGCCCACATCTGCACCAGGAAGGTTTCTGCATCTCTGGGAGCCATCGCTCAGCCAACTGCAGTCCACACCTGGAATAAGAACACACAGTGCACTGGGCTCCAAGAAGTGCTCCTCGGCCCTGTGCCCTGAGCCCCTTGAGTCTGTCCTGGTGTGGGAGCTCCTTACAGATATCTCTAACCTCACTCCACCTGTAAACACCCCCACTGTTAGCCTCATTGAGCAAATGTTCACTGGCTCGTACTCCATATGCCAGACCCTGAACCATCCAGTAAGACATATTTGTGAGCAGTGCCCAGCCTCCAGTCCTCAGAGCAAGAGGACCAGGAGTCAGGGTGTGAGTGTGCACCCCAGATCAGAGAGGGGCCGGGCTGCATTTGGATGCTCAGTTTGCACCACCTGGCACCCCTGCATTGTGATCCAGACAGGAGGTGCTGCCGTCAAAAGGAAAGGAGGATCGATGGGGCCTCAGGGCAGAGGTGGCGGTGGGAGCCCCCGGCGTGGCCACCTGCTCTGGCCTGTTCTGGAAGTAGTCGCTTCTGAGCCCGCTCCTCCTCCTCCGCCGGTCAGTGCAGCGGCTTGAGCGGCTGTCACGGTGCACGGTGGACAGGCTCTCAGCCGGCCGAGCCGTCCAGGCTGCCTGGGGCTGCTGTTGGTCGAGAGAGCTTATTTAGTCGTTTCTGCAAACTGTTTGCAGATGAAAGGCAGCAGATGAAATTAAGATATGAGCCTAATCACATCAGCTCACGCTCCCAGGACCTGACAACAGCAATTGTCCGCGGGCCCTGTTGTGTTCCCCAGCTGCCCCCCACACGCAGCGAGCTGAGTTAATTCCTCAGTGTGCAAGCTCTCTGCACCTGCTTCAGGCGACCTGTCCATCTTCCTGGGAATCAGCTGTCTTCATGGCAAGTTCACCTCTTGGGAGAGGCCTTGCAACCTCCCGGTCATGGGAATCCCTGTCCTCTGAAAATCTCTTACCAGTTCTGAGTGTTTTCTGGGGAAACTTTCTTTGATCTCTAATGGGGACCCAGAGCCAGCAACCCTGTGCCCAGCCTGTGTGTGGTCTGAAATGGATGGAGGGCTAGGTGAAGAGCCATGGATGACTGTGGTGACCCAGGACACCTCCGAGCCACCTGGAGGGGCCCCTCTGATGACTCATTTCTGAAACAGATGAACGTCCTGGCTCATTCTATGGTTAGTGGACTCTGACTCACCCTGACACCCTGGGAGAGTACCCACGTGGTACTCTCACAGACGCACATTGCCATGTACTGTTCCAGAGGGGTTGGGTGGAGATGAACTGCCGAACTTCAGATTCATGACTCAGTGCTTAACAATTGAGTCACCAAGACTCCCACAAGTACCCGAAGACTCTTGACAAGAATCTCGGTGAGCAGTGGAATTGGGCCCTGCTGGCTATCAACACTCCAGGCACACCTGGGTCTGAGCTTGGCCTCACCTCGTTTACCTGCCCCAGCTCAGGTAAGCCGGGCCTTTGCCACTCTAGTTGGCACTGTCTCACCTGTCAGAGAGGCTTACAGAGTCCCTGCCTCACTGGATGGCTGGAAGGATTAACAGAGTGATCAGGAACATGGACTCATTCACCAGCAGGGACCCTCTTCCTCCTCCTCGTCCTCACAAGAGAAGGACCACACTGCGCTCTCGAGAAGCAAACACCAGACAAGGACAGCGGGAGAGACCTTCTGTAAGAGCTCTCCTCACAGACCTCCTTGTTCAGGAAATCCAGCATGAGAACTGCACTGGGGCTCAGGTGAGTCACCGGAGTCAGCACCAGGGACCCAGGACGAGCACCTGGAGTGAGGCAGAATGCTGGGGACCCTCAGCTGCTGCTCAGAGAACACAGCACAACTCACGCAGAAGAAAGAAAGCTTGTCCACGCAAAGGAGGAGCTCCCAAGTGCTGGGGCCGTGAAGACATTAACAACGATGTGACATTCCAGAGAAGCCTGTCGCGGGACTGTGGGACAAGGGACGCCATTGTTAATGTCAGATGGATCTTGGATTAAAGCAGAGACTACCAAAGGTGTTTGCTTGTGTAGAAACATTTAACTGTGGCTAATAACAAATCATAGGTAGCACTGAGGTGAATGGGAATCTCAAAATACTGTGTTTGCATTGTGCTCATGCCAAACCAAGAAGCAATTGTCTGAACAGAATAAGGGAACACAGCATCATTTAAAATGAAGAAAGGTGTGTTTCAAGCAGGGCTGTAGCCTTTATCCAAGTCTATTCAATCTCTATAGTAAGCAAATCTGTCACAGATCTGGACATGAAGAATGTGGCATCAAGATTGGAGGAAGTCTCATCCACAGCTTGTGTTACGCAGATGACACAATTTTGCTTACAGAAAGAGAAGAAGATTTGAAACACTTACTGCAGAAGATCAAAGAAAAGAGCCTTCAGTACGGCTTAAAGCTTTACATTGGAAAACAAAAATCCTCACCATTAGACCAACAGGCAACATCATGATAGATCGAGAAAAGACTGACGTTGCAATTTCTTTGACTTGGATCCACAGTTAAGATCCCAGAGAGCAGCAGTCAAGATCTCAAAAGACATCGCATTAGGGAAATCCGCTGTCAAAGTTCTAAAGAGCAAGGATATCAGGTTAAGGACTAAGATGTGCCTTTCACAAGTCATAGTATTTTCAGTTGCTTTCTGTGCTTCTGAACGTTGGACAATTAATCATTAATAAGCAAGACTGAAGACAACTTGAGGTTTTGAGTTGTGGTGACTGAAGAGTGCTGAATAACTCATAAATTGACAAAAGAACAAAAAATCTTTCTTGAAATAAGTACAAGCAGATTGCTCTCCAGAGGCAAGGACGATGACGTTTTACTCAGTATGGTTTGTCAGGATGGGCTAGATCTTGAAAAAAGAAACTATGCCGGGAAAGCAGAGAAGAAAAAGACGAATTAACCCCGTGCCTGGACCACTGGGCTAGAACGTGGCAGAGATCTTGAGGTTAGCGCAGGAGAGGGCGAGGTTCAGAGCCAACCCACAGCATCTAACAACAACGACATAGGAAACAAGCAAAAAGGTAACAAGGTGGAAAACGGGAAGTTGAAATAAAAAAAAAGAATAACTGTAGAATTGGAAAATTGCGACTTCATAAAAAGGGAACAATGACCTGGAAAAACAGAAGGACTCCTAACAACCCTAGGAATGACTGACCGGCCCTTGTCCCGCCCTGTGCCGTCCTCGTGGCCTCAGCCACGCTCAGCCCGTTGTTGCAGTCACTGTGACCATCAGTCCTGTTGAGGGCCTTCCTTCTGTTGAGGGTCTTCCTCTCTTTCCCTGACCTCTTTCCTTTCTCAGCATGATGCCTTTTTCCAAGTACAGCGTGAAGTTAGACAGTGTTAAACAAGAGCATTTCCAGGAATAGAAGACTGTTTTCAGATAGAAGAAGACAAATACTCAGAAAAAAGGAATGAAAAAAAAAATCAGGTTCACATCATGCTCAGCACTTGCCGACATTCGCTGCCAGACTTCTCGTGCCATTCACATCTCTTCAGACGCCTGCAGTGCCCGGACCATGCCAAAGTCTTTGCTTTTGAAAATCCTTCTAGGCCTCTCATCCATGGGCCACAACTGGTTCTGCTTCACCTTCCCAGCATGCTGTAGCCTGGGACTGTCCAGCGTGCCGAGGTGTTTGCTTGCTGTTCTGCTGGTTACCAGCATAGTCTCAGAGGGGTACCCCGAATCCAAGGCAGAGGGGCTCTACTTCTCAGGGCTGCCAGCTGGTAACTAGTGGGGAATCCGTTCCAACTAGTGCTCTTTCTTCTCTCTCTCTCTTAATCTTGACACAAAAGTTGTTTCTTTTTTTATTTTCTCAAAGTTCCAGTGAAAACCACATTCTGATAATAATGATAGCAAACACTTCGGGTTCTTAGGATCTTAGGCACTGTTCTAAGAACCTTACGTGTATTGCCTCGTTCTAGTCTCAGAACAACGCTTTGAGACATGAAACGTTGTCTTTGTTTTACACCTGAGGAAACAGAGGCATAGAAGTAAGTGGCTCCCCCAGTCACAGGCAGGAACCTGATTGCTGCACCCCGACATGAGCCATGGTTATAGTCTCCAGCTCTGTGGGCTCCAGCTATCTGCCCAGCTTCAATCCCTGCCAGCTTCCACCGGCAGCTGTCTTGTTTTGATTCTTGTCCTGCCAGTCCTTTCTTGCCTGGTAGAAAGGAAGACCCTAAGTTGGGATCACAGATTTACATTGGCTAATCTGCCGTTGTTGTTATTAAGTGCAGTTGAGTCGTAGATGACTCACAGTGACCACCAGCAGCCAGGAAATTAAAAGGCGCATTGCCATGGGAAAGTCTGCTGTTAGGGACCTCTCCAAAGTACTGAAGAGCAATGGTGTCTCTCTGGAGACTAAAGTGTGTCTGATACAGGCCATGGTCTTTACAATCACTTGTTATGCATCAGAGAGTTGGACAATGACCAAGGAGGATAGAAGGAGAATTGATGCCTTTGAGCTGTGGTGGTGGAGAAGAGTAATGAGAATACCATGGACTGCTAGGAAAACAAACAGATTTGTCCTGGAAAGGGTTAAACTGGGTGGCTCCTTGGAGGCAAGGATTCTGAGGCTCCGTCTAACATACTTTGGACATGTTGTGAGGAGAGACCGGTCCTTAGAGAGGGACATCATGCTTGGGAGGGTGGAGGGACAGTGCAGGAGAGGAAGACCCTCTATGAGGTGGATTGATTCAGTGACTGGGATAATTGGGATGGGAGTATCGGAGACAGTGTGATTGGCACAGGACAGAGCGGAGTTTAGGGCTGTTGTACATAGGGTCGCTATGAGTCGCAGGCGACTCGACAGCACATAACAACAACAACAACAAATCTGCTGTTGTTGTTATTAAGTGCAGTTGAGTCGTAGATGACTCATAGTGACCTAGAGGCCTGGTTTTAATTGTTTTTGGTCAAACATTCTTCTAAGTGGTGTAGCACTGGTCTGTGCATTGCTGTACAGAGGTAACTCGTGGTTGCTGTGAAGCTGAACACTGTGGCACTGATGTGTCAAATGTGATAATGATTACCTGTGGAGGACAGTGTTTGGTGGTGCTCCCCGATTAAAACAAGCTTGGAAGCAGGAGTGGCATCCACTTCCGATATAGCTTGCCTCCAGAAACTCTATGAACTTGGAGAAATGATGAAAGTTATACAAGTGTTTAGGTCTTTTGTTCGTAGGGTCACAATGAGTCATCTACGATGTGACGACACTTAACAACAACAACAGAGCATTTGATTGTGAAATCTGAGTGTGTTCGTGATGTAAAATATGGAATTTATTCAGGAGTGAAAGGAGGAAAATCAGTAACAGCTGACCAGGGCAACAGGGCACAGGGCTCTGGCAAGGGCCCCTACAAGACAAAAGACTCTCCCAAGATTCCTGAGGTTTGCCAAGTGGCACAAAGCAGATCAACCGTGACCTGTGACCCTCAAGGCCATCCTTGTGAAGCAGGTCTGCTCTACGCCTGTGTTTTCCATGAGCCACGTTCAACGGGAAGGGAGAGAAGTGGTGGGAGACGCCGTCCTGTGCTTGGTCACCCTGGAACCCTGGAAAGAGGTGTCATTCTGTAAGTATTCTGCAAGTGAGTGATAGCACAGAGGAGGAATCACAACAACAGGCAGATAAAGTAGGCTGGGGCGCAGCTGTCAATACTATTTGCATAGCAATGGTCCTGCAGACCTGGGATATCGATTTAGCTGTGATGGGCGATAAAATCAGAATCTCTCAGACTGATAGTTGTCAAGCCTTTGAGGGCAAACGAAGGAAAACCAAGCCATCATTTTCCATCACAGGGAATCAAGGTATAGATGTAAAAATCAATAGACAGATAGATATGGATGCATAGATACGGAGGTAGATAGATATACAATCTAGAAAAAAATGATGAAGAAAAAAACATGCAAATATATCTTTTTTTTTTTTTAAATTTAAGAAAAATTGAGATGACTCCAAGAAGAACAAAAGGAGATGGAGTTGTTTCCTGGAGAGCAGTCGGGAGAGGGAGGCAGTCGGGAGAGGGAGGCAGTCGGGAGAGGGAGGCAGTCGGGAGAGGGAGGCAGGGACGTGGCTGCTGTTGGTTCTTGTTACAAGCCGAGCAAGCTGTCCTCTTTAATATGCTCACGCATGATATGGGCATAAAGCACGCTTTGTGGATAGGCTGCGTCTGAGCTGAGAGTTGGTACATGATGAACAGCCAAGCTGACTTCCTCTGGCCACATCTCTCCTTCAGCTTGGGACACTTTGAAATAAGGACAAGAGAGAGATCATGAGACTGCCGTGCACTTGTTAGAGAAGACAATTCCAAGCTTCATTCAAGGTCAGAGATCACGGAAATGTCAGCATCCTGGGAACACCGAGGACCACAGCCACAGGACACGGGTAGAAAATGACCGGTTCATATGTAGTGGCCCTGCTCTCCAGAGGCAAACTAGGAATAAGTTTATATCTTTGTCATTTCTTCTGCAGAATAGAGGTCCATCTCTAGTCCTCATTTCAGGGAACCCCACGTTTAATGTGAGATGTGCCCAGAGGAAGCCAGTTTGACTGGACTTCTGCCTTTTTACAAATCATGTTTTTAGTGCCTGTCATATGAGATATGAGCATATTAAAGGGAGATACAGTCTCTTGCTTCCAAGGAGCAGCCTGGTTTCATCTCTCCAGGACAAAGCTGTTCTCCTAGCAGCGCAAGAGAGGAAGACCCTCGATGAGATGAATTGATTCAGTGATTGGGATAATGGGAGTAGGTGTGTCGGAGACAGAGAGGTTGGCACAGGATAGAGCAGGATTTAGGGCTCTTGTATATAGGGTCGCTATGAGTTGCAAGAGACTCAATGGCACATAACAACAACCACAGCTCTCTTAGGATTTAACCGGATTCAGCACCACCGTCCAGTCCCTACCCTTCTCTCCTTCCTGCTGACTCATCAGTGTGTCCCTCAACATCCTTGGGCAAAGGGTCTTCTTGGCTGTTCCCATGGCTCCAGGACTGAGTTGACCACCTACTCACTGCTTGGTCCCCAGTGCGAGGCCAGGGCTTGGGTCGTGCCCCAGATGTCAGACCAAACCCGGATACATCACGAGATGTCCCATGTCCACATGTCTATAGGGATTCTGGGAGATGCGGGGGCAGCAACAAGGAGTGAAGCGTGATTCTGTGGGGACAATTTACTGTACACACAGGTGCACTCATAGCCCTGTGCACGCACACACGTGAGCATATGCACGTGTGTATACACACAAGCATGAATGTGCGAAGATGAACACACGTGTGCGTGGACATGTACGCACACCTGTACAGGGCACACACGTGTGTTTGTACCAACAGATGTTAATCCGTAAATGCTTGCACATCTGCGTGCACATATGCACACCTGTAAACACCACATTGATGTCATTTGCAGATACCGCCGAGCGCACCCACAGCGACCTGTGAACAGCTCATCTGAGCCCTGTTCTGCCCTGTGCCCTCGTCACAATCTGACGAGCTGGAGTCACCGCTGCATCACCGTGTCCGTCTACTCGGTTAAAGGCCTTCCTCATTGTCACTGTCCCTCCACCTTTCCAAGCATAGTGTCCTCCTCCAGGGACATGATCTCTTTTAGCAACATGCCCAAAGCATGTGATGTTGTTGTTGTTAAGTGCCGTCGAGTCGCAGGCGACTCATAGCGACCCTATGAAGGAGAGTCCTCGACGCTTGGGTGCCTTTCATCCTCTCCAGGTTCATAGGGTTTCTGGAGGCAAGCTATTATGGAAGTGGACGCCACTCCTCCTTCCAAGCTTGTTTTCATCGGGGAGCTCCACCCCACTCTCTGTCCGCATTGGGTAACCAGCCATTACCGCATCTGACACATCAGTGTCACAGTGTTCAGCCTCAACACTGAGGACACATGCATGCATCGTACATGTTCACGCCTCACACTCACATGACACTGCACCCTTTGCAACTCACACACTGAAGATGTGCTCACACACACGTACACACACATAAACAAGCGCACGCAGAGTGTGACAGACCCATGCGCACACCTCAGCCAGAGAAGGCCCTCTGCCCCGTTCCACACAGAGACGTCCCTCAGGGCGTGGGAAGCAGGGCTCTTCATGCGACTCTTCAGCATCTTCATGTCCCAAAGATCGAAAAGAAAAGAAGCAAGTCGGCGTCTTTATGTGCTGAAAAGGTTAGGCCTCTTCACGATCGAAGACTCTTCAGCATCTTCATGTCCCAAAGATCGAAAAGAAAAGAAGCAAGTCGGCGTCTTTATGTGCTGAAAAGGTTAGGCCTCTTCACGATCGAAGATCATTCGACAGACTCTGATGACACATGGCTTTGACATGTTAATGGGACAGCAGACTTTCAGCTTGAGTAAAAACGTGTGTGGATCTAACAGGTGCCTCTTTCAGGAGTGCTTTCCGCCCTGTGCAGAGAGGCGTCTGGTGCGTAAAGGTGGCCATCAGTAGGGTCAGGAGTTAGGGTGGGAATCAAAGGCAACCTTAACTTCACTCTTAATGTTTTGAGGCTGAGGGTTAGGAGGTTTTTGGTTTGTTGGGTTTGGTTATTTTTTCTGTTTTGTGTTAATTTGAAATTTTACAAAGATAACCGTACATTGTTTGAATAATTGTGTGATAGAATTTAATTAAAAATTAAAAATGCAACAAATATTGGAACTCAGTGGGGGAAGGGATATGTCCACAGCACGAACTCTGAGGACGATATTTGAAAATTGATGTGGCTTTGTCCTCATGGTCTGTTTCTACATGACAGAATACTCCAGGCACAACTGCTGGAAACAAGGATCTCTCCTCTCCTGCAGTCTGTCTCCAGGTCAGGCCTGGGTGTGCAGTGGGCCTCTGACTTAGGGTTTCGTGGACTTTGATCAAGGTGTCAGCTGGGGTTTCGTTGTCCCAGAGTCCCCTGTGGCAGTGGCCCCTACACTCGCTCGGGGCACATCAGGATCTCACTATCAGATCCTCCCCATGGACTGGTCATGATACGTCCCCAGACTGGGAGGGCTGAGAGCGGCACTACCATCTCTGAGCACCACATTTGGCAGTTGCTGGAATGCCATCTCCTGCACTTCCCTGTCACAAAAGTGGTTCTGCAGAGCTAATACAGAGACGGGAAATGCAAGTACTAGTCAGGACCACAGGGTACTGTGGGGAGAGGGCACAGGGGGATGCTGGTACCTGGGCAGGACCATGGAGCACTGTGGAGGTACAAGAGGAAGGTAGTGTCCCAGTGGAGTCACAGGCCACTGGAGAGGTGGTGCAGGAGGAGGCAGGCATGTGGGCGCTGTGGGGGGAACAGGAGGAGGCAGGCATGTGCACTGTGGGGGACACGTGAGGAGACAGGCATGTGGGCACTGTGGGGGCAACAGGAGGAGGCAGGAACCCAGGCAGAGGTGGGATGCACAGTGGGAGGTACCAGAGGATAGTGGCAGCAGGCAGGGCAGTGAGGCACTGAGTGGGGGAATAGGATGATGTTGGTACTGGGTGGACCACTGGGCACAGTTGGGGGCTGCCCAGCAGGCACCAGTGCCAGCTGAGCTCAGGTCCAGGGAAGACCTGGTCCTTCAGCAAGTACATCACCTTCCTGTAGCCCCAAACCAGCTTTGTGCTGCACACCACTGTGGCCTGTGGGGACCAGCATATCCCAAGCACACCACTGCCCAGCGAAGTCCCTCCTCTGTGCTGGAGACCAGAGGTTTCAAACTCTATGTGGCATGACCTACAAAGGTGTCACTTCACGGCTGCTGTGTGTCTGGAAGGGAGGCATTTGAGTGCCCTGCCGCTGCTCTGACCCAGCTTCAAATGTTGAAGCCTTGGGCAGCTCACAGCTGTCCTTCCCAGCCTTTGAGATGGAGGTTTGTGGTCAGGGTGTCCTCCACAGGCTCCGGACGGGCACTCCTCCTCAGCTCCTCCAGCTCCTTGGCCTACGACGGATGTCACCCCTATGCTCATGGCATCTTCCCCATGTCTCTGTGTCTCTCTTTCTTTTAATTGTAAAGATATGTACAAGACAGGCTCTGCCAGGCCCTGCATTTTCACACACAGTTTGTTGACACTAATTACATTTGTCACGTTGTGCGGCTATTGCTCATATCTGCCTCCAGACCCTCCCTCGCTGAAAACAGAGGCTTCCTTTTCTTACCCAGTGGCCCCCTCCCTGGTCTTCCAGAAGATCTGAGGAACTGCAATCAGCTGAGGTCACACAGCACAAGTCACCTGGGATCAGGATCTGCCTGCCTGACGTGCCCTCGGGGTGAGCCAGCTGGTCACATCTTCAGGTCTTCACCTCAGACAAGGACATGTTTATGGGTGCCGGGGTTAGAACACCAGCACATCCTTGTGGGGGACACATTCAACCCACCAGAGGAAGTGTGGGTGGACATCGGCCGGAAGGGCAGACACACCTGACAGGGGGAGCTGGGCGCGCTCTTTTGTCCTCACCAGGCAAACACATCCATGATGCATGGACTCTGCTCCCGGAAGTCTCCGGATGATGAGGCAGCTCAGCCACTTCTGTGTGAAGGTCTGCGGACCTGCCGCCCGCCTGCTCGGATCTCCACTCTAGTGGATGTCCCGACACACGCACCCAGTGTGCATCTCCAAGGAGAAGGGGGTGACCAGGGCACAGACGCCACCTGAAGACTTAAGTCCCTGGGCAGTTGTCATCAGGTGTGGTCAGTGGACAAGGAGCCAGAAGGCAGGCCTGGGCTCTATCTTCTGACTCAGGACCAGCTCAGGAGTCTGTCCTCTGATTCAGGACCAGCTCGGGGGGTCTGTCCTCTGACTCGGGACCAGCGAGGGAGCCGGTGGTGGCTTCTCTTCTCACAGGGTTCAGGTCTCCCGTGTAAACGGGGAGAACTCCACTGAACAGTGGAGAACCTTCGCTCTCACAGGGCAGGCAGCCCGTCCACAGCCCTCGGAGGCAGCTGTGGTGTGGAAACCACCAGACATGGGTGGCAGTTCCCTTCCTGTGTCCTCCTGGGCTTGTGAGAAGCAGCCCCTGGTCCTGAGGCGGTGGTGGAACGAACCATTGACTCGGGCTGTTCACAGTGGGGGTTCGGGCAGCACCCATCCTGGCACGTGGGCAGCCAGCACTCTCTGTGGGGCTCAGGAGTCAGTCAGAAGGATCAGAGAACGAGGTGGGCTATCGGAAGAGCACGTCCACCCCGCTGAAGCGTGCTGCGCTGGCCCCTTCGCTGAGCTGCTGGAGCATTCTTGGAGCAGGGGACAGCTCTGGGCTGGTGAATGCTGTTTTCAGGCTGTCTGATGTGACTGCAGAGCAGGGCATTGTGCGCTGGCAGGGCCCCTCCGAGCCGCACCTGGTGCCGTGGCCTGTCATTGTCTTCACGGCTCGCTCAGCTTGGAGGGCTGGCCTGAGCTGGGGATGACCTTTGTCTTCTACACACACTGCCAAGGCTAGCACTGGGGTGACCTTTCATAAACAAAGCTTCTCCTGTCAACCCCCTCACAGAGAGCAAGCCGCCCCAGCCACCACTCTGCATGGACCCTGTAATTGTGGGGGCCCCCACTGGGCCTAGTGACCTGAAGGGTGATCTCCGGAGCCACATCCCGCCTTTTGATCCTTAGAGGAAGACGGCTGGTGTGTCTCTGAGCACAGGGGACAGTGTCACGAGGCCCTGAATGCCAGTCCAGAAGGTGAGGTGAGAGGAGGCCTTGTGGACAGGAGCCAGGCTGGATGGCCCAAGGACCAGAGGCGCACTCCCCGGAGAATGCTGGCTATCCAGGAGGTGGTCTGCACGTTAGTGTACAGGCACACGGTCACTTCCCCTGAGAGGTGGTGTCTCGGGTTAGGGGTCTGTCGGAGGAAGTCGGGGTCCCCGTGCGGGGGGCGAGGATGGTGATCCAGATGCAGTGATGGACTCAGAGTGGCCGCAGTTCTGAAGACTCCAGTTCACATTCCGACCTGTGACCATTCCTGTGGGTGGCCCTGTCACCTTCTCCAGTCCCAATGATCCTTAATTATCTCCACTGTGATAATTTTTAGTACTGGTGTGATTCAAGGTGGCACCTGTCTGTCCCCCTGATCTGTCACCGTGTGCATCTCAAATACCAGCAAGGTCGCTCATGACAGACATGTCTCAGCAGAGCATCTAGACTGAGAAACGGAAGACAAGCTTGGTGACTCCGGTGCCAGCCCAGGAAGCACGTGGACCAGGGAGCTCGGTCTAAGACTTCACCCTGCTTAGCTTTGGCATAGTCCCCGGAGAAGGGTCTCATGTCTGGAGATGTGTCCGTGAGGGGAGGTCGTCTGGGGAGAAGGAGGATTCTGGTCAACCTGAAGCGATGGCCAGTCAGACAATGACGGTCCTTTCAACACCTGGCTTTACTGTGCTTAGTGAGCATCACAGACATTATACTAATTTTTTCTTTTTTTTTTTCACAAAGTGGAGGTGTTTGGCAACTCTACATTGAAAAAGTCGGACACAGCCATTTTCCAATATGCTCACTTTGTGTCTCTAAGTCACATTTTGATAATCTTCTCAGTGTTTCAAACTTTTCCCATAATGCTCCTGCATCCTCCGTAGAATATAAATAGCATAGACATACTGTTATAAACACCGAAGTCTTGGTTATCTACGGCTGCTGTGACAGACACATCCCAGGGTACGGCTTTAACAAACACATTCGCTTGCACTTTGCTTTCGTGGATAGTGTTCCAAGCTCCCGGTTTAGCTCCAACTCCTTGCAACGTGGTGGACGGCAGAACACAACTCTGCCTGAATCTTTACCTGTCTCAGCATCAGCCCCGGCCTGGAGCCCAGAGTCAGAGTCACTGCATCGGTCCACCCTGTGAGGTCCTTCTCTCTCCCAATGACAGTCCATGATGTGTTCTGTATTCTTCACCAACATGGTCATTTAGAGACATCAGTGATGATGAAACGCAACGAGCACTGAAGATCTTGTCCTTGACTTTCTTCTTCACACTTCCTCATCCTCTGTCCAACTTTCACACACACAGCACTCTCGCTGTCTATGTTCCTCACTCGCTTTGTCATTGAACTGGAATCAGATCATAGCTAACACTACACTGTGGTTTTAAGGTTGCAATCACACAGGAAGAGGTGGTCCACCTTTCCCTCTCTGTACTATGCCACCAGAGTTCCTTTCATAAACATATGAAGCACCTGAAAACGCCATGCCTTAGGTCAGACGCACCTGAGTCTTTAAAGTGATGTCCATGCTATTTTACGCTCTGAAGATATCCTGGACAAGCAATACCCCTAATGCAATGCCTTACTTGATTCTTCAATTCTTTTTTTTTTTTAGAAGTTTAGTTTTTAAATTTTCTACTAGTTTATTCTCAGAATTGAGGTTTCCAGGACAGTGTTTGGTGGAGCTCCAAGTTGTAAGACAGGTTTGGAATCAGAAGTGGCATCCACTTCCTAAACCACATGCTTCTGGAAACTCCATGAACTTGGTGAAATGATGACAGTTAGGGAAAGGCAGTATGTCTTTTGTTCATAGAGTTGCTAAGATTCACGCTTGTCTCGACGGCAATCAACAACTAGTTTATTACAAAATTTGTTCTTCAATTCTTGCAGCTATGGGTGTTAATTATATATGCAACTAAGATTACATTTTTGACAGCTTCAAACTTTTCTCCATCTCTCTAGATGTTACATCTTAGTCTAGTGGTGAAGACTTGGGTTTTCTTCATGTTGAGGTGTCATCCATACTGAAATCTGTGGTCCTTGACCTTCTTCAGGAAGTGCTTCCTATTCCCTTCACTTGCAGCAGCAAAGTCACGCCATCTTTGACGAGATGTTACCGGTCTCAGGCTGGACCCTGCACGTTTCTTGGCATAGGCCAGTGGTTTCACCCTGTTTGCAGAAAGGCGCGCTGTGCTCAGTCTGTTCCAGACCTTTCGCTTTTGCCGATGCCCTCAGCCCGGTTCAGGCTTCTTCCTTCGGCACCGCTGGTTCTTCTTCATATGCTACTTCCTGAAACGGTTCCATGTTGACCGATTAATCCTTCTGCTACAGTGACCCTATGTGCTCCTTCATCTCCTTTAGATACTCTCCATTTAGTTCAGTGTTTAGCCCACACAGAATTCAGAATTACACCTGAAGGTTTGAATTTCCTTTCAGTTCTTTGACCTTGAGAAATTCCCAGTGTGTTCTTCCGCTTTGGCTTTCTAACTCCAGCTCTTTACAAGTTGTTGTTGCTGTTATGTGCTGTTGAGTCACCTGTGACTCAAAGTGACCCTATGTACAACAGCTCTAAATCCTGCTCCATCCTGTGCCAATCTCACTGTCTCTGACACACCTACCCCTATTACCCCAGTCACTGACTGAATCAGTCCATCTCGTCAAGGCCTTCGTCTCTTGTTCTGTCCCTCCACCCTTCTAAGCATGACGTCCCTCTCCAAGGACTGGTCCGTCTTTGTAATATGTCCAAAGTATGTCAGACGAGGCTTCAGAATCCTTGACTCCAAGGAGCAGCTTGGTTTAATCCTCTCCAGAATGAACTTGTTCATTCTCTTAGCAGTCCATGGTACATTCAATACTCTTCTCCAAAGACACAGCTCAAAGACATCATTTATCCTTCTATCCTGCCTAGTCACTGTCCAACTCTCTGATGCATAGAAAGTGATTGCAAAGACCATGGCCTGTGTCAGGCGCACCTTAGACTCCAGACTGACATCATTGCTCTTCAGTACTTTGGAGAGGTCTCTGACAGCAGATTTTCCCAATGCAATTTGTCTTTTAACTTCCTGGCTGCTGGTGCCAAGAGTGTTGGTTGTAGAGCCAAGCAAACTGAAGCTGTCAACAATCTCAATCTCTTCATCATCCAGCCTGATGCTGCCAGTTGGTCCAGTGTTGAGAATCTTTGTTTTCTTGATATTGAGCTTTAACCTGTATTGAAGGCTGAAGTACTGACTTTACATATTTCGTTATAATATTTTACTTTATCTCCTCTAGCTGACCTTTAAAATATTTGGTTCAACTCTCTTTGTTCATTCTTTCTTCCCTTTGCTTTAGCATCCACACATTTAAGAGGAAGTTGAAATGTCTCTTCTAGCATTCATTTTGGTCTTTATTTCTTGTTAAAGGCTCTTTGCCTTTTCTTGTGTGACATGTTTGATGACATTACACCACACCTCTGACCTTGCATCAAAAGTATTCATGAGCTGTAATTGAGATAGTTTCTTAAACTATTATCTAAAATCTTTTCTTGAAACAATTTTTAAACTCATTTGGAATAAATTCATAGTCAGGTGTTGGTTCTGGTGGACTTGTTTTCATTTCAATTCCAGTTCCAGTTTATAAATGAGTAATTGATGATCTGTTCTACAGTTTTCCCCTGAGTTTTTCCAACTGTTGGTGTTAAGTCCACCCTCTCCATCTTTCTCACAGATGTGGCGATTTAATTCTTCTCCATGAGACTGAGCTCAAGATAGGACAGTGTTCAGAGCTGTTGTACTTAGGATTGCTAGGAGTTGCAGGCAACTCAACAGCACATAACAACAATAACTCCATCTAATGAGGTCCATGTGTAGAGTTGGTATTTATCTATTTTAAAAAGAGGGTTTCAATAAATAAAACCATTGGTTTTATGTCACACAATCTCTAGCCTCTTTTTTTATCATCAAGACTGTATTATCTATCAATCCCTCTTAGCTTCCAACTTTCATTTAGTCTCAATTGTTATTATCACATCTTGGTTGCATGTTCAGGCAGGTGTAGACCGCAGCAGTCAGTAGGAATCCTTATCATTATACTCAGGTGTAGGCATTTTGGGGGTAGAGAATCAGATAATTTGATTGATGACAAGCAGGAAATAAAAAAGTTCATGTGATTCACTTTGTTGTGAAAATGCTTCACTGCGCACCAGACTCGCAGCGTCGTGTCTCTCAGATGCGACTGTGCTGAAGCAGCTGGAGTAGACTCGGCGTGCTAACAACACTGTAAACATCTCAGTGCGTAGTGGATACTTGGATGCACTCTTAGCCTCCCCTGGAGCTGCCTTTTTAAGTCACCATTTAGGGGACTGGGTAGCTGGACCGTGAAGTATGGAGCACTGGGCAGCTCTTGGAGAACCGGGAGAGGCGATGGTGAGAGCTCAGAGACCTCAGACCTCCGGCTCAGCCTGCTTTCCTCTAGCTCTGTGACCCTGGATGCCATTGATTTATTCTCTATCCTTGTCTGTGAATACAGGACAGAGGCAGGCACACACACGCACCTTGGAGTTTGGAAGTATGAACGTGTCCTCCATCCCTTTGTCACATTACTGTCTGGGACAGACAGTTGGTGCTGTCTCTTCTGCTGAACTGCATGTTTCTATCAGAGTCAACACCAAGACTGGACATGAGCTTTTGCATATCTGTGTATTCTCTTTTTCTCCACCATCCCCTCCCAGAACCCACAGAGTGAGATGATACCAGGTCCCAGGCTAGTGAATGCAGAAGGATCTGAAATAATCACTGAGTAAGGGTCTTTGAGGCTACAGCCCAAACTAGTGCCACATGTAAGGTTCTGGATTGGAGTGAGAACCTTGTCCGTAAGCCCGTATCCTTATGGAAGTCTGCTGTGCAGATCTCTATGTGTGTCCTTTATTCTGAGGTTGTGGTGTCCAGAGTTTATTCAAAATGGCTTTCCTAGCCATCGACTTCACCTTTGCCACATGACCAGGGCAGAACATACAAATAGGGTCTGTTTGTCTACCCACAAGAGATTTGGCTAGTTTTGCCATTACACCAGGTTTAAATCGAGCTAATTCAGCAGTAGGAATTTAAGGATTTCCATACCAGCAAAGAAGAGGAAGCAGAGAACGTGCATGTCCTTCGGGGCCAGAAAATCCTGTGCCAGTCAGACCCAGATATACGGGAAGAATATACAACCTCAGAAGAGAATAGAGACCATAGTAAGACTGAGGCTCCACAGAGTTGAAGCCAGGGGCCTTCACTCAGGCTTGCTGGAGGAAGACACCATAATCAATATGAACTAAGGAAATTTTGTGACACTGACCCGAGTTGTGAGACTAAAGGTCAGAGGATTGAGGATTTGAACACTTGTGAAGCCGTCTGGATTTAGGGATTATATCCTGCTGCCAAACTGAATTACAGCCTGTTAACTTCTCTAATAAACCCTCTAGCCATGAGATGAGTATACGAAGTCTGTGTGGTCATTGTAACGGGTTCCAGACCCAGGACAGCAGTAATATTGGTGTTAGAATTAGCACAGGTAGATATTGGAGTGCAGATGACCATGTCTCACCTTATAAGAATTAGTTTTGCACTGTAGATATTATCAAAGGGGACAGTTCACCTTTGTAGAGCTGGTAAAGGTCAGCTCTGGCCAGCCCCATGCTGCCTACATTTATTTTACAGAGGGCAGAGGTCAAGTGCAGGATGTTCCACTGCCTGGATAAGTCAGTAAGTTTCTGGAATGTTCTCTATCTCCTCCTTGTGGGGTCCAGGCCCCAAGAGGGCTGTCTGCCTCCATCTGCCCAAGTGACATCCAAGCCACTTATCATTCTGCTTGATTTTATATTTAAACCTGACTTTAAAAGTTACATAAAATATTAAAATGGAAAGTTTTCACAGCCTCCTCTGCCTGCTGGGCTATTTTTAGTGCAGCCTGTCTCTCAGAACAGAGAGGCGAGTCTTTGGCCGGAGACACAGTCTGCACCAAGCAGGGGTGTCAGGGTCCAGTGGCAGGTGCCCCCATTCATGCCCAGGGTTAAGAGCTTGGAGTTGAGTTTAAATCAAAGTGAAGATGAGTTGTTATCCCAGGAGGATGGGTTTGAGCTTTCTTCCGATTCTCAGTGCCCCCAGGGAAGGAGGTCGCCTGTAGGGTGGGCTTGTCCCATCTGTGCCCAGTTGGGCTCCCCAGACTCTAGAGGACTGGTGGGGAGGAGTGGAGATCCTTACTGGTCCTGTAGGGGACTGTGATGCTTGACCACATGCATTTCTTTGAGCTGCCTTTACAATCCCCTGATGGGAAGCTTGGTGACATAGGACACAGGGAGTTACATTGATGCAATGTTCAAATCCACAGCATCTTCAAGGGGTAAAGAAGGGCAACCTTGTCCCAAGAGATTCACAGTGGCCCGTGGGTGAGTTCAGGTTCAACAGCAATGAGGTTTTTTTTGCGTTAGCCCTAAAAGAGGACACAGGCTAGGACTTAAAACAGACAATACTCTCTCCTTCACAGTTCTGGAGGACAGGAGTCAAGTCACAGTGTGGGCATGGTTGCCTCCCACCAGATGCTTGGGGCGCCATCCTTGTCTCCTCCAGTTCAGATGTCCTGGCCCTCCTGGCTTGGACTACATCACCACAACCTCCACCTCTGTCTTCTCCTCTTTGAGAAGGGCACTGCTCAGACGAGACACAGTCACACTCCTCCAGCATGAGTTCCTGTTATCCTGAAGAATGCTCTCTGCATACCAACCTCCAGCAGTGGACAGAATTTCAGTAGAGAAGCTCCCTGGGAAGACACAGTCGAGGTCGAGGTGTGGAGGTTAAGGGGTGGCACTCCAAATAGCCACACCTCACGCTGAATTCAGAGTCTACTTTCTCAATCCTCCCAGAGGTCCCACTCTGATGGGGAAATCCCACCTCTTGAAGGCCCCCATCGCTGGCCTGTCCCAGCCACTCCGGGCCTCACATCTCTTGAGAGGGACTCTGGGGGCTGGTGGTACAGGCAAGCTGCAGCTGGGCGACCTCCTTCTGGCTGCACCCTGATGCGTGACCTTTCTGGGTTGTACGAACACTCCCCCTCCAGCCGTCCTCTGAATGGCTCCAAATTCTAGGTGATTTCTGGCTTCAGACACCACAGGTCACTGCAGTGATTGCAAAGAGATGATTGCCAGGCCACCTGTCCACCCACCCACTCAGCCCCTCTGAGACGCCCTCCTGCCCTCTGGGTGAGGAGCATGGTGAGGTTACGGCTGCCTTGGGCAAGTCACCTTCTGAGACCTGAGTGAGCTGCAGCGAGGGGACGGGGGAGCTGCTGGCTGGGGACATCACTCCAGGGAGAGGATCTCCTGTCCAGCTTCAAAGCCTGCAAGGGCAGCCTGGCTCTCACCTCTCCTAATTAAGCTCACCAGGCCCTTCCTCCTTTTGTTTAAAATGTAAACCACCTCCAGTCTCACTAGAAGAAGCCTGGCCTCCCTGACCTCTGCAGACTGTGTCCTCTGTGTTTGCGTCTCTGTACCATCCACACTGGCCACGGACTCAGCTCAAAGCCACCTCCACCTGGAATCTTCCTGGTGCTGCTGTCTGATGCCCTGATGGACAGTAAATGCAAAGGGACACACTGACTAAGTGCACTGGCGTGCACTGTGCTGTCCCCTGAAATTGTGTTGGAATCGTCACCCCATACCTGTGGGCATGACCACATCTGGGAAGGGTCTCCTGTGTGAAGTTACTCAGGTCCTTGGCAGGAAGTGTGGACTGCAAATCTCATCACTTCCGATTCAGAAGAGGCGCAGAGACCAGCAAACATGGAAGGGGAAGGCCACGTGAGGATCAAGGGGCACTGGGCTGCAGAACCTAAGAAGTGACAATGGCTTTCTCCCTGGGCTCCTGGAAAGCAGGCCTTCCCTGAGAGCCAGTGCCCTGGACACATGATGCTGACCTCTTGAGCTGCAAGTGAAAACGTCTGCTTGTCAAATCCATCCTTTTGGGGCGTTTCTGTTGCAGCAGCTCGGGCTGAGGTAGACACACTCCATGCTCTGACTATGGAACGAGTGTGGTTATTCCTTGTGCAGATGAGGAAACTGAGGCCTCTGATGCCATGTGACTGTCTGTGTGGCATGTAGAGGGGCATCAGAGGGCTCAGCCTCAGGGCTCCCTGACAGGACCTCCACTGAGACCTGTAAACTCTGTGACAGCTGAACCTTCAGGGCGTGTCAGTGCTGCTCAAGGGCCAGCCTCCCGGGTCCTGCAGGTGCCATGTGGGCAGCGGAAAGAAGGGCCCTCTGCACAATCTTGCTGCTGGGATCTCTTGGGGATCCAGGCGCCTGTTCTCTCTCCATCCCTGGCAGAGCTGGGGGAGAGTGTTCTTGAGGGGCAGGTTCTGGTGCCTGTCTCTGCTGTGTTACGGGGGAGCAGAAGAGTTTGTTCCTGGTGGAGGTCTGGGAGCACCTGTCCTATCCCTCCATTTTCAGGGGACCTGTTGCTGACATGGGAGCCTGGGGCACCTGTCCTGTCTCTCTTATCAGTGGAGCCAGGGACCTGTTGCTGACAAGCAGAGAATTTCGAGGCTCATGGGCATCATCTCAGGGGTGACAGGTGACAGCCAAGGCCAGCCTCAGCTCCAGACGAGAGTAACAGGATATTGACCCTGTTCAGAACAGGTACTAAAATAGAACATTCAATACAGGCTGCTTTAACTGACAGTTAAGAATCCAATAACGTTTCCCCTTGCCAGACACCTGTGTGTGATCAAGCTAAATAAATGGCCTGCAATGCGATGCTGTGCCGATGAGCACGGTGTGCAAAGCAGTAGATCAGTCTGGGCAGAAGGGACTCACTTGGCAGGCTGGGAAGTGGTACCTGGGCAAAGTCGGTGACCACTCGCATGTGCGGATGATTGTACCGAAGGCAGCAGGTGCAGCAGTGTGGGGAATAGGAGCAAGCTGCTTCGCCCCTGGAGCCCAGAGTCCTGGGGTCCCACTCTGCTAGCGTCATCTGCAGAGAAAGACCAGGTCACCACCTGCCTGCACCGTTCCACAGCCTTGTTACTGTTGTTAGGTACTGTCCAGTCAATCCTGTGAACGGATCTGTCTCCACCGCCCTGCACCATCCTCATGAACCCTGCCAAGGTCAGCCCCATCTGGCACTCAGTCACTGCTTCAATCCATCTCAGCAATCCATTATCTTCTCTTTTACCGACCCTCGATCTTTCCCAACAAGATGTCCCTCTCCAAGGACTGATTCCTCCTTAAAACAGACCAGAAGTAAGGGAGATGAAGTTTCACCATTCTTGCCCCTAAGCTGCACCCGGATTGTGCTTGAAGTTAGATTTGTTCATTGTTTTGACTGTCAATAGGATAATCAATACTTCAAATATGCCAAAACCACAATTCAGAGGCATGGCTTTTCCTTCTGTCTTTCTTATTTATTGTCCAGCTTTCGTGTGCATAGCTAATGACTGAAAATACCAAGACTTGGATCAGGTGCAATTTAAACTGACATCATTGCTATTCGGCCCTTTGGAGAGGTCCTTGACAGCAGATTTTCCAAAGACAGCATGTCTTTCCATTTCTTGACTCCTGCTACCAAATATAATGAAAAGTAAAAACTAATGGTATACGTCAGGCTTGTACCTTTTCTCCAAGACTCTTTAATCTGTGTGCTGAGCTAATCATTCTAGAAACAGGACTATAAGAAAATTCATCAATAACCTGCATTATGCAGATTACACCATCTTGCTTGCTGAAAGGAAAGTAGATCTGAAGGACCTAATGAAAATGATCAAAGCCCAGAGCTTCCAATATGGATTATGTCTCCACGCCAAGAGGAAGAAAGTCCTCCTCCCTGGACCAACAGGCAGCATCATGGCCAAAGGATCCACGTTGGGAGGGATTGTGTTGTACTTGGACCCCATGCTCTCACTGATGAGTACGACTGTAACTGCTGACACAATGTGAAGGTGGCAATCACTCTGCTGTCAGTCGCTGTAGCATTGACTCTTACACACGATCACCTGTGATCAGAAGCAGATGCAGTTCTGCCTGCGTGACCATCACCACCACTGGCCGCAGCCCCTCCTGCATGGTCTTCACCACCACTGGCTGCAGCCATGCCAGCGTGCCATCAGCACTGTTGGCCCCAGGCCTGCCTGCATGGTCTGCACCACGACTGGCTGCAGGTGAGGCTGCATAACAGTCACCACCACTGGCCGCAGCTCCACCTGCATGACCACCACCACCAGCGATCGTAGCCCTACCTGTGTGAGCAACACCTCAATCTTCATTGGCCCCCCCACTCTCCCTGCATGGTCTTCACCACCATTGGCCAAGGTGAGGCTGTGTGACCATGACCACCATTGCCTGTAGCTCTGCCTACGTGATAGTCATAGCCATTGTCCAAGGTGAGGCTGCGTGATCATCACCACCATTGCCTGCAGCTCTGCATGACAGTCATCGCCATTGGCCACAGGCCCACCTGGGTGGTCATCACCGCCATTATTCTTCTGAAGTCCACTGCTGCCACATTGTGTGTCTGGGCACCGTCCATCCTAGTGGAGCCTGTTCTGGCACGGCGTTCCTGTTGGTTCAGTTCCTACTCATAGTGACCACAGATGACGGAGGACAGCTTCCCCTTCCTGGGCTGAGATCATCATAGAAGCAGGCCATTGAGACCACACAGTCTTCTCCTGTGGAGCTCGTGCTGGTTCCGAACAACAGAGCCACCAGCACTCCTTACTGCTTCACCCCAGAACACGACCTGCTGTCCCTGCTGACTGATGCTCAGAAGTAGATTGCCCAACTTTTCAAGCCCGTTGTTACAGCCACTGAGTCAATCTATTTTGTTGAGAGTCTCTCTCTCTCTCCCTCTGATCCTTTGCCATCATGATGCCTGTTGATTCAGAGCAGAGGACTTTCTTCCTCCTGATGTGGAGACATAATCCTGTCCCAACAGAGCGTCTTTTCCCAAGGATTGGCGTATCTTGACAACATGTCCAGAGTATCTGAGGCACATTTTGATTGTCCTTGCCTTTAAGGAGCAGCCTTCTTGTACTTTCTCCAGGACACGTTGGTTTATTCTTTCAGCACTCCACGGAATACTCAGTACTCTCCACCAACACCGCAACTCAAAAGTGTCAATTCTTGTTTGATTTTCCTTTTTCATTGCTTAACTTTCACAGAAATATAAAGAATTTGGAATGCCATGATGGAGCCGGCACATCTTCGTCAATACTGACCCCCTGCTTTGTAGACCCTTGGAGAGGTCCTTTACAGCAAATTCCCCCAGTGCAACACATCTTTTGATTTCTTGATTGTTACTATCATGAATGTTTATTGTGGATCCAAGAAAAAATATGGTTGACGGCGTCACACTTTTCACTGTCTGTCATGTTGTTGCCTATTGTTTCAGTGGTGAGGAGTTTTGTTTTCTTGATGTTGAGATGTAACTATAATTGAAGCCGGTATGTAATCTTTCACCCTTTTTAGTATTTCAAGTTGTTTTCACTTTCAGAACACAGAGAAAAACAGATTCTTGGAGAAATAGGGAAATGCCATCAAGACCCATGATGTAAGGGACAACACTCACTAGCACTCAGAGGGACACTGCTGGGATTGTCATATATCACGGCCAGTCTATCCATGGCTTACGTTGTCCAAAACTAATCACGTCAAGCCACGGGACACCACTGAGGAGAGGACAGTGTTTCCACACGGCAGGTGGCCAGGCGCTCTGAGCAGGTAAGTGAATCTCAACGCTGGGGGCTTGTGGTCGAGAAGTTCTGAAGCATTCACATGTTGAGAAGGGCACGCATGCAGACAAGTAACCCACTCATCATGACCTGATGTTCGGTGCTTCCAGGTCAGTTCCAGCACACAGTGGAATGCAGCCTGGCCCATCCCACACCGTCCTGACAGCAGCTGCTGGGTCCGAGTGCAGTGTTGTAGTCACCGTATCAACTTGGCCCGTTGAGGGGCTTCCAACTTTTCACTGACGGTATTTCCTCAAGCTCGGTGACTCCTCCAGTGACTGGTCTCACCATCTTTTTCCAAGGAACATTTCTTTCAAACCCAATTTGTGTATTTTTTCTGGAAGTCTAAAGTATTCTGCATTCTTCTTCAACACCATAATTCAAAAGCACCTGCTCTTCTGTCTTCTTAACATCAGGAAAGCGGAAACAAGTAAGTGGTCCTCGGAATAGCAGTGGGGAAGTGAGAGGTGGCCGTGTTAACGCGGTGAACCCTGCGGGGTGTGTCCTCCCCCAGCACATCCTCACTGCAAGCACGTGCCCTAGGTCTCCAGAGAAGCCCAGCTCCTCCTCCCTCCCATCACGGGGTCTTCTACTGCCCCCCACAGCACTGTCTTCACCTGAAGAGTGCAGTGGGGGTGAGTGTCAAAGTTTTCCCTCCGTCAGGTGACCCCGAAGTGACCGACCTTGTAGTGCATCTCTGTTGGTGGACAGTGTGGCTGGCCAGTGTGTGGGTGTGGGGGTGACTGTAGGTGTGTTGCAGCTCCCCAGAAAAATGCTCGAGGAGGAGGGAGAAGGTGGGGGTCAGGACAGGTCTGTGTGAAGGGATATTAGTCTCTGCCCTGTGACTCACTCACGGGACAGGCTGACTCTTCACTCAATAAAGAGAATGAGAAAAATCTACACTTATCTGTGAAGAAGACTCTCAAAGACAAAAAAGACAGTGGTTTGCAGACTAATGCACCCCAAATCTTACAAATGCAAAACTGTAAAGCACAGGATACAATGTATAGCGTATAGAGAAGTATATGTTGTGGAAGGATTTAAAGAATGTGTGAGGGACATAGTCACTGAAGCCAGAGTGTGGGTGGTCTCCGGGGAAGGAGAGGGAGAGGAGGAAGTCCTCGTGGGTCAGGGAGAGTGGGATGGCCATTACCGAGGGCTCTTCCTGTCCACACATGGACACACACAGTGGCCACAGACTGTGCTGAGGTCAGCACAACTTTTCTTATTCAAAGATTGAATTTAAAGGGGATTATAATTACAACACACAGTGCTGGAAATTAATGAACATTTAAACAAAGTCCATGGCATTCAAATTAGTCCCTGTGCTTGACTCCAAGACTCAGGCGTCTGGCACCTCTTTGTCCTCCTAGTACTTGTTTCTGGGGGCCAGACAGTCGTCAGACACCGTAAGTTTCACCCAGGTGGGGTCACTGTGATGGCTTTGTTTCTGACACTGAAGACATTTTATTTCTACTTGTACGTTTAGTTTTTGAGAAGTATTACAAACAAATAAAAGCCATGCGTTGTCCCAGTTACCCCGTGCAGGTGTATCATTGCCTCTCATAGATTCCTAGACTGGGTCATTATGGAAAGAGACCTGGGGTTGCAATGATGAGCACTTGAACCCACCAGATGCTCGCTGGGAGGAAGCTGTGCACAGCCCTACTCTGTCCCAAGGTTGGTGTAAGTCAGGTGACTTGGGACATTGGTTAACCACGTGGGAGCAGGTGAGCAGGACGTTATCCCATGCGCCTACTGGACGGTAGGAGGTAGATGAGCCTCCAATCTTTCTGTTCGGAGCCCCTGTGCCACCAGAGCTCTTGTGCCTACAGCTGTAAGTGGTCTTTGTTTAAATGTCTCAAGCTTCACGGAATGGGATGCAGTGGGTAGAGAGGACTCAGCCAGCCTGGTGATATCTACCTTCCCCTTCTCCAGACTGAGGGAATGAGGTGAAGGGAAAGGAACGATTCAGTGGGGGCTTGTGAAGACCAGAATGATTGTGTTCAACACAAAGTGATGTATTTAAATGAATTCTTGTAAGAAAATAAATAAATTTTTTTTAACAAAAGAAAAGACTCGGTCAGCACTGAGAGCAGTGAGGGGACCCTGTCCTAGACCATGTGGTGAGGGGACCCTGCCCTGGACCACGCCGTGAGGGGACATGTTGTGGACCACGTGGTGAGGGGACCCTGCCGGGACCACGTGGTGAGGGGACCCTGCCCCAGACCATGTGGTGAGGGGACCCTGCCCTGGACCACGCCGTGAGGGGACATGTTGTGGACCACGTGGTGAGGGGACCCTGCCCCAGACCACGTGGTGAGGGGACCCTGCCGGGACCACGCGGCTCTCTCAGGCTCTGGTGGGAGGCCGGGCTCTGGGACAGGCATGGGTGGCCCTGCTGAGTTTCAGCCTGGGCTTCAGGAGCATTTTAGACTCTGCCTGCTCAGTCCTCGTATGAAACAAGAAGGGACTGCAGCTCCCTTTGACAATGACATGGGGCTTGACATGCTGATGACCGCTGTCCACAGCCCTGGCATGAGAAGGGTTCTGTGGACGCAGTGTCAGCAGCACTTTGGTGACCGCTCTGAGGGAGCTCTGCTTTCGGCGTCCAGGAGACCCTGCCCTGCAGCTTCCCATAGCTCCAGGTTCTGGCATTTTGGCATAAAGGCCCTACAGGTGGCCGCCCAGCCAGAGGCAAAGGCTATCCCCTGACAGTGCTGGGCCTGGACACCTGGAATACAGGCGTGACCAACCTTCTCAGTACAGCCCCAGAGCCACCCCTGCCCCCAGGCATGACTACTGTGTGTGTGTGTGTGTGTGTGTGTGTGTGTGTGTGTCCTTTTCTTTCCCACGTCTTTTGTTTATAACATTAGCTGTAATCCCTGCATTGTCCCCACTCGCCTCCCACGCCACTCAGGGTCCTGCTCCCACTCCTCGGCCGTCCTCTCCCTCAGACCTTCGGAGTTTTGTCCTGACAAAGGCTGCTGCCTGCTTGCGCGGGCTGAGTGCTCCTTCCTGTCCATCTTACAGGGTTTTTCACTCCTTGTCTGCATGTTGTACCACAGAGGCATGTTCAGGCTCTATGTGAACACTGGTCACTGCCCACTCTGTCTGTGGGGTGGAGACACTGGCCTGTCGTCGTGCCACGGTGACTGTGGAGAGGCTGGTCCTCAGTGGTCCTGTGGCTGTGGAGGTACAGCCTCTGCCTCCGCCTGTGGTGAGCTTGGGCGTCGTCTCCGTATGTGCTGTGACCCGTGGGGACCCTGCTGCTCTCCAGCCTGTCTCATCTGAATTCCTTGATTTCAGGGTGTCCACTCAGGGACAGTTGGGTCCTATTCTGATGTGCTAGCTACCTTCCCCCCTCTCCCCTGGAGGTCCAGCTCCCCGGGTGGGCTGCCAGCCCTGCAGAGAGATTAGCTTCAGCTCACTAGAGTACTCCATCCTCATTCTGGGAAGAGCCATCTTTGCACATGCTTCAAATGCTGCCGCAAAAGGGACCTGGGGCCAGGGGACAGATGTCCTTGTGTTGAGGCCAGAGAGCCTCAAGCCATCTCTCTCTGAGTCCCTCCCGCACCCCCTGGTCACTGAGGATGCCGCTGTCTCCTTGGCTGCCACAGCCAAGCACAACTGGCATCACAGGGTTCCCATAATGTGCTTTCCCTCACAAGAGCCAAACAGCTCCCAAGGAAGCAGCCTGCACTCCGGGCACTGGCACAAGCAGGGTGGGCACCAGCCACATTCACTTCTGGAAGGAATGGGCTTCCAGTAAGTAACAGCATCTCAGGGACCTACCCTGGCAGAAGAATGGGAGCACAGCTGCAGCCAGGCGGCCCCCGGCAGGTTTGGGGAGACTAATTAGAAGAAGACAGAAGAGTCTGGGGACTCAGCTAGCTGCCTGCCTCGTAGGTAGGAGGACCTGAAGGCAGATTTTTTTGTTAGTTATTGTTTTCCTCTCCTGGCTTCTATGTCCGCAGACAGAGCTTGACTATTACAGTGTATTCTTTTAAAGGACGTTTTGTTGTGAGTTGAAATTCTGTCTTCCTTCTTGTCATTTGTTTATTGTGGACCCATCCACCCACTCAGTGAGCATCTTGATTATGAGCTGTCGGATGTCTGGGGATTAGAGTTCAATGTCGCACAAAGAGAGCATCCCAGCACTGTGACAGGCCCCCGGAGCCGGCACCCCTGCACCACTGGGAGTGTGTGAGCCAGGCAGGATGGCATGCTCTACAGGACAGTGATGCCAAAGAGCTGCAGGTCCAGAGTCCTCAGAGTGAGGGGCCCAGGGGGCATGGCAGAGGGGACAGAAGGACATTGATAGAGGAATACTGTGTTTTCATCAATCCGTTACTCCACCCATGAACACTTACAGATTAATTCATTCAACCATCAGTCATCTATCCAATCACACATCTGCTCCTTGATTGATTGATCAACTCATTCACCCTTCCATCAATCCATCTGTATAATCCACCTATCCATCCATCATCCATCCATCCATCCATCCATCCATCCATCCATCCACCCACCCATCCACTCTTATAGTTTACGGATTCATTTGCCATTTACCCATTCATCTCTCCATCTGCCCATCTATTTATCTATCCACTGGTTAATCAATACTTCCATCATAGATACATCTATCCATGCATTCATTTGCATGTGGGAGAAAGTGACCAAAACAGCAGTTGAAGCCAGTCAGCAAGTCTCTATTCCTGAACACCAGGAAGGCTGAGAAAGAAGCGATCAGGAGGTCATGGGGGTCAGGGTCACTGTCTGTCGTGTCTTCCTGTCCATCCCCCTTAGAGCTTGCTGACTGCCTCATGGACACAAAATGACACCACTGCTTCTAACCCCGTGTCCTCACCTAGAAGGGAGGAGGGAGACAGGGGGAGAGGAGCCCCCGCCCATGCTGTCAGCACTTGAAGGTCTCTCTGAAGATCTCAGGAGCACTCCTGCCATACTCCCCAAGCCAAGATCGGGGACGCGTGGCTCTCCTTCCCTCCAGCCTTCATCTATCCTGTTTGCTTGTTTGGAATAAAGTTAAAAGGAAAAGAACATGAATGTCAAGTTTATAACCAATATGTGATACATTGTTTTGACCACAGAGACACTGAGACCAAGGAAGGCTCTGTAACTCGTCCAAAACATGTAAGATTTTGCTAGTGGACTCATGGTTCAAGTCCAAATGGTTGACTGCAATGACCGTCTCCAGACTCCTGGACTGTGCGGCCTCTCTGATTGACCCTGGGCTCCAGGATGCCCCTCGAGGCTGGTGTCCACCCCGACTGCTCATCCCCGTTGACCCTTCAGTCCTTGTGCTGTTCTAAGGGAGACACATCCATGTGCTCCAACAAACCTCTAATTGTGCATTAACCTGGTGCTTGGTGCTTGATTTATTTTAGTGTTTATGGTAATTGTTTTTGAAACATTTTTTAAAAGATAAAAGGGACAGAGAGTACACGATGGCAAAATGCAATTGACAGTAAGTGCTTATTATGTAATTATGGGCTCTTTAATATGCATATTTTTCTCTGTGGTTGTTAGCAACTAAATACATAATTACTGAATTTTTCTGAAGAGCACTATCTATAGAGCCTTCTGTCTCAGGAAAGGAGGGCAGACGCTGGTCTGGAGCATGGAGACGCTGTCTTTGTCTTGCATAGGTCAGGAAGGCAGGGTGGAGGGGCAGTCTGGGAAGGAAGGCGTTGGGGGCTGGGCTCTACGGATGTCTTCTGGTAATGCAAGTGATACCCAGAGAGGATGGGGTTGGGCTGTTGTGAGATGAGGGCAGGGTTGGAAGAAAAAGAAAAACTACTGTGTGTGGAGAGAGAGAGTCAGACAAGAAAACACCCAAACAGAGGATTCTGCTGGGCTGGGCAGGGCTGGGCTGGGCCCAAGAGTCGAAGTGCCAATCACATGGGGGTGAGAATGGGACACAGGGCAAGATGGAGGGAGAAGGAAAGCCCTAGAAGCTTCCACACATGTACACACATCCACGGGAGGGGCTGATAAAAACAAGGAAATGGTCCTCAGAAGAGAGCATGCCAGGACCCATCTCGCTGGCATTGGATGGGTGAGACTGAGCCCTGCACAAGGGCATTGAGACTCATAGCGACCCTGTGTACACCAGTCCTAAACCCTGCTCTATCCTGTGCCAATTTATTGTCTCTGACCCATGTACTCTCCTTACCCCAGTCACTGAATTAATCCATCTCAACAAGGGTCTTCCTCTCTTGCGGTTCCCTCCACCCTCCCAAGCATGCCTTCCCTTTTCAAGGACTGATCCTGCCTTACAACATGTCCAAAGTATGTCAGACGGAGCTTCAGAATCCTTGCCTCCAAGGAACAGCCTGGTTTAACCCTCTCCAGGGTGAACTTCTTTGTTCTCCTAGGACTCTTTGGTATATTCAATACTCTTCTCCAGCACCACAGCTCAAAGGCATCAGCTCTCCTTCTATCATTCCTAGTCATTGTCCAGCTGTCTGACGGATAGCAAGTAATTGCAAAGTCCATGGCCTATATTAGACACACCTTAGTCTCCAGACTGACATCGTTGCTCTTCAGTACTTTAGAGAGGTCTCTGACAGTAGACTTTCCAAATGCAATTCATCTTTAATTTCCTGACTGCTGGTACCAAGAGTGTTGATTGTAGAGCCAGCAAACTGAAGCTGTCAACAATCTCAATCTCTTCACCATCTGTCATGATGCTGCCATTTCGCCCAGAGGTGAGAATCTTTGTTTTCTTGATGTTGAGCTTCAATCCATACTGAAGGCTTCAGTCCTTGACCTTCTGCAGCAAGCACTTCAGGTCCTCCTCACTTTCAGCAAGCAGGGTTCTGTCATCTGTATAATTCAGATTGCAATATTTAAGGATGCTTTGGGCAGAATATTAAATGACCCAGGAAGCATTAAAAGAAGATGGAAAGAGTGTACAGAGTCACTGTATCAAAAGGAATTGGTGGACACAGAAAAATTTCATGAAACAATGTATGAGCAAGAGCCTGTGGTGATGAAGGAAGAAGTTCAAGCTACTCTGAAAGAATTGGCAAAAACAAGGCCCCAAGAATCAATGGTATACCAGTTGACATATTTCAAAAAACAGTTGAAACATACGAAGTTATGACAAGAAATCTGGAGGACAAACACCTGGCCAGCTGACCGGAAGAGATCTATATTTGTTCCCATTTCAAAGAAGGGCGACCCAACAGAGTATGGAAATTATCATACAGTATTATTGATATCACATGCAAGCAAGATTCTGCTGAAGATTATCCAAAAAATGACTGGAACAGTACATCAACAGAGAACTGCCTGAAGTGCAAGCTGGGTTTAGAAGAGGCTGCGGAACTAGAGGTATTATAGTTAATGTCAGATGGATCTTGACTGAAAGCAGGGAATACCAGAAGAATGTCTATCTGTGTTTCATTGATTATGCAAAGACATTTGACTGTGTGGATCACAACAACTGTGGCTGACTCTGAGAAGAATGGGAATCCCAGAATACTTGATTGTGCTTATGGGAAACCTATACTTGGACCAGGAGGCAGTTGTCAGAACAGAGCAAGGAAATACTGGTTCAAAATTGGGAAGGGTGTGTGTCAAGGATGTGTCCTATTTCCATATCTTTTCAATCTATATATGGAACAGCTATCCGGGAGACTGGGCTCTTTGAGGAGAAGTGTGGCATCAGGACAAGGGCATTAGATTTGGTAAAATAAGAGTTCACTGTGAATTTGTTCATAGTAACAAAGAGTTGGAAACAACCCTAGTGCCCATTAACAAGTGAATGGATAGAGAAGCTGTGGTATATTCACACAATGGAATACTATGCTGCATTGAAAAACAAGGAACTCTTGAAATATTGTACAAAATGGGTGACCCTGGAGGACATGATGCTGAGTGAAATATCTCAGTTACGAAGGGACAAATACTGCTAAATGCCATTGTTATAAAACGGCACAGACATCAGGGTTGGGGAAGAATCTAACAAAAGGGGATAGATAATGTATACTGCATTGAAACAGATGAAGGAGAGAACTGTTCGAAAGGAATCTATGATTAGATATTATTTTCTTGGCAAGAGGTCAGAATGAGAGCTTCAAGGGGGAGTGGACTAAGGTGGGGGGTTGTAAACAATGAAAGTTGTTGGGTTTTTGTTTTGGTTTTTTTTTTACTTTTCAAAGAGAAAACCACCTGGGGGGAGGGGTGGGCAGGGAGGAAAATGTGCAACAATGAATCAATGGGAATCCAAAGTCTCTATAAATTTTCACTAATATTTCAATTGCTGTGTATTATATTCCATAGCCGACCCTCTGAGGGGTTTTCAGAGGCAGTTAATTGCCAGGGAGGAGATTGCTCATCCTTCTTCTATGGAGCAGCTGGTGGATTTGAACCACGCGCCTTTGGGATTACAGCATAGCTTCTTGCCACTAGGCCACCAGAGCTCCCCAAGAAGTCCAGGCTGGTTTCAGAAGGGGTCCTGGTACTAGAGATATTGTTGCTGATGTTAGATGGATCTTGGCTGAAAGCAGGGAATACCAGAGGAATGTCTATCTGTGTTTCATTGACTATGCAAAGGCATTTGACTGTGTAGATCATAACAAACTGTGGCTGACTCTGAGAAGAATGGGAATCCCAGAACACTTGATCGTTCTAATGCGAAACTTATACTTGGACCAGGAGGCAGTCGTCAGAACAGAGCAAGGGAACACTGCATGGTTTAAAATTGGGAAGGGCGTACGCCAGGGATGCATCCTATCTCCATACCTTTTCAACCTATATGCAGAACAGATCATCCAGGAGGCTGGGCTCTATGAGGAGAAATGTGGGGTCAAGATTGGTGGACGATTTATCAACAATCTGCGTTATGCGGATGACACAACCCTGCTTGCTGAAACTGAGGAGGACCTGAAGCACCTGCTGCAGAGTGTCAAGGACTGCAGCCTACAACATGGATTGAGGCTCAATGTCAAGAAAACAAAGATTCTCACCACTGGACCAATTGGCAGCATCAGGATGGATGGTGAAGAGATTGAGATTGTACACAGCTTTAGTTTGCTTGGCTCCATAGTCAACAGTCTTGGCACCAGCAGCCAGGAAATTAAAAGGCGCATTGCCATGGGAAAGTCTGCTGTTAGGGACCTCTCCAAAGTACTGAAGAGCAATGGTATCTCTTTGGAGACTAAGGTGCGTCTGATACAGGCCATGGTCTTCGCAATCACCTGTTATGCATCAGAGAGTTGGACAATGACCAAGGAGGATAGAAGGAGAATTGATGCCTTCGAGCTGTGGTGCTGGAGAAGAGTATTGAAAATACCATGGACTGCTAGGAAAACAAACAGATTCATCCTGGAAAGGGTCAAACCGGGTGGCTCCTTGGCGGCAAGGATTCTGAGGCTCCGTCTAACATACTTTGGACATGTTGTAAGGAGAGACTGGTCCTTGGAGAGGGACATCATGCTTGGGAGGGTGGAGGGATGGCGCAGGAGAGGAAGGCCCTCTATGAGGTGGATTGATTCAGTGACTGGGATAATTGGTATCGGAGTGTCAGAGACAGTGCGATTGGCCCAGGACAGAGCGAAGTTTAGGGCTGTTGTACATAGGGTCCCTATGAGTCGCAGGTGACTTGACGGCACATAACAACAACAACAACAACAACAACAACAACAATATTTCAGTTAAAAAAATCGTGCCAGTAGAAAGAGGAAGGCACCTCCACACTGGCCAGAGGCAGGGCGACCACACTGGGCTCCGCACAGCAGGGATTGTGAGGAGGACACGGACGGGGCATGGTGTCCGCCTGTTCCATGTGGATCTGTTCTGAGAAGGCGCAGGGGTGGGGGGCACCTACCAGCAGGCTCCCCACCCGCCCGGCCGCACCAGCAGCCACAGGCTCTTCAACCACCTTCAGTCTCTTCTCAGCTGTGAACAAAAATGGAAATAAGGGCTTGGAAGAGTGTAGGGTCAGAGAAAGAGGAGAAGCCCCTCAACGTGGGGCGGAGCCGGTGACCACAGCAGAAGGCTCAAGTGTGTCAGAGACTGAGAGCAGAGCACAGCACAGGACAGGTGCAGGCCTGCCCACAGGGTCACCGGGTCGTACTCGATACTGGGGGGTCATTTGGATTAAGCTAATTAAGTGCCCTCCTGCTCAGCACATGTCACCAAAGACCCTCAGCCAGGTGGATTGACACGGTGACTGCTGCAATGGGCTCCTGTGTGTCAGGAAGTGTGAGGATGGCGCAGGACAGGACACGGTCCAGAACTTTTGTTCACAGGGTCATTGTGGGTCATATTCCACTTGATGGCACCTAGCAACTGTTAAGCACAAGGGAGCTCTGGTGGCCTAGCAGCAAGAAGCTGCGCTGCCATCCCGAAGGCACACGGTTCGAGGCCTCCAGCCACTCTGCAGGAGAAGGGTGGACAATCGCCTCCTGTGTGATCAACTGCCCCTGGAAACCTGCCAGAGGGTCAGCTATGGGCCGGTTCCGACTCGACGGCGCACAACAACAACAGCTGGTAACCACAAGGTCCGCACTTGGAGGCAGGAGCTGCTCCTCAGGAGAGAGGGGACCTGTGTGCTCCTGTTGGGGTCTGTGTCCGGGGAGGCTGGCCGAGGCTGCCTGTGGGTCAACTTGATGACAGGGGGGTTTGGGTTTGGTCTCAGGTTCAGTTGGTTATGTTGGAACACAAGTGTCCTGCCCCAGGGACTGAGGGGGGTGACGTTCTCAGGACCTGCGTGGATCTGGGGTTGCTTCCGTGGGGCCTGGGTCAGTGAACACACCTTCAGGCCTCCATGACAGAGTTGACAGACACACGAACGTGCAGACAAGCCAGCGTCCTGTGCTCAGTGTGCCTGCCCAGCCGGCCACTCACCTAGCCCCTCCTGGGTGTCCCTGGGCTCAGGGTATCCCTGGGCTCTGGGTGTCCAGCAGGAGTCTCCCCAGTGGGCGTCCCCGGACCCGAGTCTGTTGCTGTCACATCTCCCTCTCGACGGCTCCGGGACGGAGGTATTATCCACGCACACTGAATATCAAGGTCACTATTTTTAGATGCTATTCTTTAATTTTTGAAAACTCTCCAAAGAGACTAGCATTGGGAACATTCTTGATAAACATAAATACATTTAGAAACTATAAAAATATATTTCTCTGAAAACCCTGTGGGCTGTCCTTTCCGGCAGCCCACACGCGGACTACAGAGGGAGGATGAGGTCCTGGCGGTGCCCACGGGGAGGTGGCAGCACTCCGTCTGCGCACAGCGGCCATTACACTCCAGAGCTTGGGCCGAGACAGGCTGGCCCCTCGAGAGAAGCAGAGGAGGGTGCACAGAAGCCTCGAGTGGCACAGAGGCCTCTGGGTGGCAGGAAGGGGCAACTATCCCCTGGTAGCCGGAGGCTGGTGGTTCCAGCCCACCAGAGACTCCACGGGAGTGAGGCCGTTCCCTTCTCCTGATAACCTCTCAGCTAAAATGACCCCTGGGAGTGACCCCTGCCACGTGATGCCCTCCAGAGCCAGACCAGCCAGATCCCCAGCAACAGCACCCCACGCTTCCCTCCCTGAGGACTGACCTGGTGCCTCCGAAGGACTCAGATGTGTGGCCACCGTGATGAAGGAATGCAGCTCCACACTGGCCCTGTGCACACAGGGACCCTCAGAGCCACAGCTGGCAGTTAAGACCACCACCACCAATCCCGCTTGTGACCTCAGTGGATGGCCTTGGCCCGGGGTCCCTGGGCTCCTGGTCTTGGGTGTGGGGGCTCCAGAGAGGGCAGAGCCCTGAGGAGAAAAGAGCAGGGGGGCATCCATATTTTAACGCCTGGTTCCCTGAGGTCTGCCCTCCAGGGAACTTCATCCCTATGTCCTCCTCTCCATGCTGGCTACCAGAGGGCTACTGTGAGCATGGCCATGCTAAGCTGTGCCCACACCCT
>NW_006399814.1:2648426-2652669 GCF_000299155.1 Elephantulus edwardii | reverse complement strand
CCTGGACTGGGACCTCTGAGCTGCGTGGCTGGCTGAGCTGTCCTCTACACCACCGTGCACCTGAGGTAGCTGATGGTCCTTCAGGTCTTCCTGGCATTACATCCACCCGCTCCACGACTGCTGTGCTTTCTCGGTGGGCACCTGGGTCAGAATCCCATCACCTGTCACCAGAGCTCCATCTCACACACACCCTCCCCACCCCACCCCCACACCCCCCGAGCCCTCACTGCTCACCTCCTGGGCCACAGCCCTACCCTTCAGAAGGGAGACGCGGCCTCACTGTGGCATTCAGCCCTCCCTTGCCTCTTCAGCCTCTGGCTCCCAAGCCCTTGAACTGGGCTCCATCCCACCCAGCTTGGCACCCGCTGCACACACCAGCCCTGTCCTTCCATGCATGTCTTCTCACAGTGCTGTCCACACTAGCACCTCTACCCTATAAATGTGGTTTGATGCCTCCCCTCCAGGTAGCCTCCTGGAGGCCCTCTATTTAAAGTGAGCTCTATTCCCAACTCCCAGCCACTTTCAATCCCTGGCCCAGCTTCCAGAACCTTCCTACGATTACCAGCTGTCCCTAGATGTGACAAAGGGTTCTCTGAGTGCTGCTAGCCAGAAGATTAGATGTTTAAGTCCACAGAGGCCCGTTAGAGAAAGGTCTGGTGGTCTCCCTTAGCAAAGCTCGCCCTTGAGTGTCCCCTGTGGGCACAGTTCCACGTGGACACGAGGGGACCAGCTGTGTCAGAGCAGCTTGCTGGAGCTCAGCCCATGACCGTTAGGGGGACCTGAGCTCGTAAATGAGTTACACCTGGGAGTCTCTGCTGATCGTCTGTGTATCCGTGGGACACGTAATGTGCTGAGCTCAGCTAATCCAGACTGCTGGCCTTTCCTGTGCAGATGGCAGCCCGGGCACCGCCAGGCCGTTCTCCCCATCACACATGGTGTCACCTGCAAGTAGAACCGAATCGGTGTCACATGGTCAATGACAGCACACGCCGCCACGTGGCCAGGGAGCTCGTCTTGCACACAGCGCCTCTGTCTGGCAGGGCCCTTCCTTGCTGGAGCTAATGCCAGCAATGTGGTCCCTGGACATCAAGGCCATGCCCACTCACAGTGACCCTCCCCAGGACTCCGAGGCTCTACATCCCCACCAGACAGACTGCCCATCATTCTCTCACAGAGACTGGACTCAACCCCTGGGCTTTTGTTTACCATTCTGCTAGAGAATGCACCTGTCCTCTGGGATCGATGTCCAGTACTGGTCAGCGCAGGAAACCGGGAGGCAGCTCTTCTCCGTCCTGCTGTGCTGCTGTGAGTAAGACTGAGTGGGGAGCACCCGACAATTGGGAAGTTGGTGTCTGGACAGAGGACGCTCCCCGCCTAGTCTGCGCTCATTGATGGTGGACAATCCTCTTCTGAGGAACCCGTGTGTGCAGCTGTGAAGAGGAGAGCGAAGGCTGACCTCCAGGAAGAGAAGGTGCCTTCATGGGCCTGGACCAGGCGCTGGACGCAACTCATGTTAATGGCTCTAGTCGCCTCAATCCGCAGTTAGCCTGAAGCACCTGGTCTTCTGGGTTGGGCAACTTTCCAGGAAGCATCTTTACTCAGATTCTCTGCCTCTCACACGGTTTGGGGAGTGGAGCAAGGGTCTCCCTCCCTTCTTTGTGCAGCTCAGCCCGGAGGACCTCTGGGGAGCCCACAAACTTGATGTCCCCCAAGAACAGCACATCGCCCATGGAGGAGAGGGCAGAGTGGTCCAGCTCTTCTTGTTCTAACCTGTCAGTTCCTCTCAAGCACACTTCTCCTCCTCTGTCTGCAGTCTCCTCTCCACGTGGGAATCATGTCAGAAAAGTGTTGTGCATCTCTGGGCGCACGGATCTGTGTCTGAGGCCCCTTCCTCCTCTAATACCTCCTTATCTCCCGGCTGTATTTCATCCTTTGTCTCTGCTATCTGCCCCATCTCACGCTGCATGTTTAATATCCTCTTCGTCTCCTCCGTCTCTCTGCATCCTTGCTGGTCCTTCAGCCGTATTTAATATTTCTCCATGTGTGCTAACGCAGCCCAATTAATCTCCCTTCTGGATACGGTCCAGGTTGTAGTTCTGGACTTTTAAATGTCACAGTTATTGGGGACTTCAAGTTCCACCATGAGGCTGTTTGTGATCCCACCCTTCTTTCCCCGTGTCGTGACCACCCACCCCTCTCTTCCCTTCCCTCCCCTCATACTCTCAGCTTTGTCTTATGACTCGCCTGATTGGGAAGGAGCTGGTCTGAGTGTCCCTGGACAGCCAGAAAGAAGGACAGAGGACCTCTATGGCTGAGAGGGACATCACAGCCCTTGAGAACTGTTCCCGACACCACACACATACACTCACTGTCATCCAGGATAAAAGACAAACACATTGACCCCCCTTTAGTACAACGCGGACCACCCCAACTCTGCTGTTGTGACAGACAGCGCCCCACTGCCCTGTCCAAGGCCTGCACAATCTTCGCTGATAGCCTCTCATTTGATCTCATTAAACACGGAATACTGCAAATTCACAGAAAAGGCAGTGATCCCCCAAGCAGGTCTTCCCTGCTCTCTGGCCCAGTGCTGTTTGAAGGATCTGTATTAAAGAATCTTGTCACAAATGGAATTCTGGCCTGCGCCTGGGTGGAATCTGCCCCCACCCCAGTCCCTGCTGGCACTTCTGGGGCCCACAGGCACCCCAAAGCTTGGATATCTGGTCTTCCTGGGTTCTCAAGTCCACGATGGAGGTGTATGTTGCTAAGCCTGATGGAGACAGGATCCATGTGTCCAGCTCACCCCATCGGTGGCCCCATGGTGCACAGCTCTACGTCTCCCTTCCTGTTTGTTACTCAATGTGAGATGTGTCCAAGCGGCCACCATCAGCAGAGCTCACCCGGGGAGGCCGAGCCCTCTGAGGAGTGAGCCACGTGCAGACGGCTCTGCTTCTCCTCAGTGTCCACCCCACAGGGACAGTCCGGATGACTCACTGAGCAGAGGACTCCTGTCCGCACCGTCGCCCTCCACCTGCAGGGAGTGCCGGGGGCTCCAGCTTTGCAGGGCTGGTACGGAGACGCTGGATTCCTGCTAATCCCACAGACGTGATGCGGCATGTCATTGCCATTTCACTCTCTCTGATTAACAATGAGCTTGGGCAACTTAATGCGCCTCTTCAGTCCTCACTGTGATTATCTGGCCTTGCTTTTGCTCAGTGTCTGTGGGAGAGTTCCTCTCTCCTGTGAAACTGTCCTTTGTACACTTTGGATAAAGTGCATGTTTTCTGTATGTGGTACCGAGGGCTTCTCTTCGTCTGTACCTTGTATTTTGCTTTTCCCCAGGAGGGACTGAGTAGTACAATGTGTTAGGCCACTGGATATTAACCTAAAGGTCAGAGGTTCAAGTCCAACCTCAGGAGAAAGCCTGGTGATGGACTTCTGAGGAACGGGCCCGTGAGAACCCGGGAGCGCGGTCCTGCTGACGCGCGGTGCCCCTGGTATTGAGCCAGCTCAACAACAGCTTTGTTTCGACTACAGCTCGCGTTTGTTTGCTTACTGGTTTTCTAAAGAGAAGTTAGTACTTGTTAGGAGTCCTTGGGTGACACAATCGGTCACTCTCAACTACCAACCAGAAGGTTGAAGATTCAACCTCACCTCAAGGTGAGGAATAAGACCACTGATGATCTGCTCCAAAAAAAGTGACCCTGGAGTCGACTCCATCTGCCCCTGCATCCTCCGCCCTCTGTGGAGACAGGGTGTCTGTGGTTGGGTCACCCTTACAAACACCACAGTGCACGGTTCTCCTCTGTGCACCTAGGGTCCTCATGGACCATCTACCTTCCAGCTACTGGGTGATAACAGAAGGCTCTGTCCACTGGACGTCCCTGCCAGGTGCTTCTGGTTATGCGCCTGTCTGATCGCTGGCAGGTTGGTGGTTCTAGCCCACCCAGGTGTACCTGGGAAGACTGACGAGGGGCTTCACTTGCAAAAGGTCACAGGCTTGTCATGCCCTTTGGAGCAGAGTTGTACTCTGGACACTTGGGTCACCATAACTTACCTTCAACTTGACAGTGACTGCTTTGGTTACAAGAGTAACTCTGTATACAAATTGGCAAAGAGGAAGTAAAATTATCCCTCTATGCAGATGACATGATAGTATACTTAGAAAACCCTAAAGACTCAGCAAGAAAACTATTGGACATAGTTGACCAATTCAGCACAGTAGCAGGATACAAGATCAACA
>NW_006399814.1:2631274-2646551 GCF_000299155.1 Elephantulus edwardii | reverse complement strand
TGGGGGTGGGGGGAGGGGTTTGTGCGGGGAGAAGAGTGCAACAATGAATGAATGGAATTAAAAAACAAACAAACAAATAATTAACTCCTTAAAAAAAAAAAAAGAGTACCTCTGGTGAAAGGGCTGTAACTGAAGGGACTGTTGTCCTCACTTTTTCTTTTCCAGATTGTGATGGTGCCCATAATTTCTTCTAAAGATTGTCAAGTGTTGTCTTTCACGTCTTGGTGACCCATCCATCCTGTCTAGAGGCAGGCTGCAGCTGGACTGGAGATCAGCACATGGCCTCTCTGTGGCTGGGCGTCCTTCCAGCATGGTGGACTCACTCCCTGCTTCCTGCTTTCTCTGGCCCCTCAGTGTGACCGCCCCCAAGCAGAGGCCTTCACCTGCTCAGCTGTGGCCTCACAGAGGAAGGGCATCGCTTACACTGTCTCCAAACCACCAGCATCCAGAGCAGACAGAGCCCATCTCTGAATGTAAGCAGCATCAAAGAATTCTCGGTCCCCAGTGAATCACTGCAGGGATCAGTGTTAGTCTCTGTGTCCGCCTCCATGTCCACCTCGTGTGCTGGCTCTGTCTCCCCTCCAGGGGAGGTTCTGTCCCGGGCCACTCACCTGGGTCTCGCTGGGTGTTGGTTCAAGTGCTGCTCTTGCACCCCCCTCCCAGGCTCCCTGCTGGGCCGTTTCCTGGGCTCCTGGCCTCATGGCTGCAGCCAGCCCCATGGCAGTTCCTGTTAAGCTGGGCCTGGGCTCAGAGTGGACAGAGCATGTGTCAGAACCTGCATCTTTGTGTCCTGCTAATGAGAAGTCCTCTAATGTCCCTCCTATGCACTTGTCCCGGGCCCGAGGCAGCCAGCCAGGCCCTGCAGTCCTACCTGTCCTGAGGCCTCTGTAGAAGGAGCCAGAGTTCACCTTTGCGCACAGCTGAGACTCATCCTTTCCTCTCCTTTTGAAATGCTTGTAGCCCAGGGAGTGTCTAAGCATGAGGGCTCTGGGCTCTTGACCCTAAATTCCCTCTCTAGTCACATATAACATGCGGGTCTGATCACTCCCCTGCACTGCTGAGCACATTGAGGTCTAGGGAGCTGGCACCCTGTTCACCAGTCACCTGCACAGTGTGCACCTCATCCAGGGACCAGCAGCAGCACTCGGAGGTGGGGGGCAGGTCAGAGGTGGGGGGCAGGTCGGAGGTGGAGGACAGGGAGCAGGCTGTGCCAGGGGACATAGTCAGATAACGTGACACCAAATATCATTTTATACCATATTTGTGCAGTGTCTCAGCAGAAATTTATCCTTTTTAATAAAAATGCTCTCATGAATCAGATAAAACTCGACACTGGCCAAAAGCCCACATCACAGGAGGAGGTTGCCAGGCCTTGCTTGAGTGGTACCACTGTGAGTCCCAGCCAACAGCCCTACGCCTGTAAGTGGTTAATTAGAGAGGATTACCCAACCTTCCACCCGTGGATTTGAACTGCTCACTTTAGAGGTAGCAGGACAACACGGCACACTGTATATGCCAAGGCTGAAGGTAAACCGCTGAGATGCAGGGACTTGCGTGGACATTACTGACCCCCAGCCTGTGAGGCTTGCGTGCATGCTGACACAGTGACACACCCACAGCTGCGCCCACAAACCAGCCCTTCTCCGGTGATGAGAAGCGCTCTGAGTGGAAGGAGAGGTGGAGGCAGCGTGGCTGGAGCTCTCGGCTGGCCTGGCCACAGCGGCCCTCAGAGGGGTGACATTTAAGCAGGCAGGAAATGAGATGTGAAGTTGCTAGGTCAGTGTGTGTACACTTTATTAAATCCTAATCTTTAAAAACATGGTTTTAATTATGAAATATTTAAAGCATACAGAGAAATTCAGAGAACAATTTAACAAGGCGTGTGCAGAGTGAGCGAGAACCCACATGAGCATTATGCCTATTTGCTTTAAAGCTGTGTTTAAAAAGATGGTGCTGACCAGTCTATTCCAGAGAGGAGCAACTTCGCAGGCAGAGGGGGAGTGCACCTGGCATTCCCAAGGCTGTGAGTGAATCTTCAGGGGAGCACTCTGACTCCCCTTTCTCCCACAGGTCAGCTGATGGGTTTCACATTGCAGTCTTTCTAGTAGAAGCTAATTGTATTTGTCACACTAGGGACCTTTTGCAGGATCTGAACCAATGAAAAGGGACATCTGGTGCGTAGTCTGCAGGAAGTCTAGCTGTAAACCCAAGAGCACACCTTTCTGGAAGTTTGAATTCACCAGTGGCTCCCGGGGAAGAGAGAAGAGTAACCTCGTCCCATAAAATGTGGAGCCTTGGAAACACGCCAGAGGGTCAGCTATGAGTCAGGATTGGCTCAGTGACAACGAGTGAGAATCAATGAATAAATAAGATACGTCTTAAGATCAGAAACGAGGGTGCATCAGCCGATTTTGCTGTCGTGACCGTGTTCCTCCCATCCGCTCATGGTTCTTGGTGTGTAACGAACCCTCCAGAATCTCTCCTGGGACTTGACTCCTTTCTCCAGCGCGTTCAGCTTTAGGGACGTCGACTTTCCTTCTGACAGAACAAACCAGCTCTGTCTTGGAAGAGATGCAGCCAGAGTGCTGTGCGTCAGCAGGGGCGGCCAGACCGTTGTCTCGCGCCCTGTGAGGTGTCACCAGGACAGGACAGTCCCTGGAGAAGGGCATCCTGCTTGGACAAGTAGAGGGTGAGTTAAGGAGAGGAAGACCCCGGTGAGCTGCACTGGCACAGCGGCTACAGCACTGGCGTCAAGCACGGCAGGGCGTGAAGTTGGTGCAGGACCAGGTGGGCTTTCAGCCTGTTGCTATTTGCCTTGTAGCCACTTGTGGCACCTTCCAACAAGAAGAAGACTGGTACAAATCCATGGACATGTTCTGAGGAGTTTGGAGAAGGTTCAAAGGACAACGGTGATGTGTGGTGATCAGAGGAGGCTGAGGGACGTGGGATGACAAGGGCCCAGGAGAAGGACCTGACACTCCTTCCTCTGATGGCAGACTATGATGCCTTCCCACCTCGATGGGGACATTGTGAAATGCTGGTTGTCCACTGTCCCGTACCAGCCACAAACCTGGACACTGAGCAGGACAACCAGACCTCCTCTGCTTTCCCCTTGGGGACCTCTTGCCGTGAATTACCTCGGTCCTGCGGATGAGCCTGTTCGCCCTTCGGGGCTGAGCCCTCACTGGACACAGTTGTCAGGGCCTGGAACCACGCCCATCTGACCACCCCATCGGTGGTGACATGTCCAAGGAGCTGCCCAGGGACAGCCCCTCAGCCTTCATGGGGCCCCTTCTGTCTCCCTTTCCTGAGTCTCCAAATGGTCTCGCTCAGCAGGTTCTGGGACATCACTCTTCCTCTCTTTACCCGGAGACGAGAGCATATGCACATGGGTGAGGAACCAGATTTCTGTTGATTGGATTTCACGGGTGACAAGTTGGAATAATCAATCAGGTCAGCAATGTTGTAAATTAAACCTCTCATTAAGCCACTGTGGGGAGAAAGGTACCCCATTCATCTAAGGCTGTTTAGAAAGAACGCCCCCTCCTTGCTCAGTGTGCTCTTTGCATTAAGTTTCCTCCACTGCTGCCTCATGCCCCGCTGGCTATCTCCCTCTGCTGGGCTCTCTGTCTCTCTCCGTCGGACTTCGTTATCACTACAGATTTGCTCATGGTTGTGGCTCAGTTGTCAGCTCTGACTCAAGGCAGCTCCATGGACAACCTCACACAGACCTGTCTCGTGCTGTGTCATCTTCCCCATTTTTCATCTGCTCAAGTCCATGAATGTGGCTACTGTGCTTTTAAATGCTGTGAGGCGGTCAGTAGGGAATTGCGCTGCTAACCTAAAGGCCACAGGTCTCTGGCAGTTCAAACCCACCAGCAGCTCTGAAAGAAGGATGAACAGTTTCTGATCCTGTAAAGATTTTCAGCCTTGGTAACCGAAAGGAGGGTAGCCATGGATTAGAACAAACTCCACGGCAGTGGGTGGGGAGTCTGCGTGATTGAATAGGCTCCTGTGTTACAACCAAAGAAGAAACAATGACGGATCATAAGACCCTTCAGGTCTCTCTATGTCCCAGCAAAACATTCCTTCACATTAGTCCACCCTGATGAAGCTTTGCATCACCAGTTCTATGGTGTCCCGATCTACATCGAATCACTTCGTGTGGCCTTATTTGGTGGTAGGGGAATCCTCTTCTGAATCCTTCTCTTCAGACTCTGCCTTCCGGTCCTCACCATCCCCTCACTCTGTCTTCCAGCTCAGAACAAGGAACTGGGCACGTAGTATTTCTGTCTCCCCTACCTCAACTATTTGTTCATTGTGGGGGTACAGTGGTACTCCAGGAAAAACTGCAAATAGGAGCCATTGTGCAGGTCAGCCAGGAGCTTCTGCCATTGTTTGCACTGGAGGATTGGTATAAAAAATTCAATTTTAGGATGGGCAGAGATGATGCAATCCTGAGCCACATTATCCAAGATCCAGATAAATTGTAGAAAGAATGATAGTGTGATCTATGTCCAGCAAATTCCTTTTTCTGCCTTGTAATTAGCTTAGAGGAGCACTCATTGAACCATCTAAAATTAATGCCCAGAGTGGTACAATGTGCTTGAAGAATAGATGAGACACGAGGGTGATCTACGCGGTGGAGACTCGGCAGAGCTGCTTCATTATTCTAATCCTGGACGTAACCCCCTTGAAGCACAGAGTCCTCCTGACATCTGTTATGGATGGAATTGCATCTTCCAAAAATATGTTGGCTTCTTCACCTCTGTACGTGTGGATGTGACTTTGTTTGGAAATGAGGTCTTTGCAGATGTTACCACTTAATGTGAGGTCCTGATACAGTAGAGGGGGTTCTGTTCCTACAAAAGACCACAAGAGCCACAGCAAGGAGACCACCATGTCAGGATAAAAGCATAAATGGGAGAGACCCCTACACGCCGAGGAACACCAAGAACTGCTGACGGTTCTCAGACGCTGAGAGCAAGGTATGGACCAGGCTGTATGGAGGCGTACTCAGGAAGAATTGACACAGCCAGTGTCAGACTTCATAACAGAATCAACCTCTGCCGTGCCCAGCTTGTGATACCTCCCTATGACAACTACAAAACACAGACCTTCTAAAGGGTTTCTGGCAGGTTTAATGCCTGTGACAGAGGGGTACACACCTCAGGGTTTCTCCTCCATACGGAAGACCCCGATTCTTTCCATCTTGACTTGTTCTGCCTGGTGCTCACTCTCTGATCAGTTTCTGCTCACCACATGAACACATGCTTGAGCTCTCAGTTTTGGTTTCCATTCTGTGCACAGAGCAGCTCAGTGAAGGCTTGCACTGCGGCACTGATGAGGGCTGCTCTGGCGATGAGACCCTGCCCCGGACCCCCCAACTCTGGGGATGCCCCAGGCTGAGAAGCAAGCACTGGTTTTTGAGACTTCCTCCAGCAGAGAGCTGTGGAAGTTCATTCTCTCTTTGTTGAATCAAAGTAGATTTGGAACTGAGTGATTTCTGAATCCCTGCCTACTGTTTTGACGGAGGATTTTTCATTACCTAGGAACATTTACCGGGCATACAAAACATTTGGAACTGACTCAGTCAATGGTTTATATATGAAATGCCAGAACTGCTTCTTCAACATGGAATCTCAAAAAAGCAGCCCTAAATGACTGACCCCCAAGTGTGGGGCAGTTTATCCGTCTCTGGCAAAGTCTTTGCTCTGTTCAGTCCTTCATGAGATACTTTATCTTTCCTGACACCTGGTTCCACCATTTCAATCTCTCTATCTATCCTGGGTCCTCTTACTCTCCGGGACCTCTGACATTGTCTAAAACTTGAGTATCAGTTGTTTTCAAGAGACATTTTAACTGGAGAATTAAGATTCATGACAACATTGGCATAAGGAATGAATACCTGAAAATCAAAGTTACTCCACAAAGGAATAGATTGTTTACGGCGGAGATTGCTTCCTCACAAACGTGTTCAGGAGCCTAGAAGGGCATTCATCGACTGGGAATGGCCTCTGTAGTGTGAGGCTGCTGAGCTTTTCCTGTCATCCCTTGTTCCTCAGAACCTGATATACACCACTGGGTGGACAAGGTGCTCAAAACTGAACTGTTGAAGGAGTGATGTTGAAATCAATCCATTTAAGACTAAGAGATTGGGCTTGATCTTCTCATAATGTCAACATCTCCTCTCCAGAAAGTAGTGTTATTATTGTTACCTGCTCTTGAATCAATTCACTTATGTTTGTTGTGTTAAGTGTCGTCGAATCATAGACGACTCATAGCGACCCTATGAACGGAAGTCATCGACTCTTGCGTGACTTTCATCCTTTCTCCAGGTTCACAGGTTCACTTATGTTTAGCAGAAGGAAACGCTGTCCAGCTCTGTCCCTTCCGCACAAGAATTGATACCTTTGAGCTCCTTTTTGTGGTTACTTTGTCTATTTATCTTACCAAATTTTCCCTCCTTTTCACTCTCTGTTCTATCAAACAAGAAGTCCTGTTCCCTGCACAAAGTCAATGAGCTCAGTTTCTGTCATCTTCACTTCTAAGGAGTACCTTAGTTGCGTTTCTTCTGAGACTAATTTGTTCCATTTTCTGGCCGTCCACAGTCTATTGAAACCCACTGGCAACATCAGGATATTAATTCATCAAGTCTTTCTGTCTTCCTTTTTTTTTTACCTATGCCTCAACATAAAGATAACAAAAATCCTAACGACTGGACCACTAAGCAACATCATGATAAAGAAAAGATTCAGGTTGTTGAGGATTTAATTTTACTTAGATCTACAATTAATGCCCAGAAAACAAAAGACAAGAAAGAAAATATTTCTTTTTTTTTTAAAGTTTATAGAGAATTAGGATTTCCATTCATTCATTGTTGCACATTTTCCTCCTTGTCCACCCTCCCCCCCATTCACTTTTCTCTTTGGAAAAAAAATTCTTTTCATTGCTGCGCAGTCCTCAGTCTCACCCAGTCCACTTTATTATGCAGCTCTTATTCTGGACTGTGGTCATGCAGATAATATGTAGTCATATATTCCAGTTAATCAGTCCTCTCCCTCATCTGTTTCAGTGCAGTGTATATTATTTATTCCCTCTTTTCTTAGTTTACCCCTGACCCCCATGTCTGTTCTATTTTACAACAGTGGATTTATGTGGTTTTTGTCCTTTTGTAACTGAGATATTTCACTCAGCACAATGTCTTCCAGGGTCACCCAGGTTGTATAGTTCATGAGTTTCTTCTTTTTTAGTTCTACATAGTATTCCATTGTGTGAATATACCACAGCTTCTCTATCCATTCTTTTGTTGATGGGCACTTGGGTTGTTTCCAACTGTTCGCTATTGTGAACAAAGCCGTGATGAACATGGGTGTGCATATATCTGCTTTGGTGGCACTTATGGTTTCTTTAGGGTATATTCCCAGTAGTGGAATTGCTGTGTCAAATGATATTTCTATTCCCAGCTTTCTGAGAAAGAGCCATACTGCCTTGCAGAGTGGTTGTACCATTTTACACTTCCATCAACGTTGAATAAGGGTTCCAGTTTCTCCACAACATCCAGCATTTGTTGTTTGCTCCTCTTCTGAATTTTTCTATTGTTACTGGCGTGAGATGTAAGAGTTGTTTTGATTTCCATCTCTCTTAGAGTTAGGGATTTTGAACATTTCTTCATGTGTTTGTTCACCACCAGAATGTCTTCTTTGTTGAAGTGTCTGTTCATATCCTGTGCCCATTTTGTGACTGGGTTGTTCACCTTTATCTTCTTGTGGTGCTCAAGTATTCTATAAATTCTACATAGAAGCCCCTTATCAGACATGTCATTATCAAATATTTTCCCCCAATCTGTGGCTTTCCTTTTTATCCTGTTGGAGAAGATTTTTTATATGCAAAAGGATTTGATTCTTAGTATTTTATCTATTCATCTACTTTATCCTCTCCTGGTTGTAGGTTTTCCAGGATGCTTGGAAGACTGTTTGTGTTGTGGATTAGGGCTTCTAGAGTTCTTCCAAGCCTTTCTCTGATGACGTTCATAGTCCTTGGTTTTAGTCCTAGGTACTTGATCCACTTTGAGCTGGTTTTTGTGTGTGGTGTGATGTGTGGGTCTTGCTTGAGTTTTCTGAAGATGGTTTTTCAATTCTACCAACACCATTTGTTAAAAAGGCTGTCATTTCCCCACTTAACGGATTTCATCTCCTTATCAAGTATCAGTTGACCATAGGTAGATGGGCTGATTTCTGGGTTCTCAATTCTATTCCACTGATGTATGTGTCTGTCATTGTACCAGTACCGTGCGCTGTCTTGACCACCATGACAGTGTAGTAGGATTTGAAATTAGGGGATGAGATGCATCCTACTTTGCATTTCTTTTAGGATTTCTTTCCTTATTCAGGGGTCTCTTTCCATTCCCAATGAAATTGGAAATTGCCATAACATATTTCTTGAGGAAAATTCACTGCAAAATAACTCTTTAAAATATCCAAAATTTAAGATGTCTCCTCAAAGGCTAACCTGTGCCTGACTCATCTCAGTGTTTTCACTCACTCATATATGGAAGTTGGACAATGAACAATTTTCCATTTTTTATAATATTTGAGCACATTTCCATCTCCCATAAGATCTATGGATTCAGGCATAATTATAAGCAAGTTATTTTTTTGTCCAAGTTCTTAATGAAATGGCATGTGTGGTTAGTGCTCTTTGGTGCCATTGTGTTGGCATCAATTCATTGCAACACTACATACAACAGAAGAAGGCACTGTCTGGTTTGCATCAACCTTACAATTTCTGCTTCTCTTTAGTTCATTGTTGCAACCACTGTGTCGATGCATCTCACCAATAGTCTTCACATTTCTCATGATCCTGCTGCATTCTTTACAATGATATTTTTCTCCAGAGCGTGGCCTCTCCTGAAAACACGTCCAAAGTGTGTGACATGAAGCCTCATCACCCTTGCTTCTGTGGATCATGGTGGCTTCATTTTTTCCAAGACAATTTAGTACATTCTTCTGTCAGTACCTGGTATATTAAATATTATTCTCCAACAGCATCATTCTTCTTCATTGTTGTTGTTCTTATGTGCCTTTGAGTTTCTTGTAAGTCATAGTGACGCTATGTACAATATCTCTAAACCCTGCTCTATCTTGAGCCAGCGTTGTTATCTCTAGCACACGCACCCTCCCATTACCCCAGTCACTGAATCAATCCATCTCATCCAGGGTCTTCCTCTCTTGCACGCTCCCTCCACCATTCCAAGCATGACGTCCTGCTCCAATGACTGGTCCCTCCTTGCAAGATGTCCAAAGTCTGTCCGATGGAGCTGCAGCATCCCAGCATCCAAGAAGCATCCTGCTTTCACCCTCTCCAGAAATACCTGTTTGTTCTCCTAGTAGTCCATGTTATATTCCATACTCTTCTCCAGCATCACAACCCAAAGGGATCAATTCTCCTTCTATCGTCCTTAGTCATTGTCCAGCTCTCTGATGCATAACAAGTAACTGCAGAGACCATGAACTGGATCAGGCACACCTTGGTCTCCAGACTAATATTGTTGCTCTTCAGAACTCTGGAGAGATCCCTGACAGCAGATTTTCCCAATGCAATTCTTTCTTTTATTTTCTGGCCTCTTCAGTAGACCTTATTTATTGTTCAACTTTATATGTGCATACCCTGAAAACTGTCACTAAAAAGAGCACTTGATTTACTTGGCAATGATGTGCTTGTCAATGTTAAGCTGTCTATTAAACTTTCACAGGAATCAGCTAAAAGAGAAAAAAGAAACAAAAAACAACAACAAAACAAAACAAATAAAAGCCGATGGAAACAGCAAAGTTCTGTTCTGGCACGCAGCAGGCCACCGTGAGTAGGAGCAGATTCAAAGACAATTGTGTTCTTGTTTTTTGTTTTCTTTCTTAAAGTCTCATTTTTAGGTCTCTTGGTTGTGAAGACCCTATTTTTATAACAATTTGGCATTTCTGAAATCAGGAGTTTATATAACACTAACAAGTATATTTAAGCCATTGTTCTAATTCCCAGTTACACCCACTAGCCAGGAGTGTATTTAGATTGTTGGTGCCTTTTTCATTTGGACTTTCTGAGTAAGCAATATTATTGTTCTGTTGAAAGATTCACAATGAGAAATAAAACAAAGAGCTGAAGCATGTTCTCAAAACCATACTTGGGTGTAAATGACTCGGGCAGATGGCAGTGGCTCTGAGAAGACATAGGCTGCAGGGCTAGTGGACGGAAAGTCACACTCCAGTGATGCACCCACGATTTACAGAGTGTTTCCTGAGAGTGAGTCTTCCTTAGTGCTGACCTGAAGAACTTTCTAGAAAATCTGAAGACTGTGCTCTGATTGTAAAACCAGCACTCAGTGGTCACTATGTTCTCCTGGGGTGGCTTGTGTGTTGCTGCAATGCAGAAAGCTAGATCATGGGCATTTCAGGTTCCAGCAGTGACCTCCATGGTTGTTAGGTTTTAGAGAAGCCTTTGAACTATGGTTAAAAAGAAAGATCTGCTGATTTGCTTCCAAAAATTAGCTAGTGAAGTCTGTATGGGTCACAACAGAAGACTGTCTGATGCTCAGAGAACTGACTGGCCCAGTTCAGGAAGATGAGCCCTTAGGTTGGAAGGTACTCCAAATGCGTAGTGGTTGCATCAGTGGATTCTCAAGGGTTAACTATTGTGAAGACAAGACAGCACAGGACTAGATATTTTGTTCCATTGTGCCTACCTTAGAGTTCACTGGGAAACAATGTATACAGCAACAATTGCAGGCAGGGGACTCACTGGCTTTTTATGGAGAACTGACCTGGCCATGGGAAGAGGGTTGCAGTTTTGTCAGTGATTGGCTCAGCTTGGCATGTCCAAGCATCCTACTTCCCTGCAAAATACCCCATAGTCTGTCATGGTTTTAATGACATGGACACCCATGGACACAGACTTCCGGGAACTGAAGTAGACTCTCTAGGAAAGTTAACAGTCAGTCCTGAGGATGGCAGTTACTAGTGTCAGAGAGCTGCGTCTTGTCATTTTATATCCTTTTCTTCTTTAAAGCAGCCCTGGTGGTGAAGTGTGTTGGTGCTATGTTGCTAACTGAAAGATCAGTGATTGAATCTACTCGCTGTTATTCTCAGACTTCTCCTATTAATATTTACCACCTCTGAAACCTGACAGAAGACTGCCATGAACTGGAACTGACTCACTGGAAGCAATGGGTGTGGTTTTGTTATCCTTCAGTCTGTGGGTCACTAAGGTCACTGGTGTTGAAGGGTGTCCATTTTCCTTCACATTCTCTGTAGGGATTAATCTTATCAGGGCAGAAACTGCTTGGGTTTAGACAAAACAAAACCCCTGACATAGGACAGACAAAACCTTGATTCTTCCACTAATGGTGCCTTCTGATAAAGTTGTGATTATGGAAACAGGGAAGGTCGGCAATTAAAACAGAAATGGTTAAATCATCTTGGAACAGATGAAATATTTTACTGTTTATGTAATAAAAAAACTTGTCAATAAAAACCATGAAAACTACATGTCATGAGGACTCCCAATCATTAGCTCATCTCTCACCTCTTGACTAAGGGAAGTCTTGAGTCCTTTATTCTGATTGTCCGATGTTTTCTTGCAGGTGAGAGAAATGCAGCATACGGTGACTCTGCTATGATAGGAGGTAAACAGCAATCAGAACCATGTGGAACAAAACGTGAAAAAGTATGGACTTCTTCACCTCAGTAAGAGACGAGGCCAAAGAACACTACTTTATCTCAGTAAGACACAGGGCCAGTGAACACCTCCATGTGTAGGCATTTACACATAAGGAAATTATTGGAGAAGTGACAAGAGCTGACTTAAGACAAAGGAATATATATTAAGATTCTTCAAGAATTCATAAAAACCACTTCATTGTGCCACCTCATCTTTGACCTCTATTGTTTGTCCTTCACCTAGAACTTCAGCTGCTTATCCCTGGGATTTTTCCCCATGAAGTTCTCTCATAGGTAGAGTTTCTCTGAGTGATGATGTATTCTTTTACTTTCTGTTTCCACTGCCATAGCAAATAAACTATCACATTATCTCATTTGTGTGTGTGTGGGGGGTTACTAAATTTTTTAATATCTGACCCCGCTAAATTGTATGGCCACCTGTATAAGTAGCTCCTTAATGCTACAAATTGACTCAGTCCAGCAGGATCTGAAAGATATAAAGGTATATAATATACTTTTCTTTAAGGAGTCTAAAGTGAAGTATGTTGTTCGTTGCATTCTTGGTGGGAGGATCTTCCTTTTTCGCAACAATACCAGAATCCAACATCAATAATGGGAACCACTACTGCCATGAAGCGCCCAAGGACCAAGCGTGATCACCAGTAAAGGAAAGGCTAGTCCATTAGAAGACAAAGTGTCCGGACTCTCCTAAAGCATGGTGTGCTGTTGATCTCCTTCAAGGTCAGCCGCAGCAGCAGACTTCTGCATTAGAAATAAGAGGAGTGTTCACAGAGTCCAAGTGACAAGCTCCAGAAAACTATATCGCCCCTGCTAACAGGAATCAGCATCTCCCATCCTACCAATGAAACTCTGATTTGTTCTTGATGTAAAAGGTAATGTAATTACGTTCTTGTTTAATACAAAAGTAGTTTTCTCAGTTCTACCTTTTCATTTAAGGCCTTTCCCCCACTTAAAGTGTAAAAATAAAAGCATAAACAGAAAAAAATAATTTCAAAATAAAAACTCTCAGGGCATGCTAAAACTGAGAGGGTAGCTGGATAGAGATAGGTCCTAACCTCTGTCGACCCCACAGAGGATAGAGAGCAGCTGCATGTCAAGGGAAGATGGCCTCTGACTGCTGTGTTCATCAGTATCACCAAGAACAATTCAGAATTTAGAAGAGGCAGGGTAATCTCCATCAAGCTGTGTGAGACCTGAAAGGGCATATAAGAACTGAGAGGGCAGCTGGATAGAGCAAGAGCCTTTCCCTCCCTTGATTCCACATGGGATAGATATCGTGCAGCTGCCTGCCAGGGAGAGGTAGTCGCTGACGGCTGTGCTCACTAGCACCATCAAGGACAATTCCTAACTTTAGAAGAGGTGGACATAGGCTGAAGAGATCCCCACAAGAATATGTGCAAGAACCGAGAGGGCAGCTGGATAGAGGTAGGGCTCTGCCATCTTTGACCCTACAGGCGGTAAGGAGAGTGGAGCTGCATGTCTGAGGTGGTCCCTGGCTGTTGTACTCATCAGCACTATATAGGACAATTTCAAACGATAGAAGACATGGGCAGCAGTGGGACAAGATTCCCGCAAGGCTGCACTGCAGTTCACAGAAAAGTTGAAGATCCATAAGAGAGGAGAACTTTCCCAGTATACAGGCCCAGAAAAGACTTGTGGCATAGTAAGTTGAACACTTTAAATAGGCAACATAGTAAGGGAACACTTAAAATATGCAACTAATAAATATCATCACAAAGATAAAGAACTGTCAACAACCTACACATACATAATAGAAACAACACATACAAAAAACAAAATAACAACACATGTTGTTGTTGTTGTTAAGTGCCGTTGAGTCACAGGCGACTCATAGCGACCCTATGAAGGAGAGTCCTTGACACTTGGGTGCCTTTCATACTCTCTCCAAGTTCATAGGGTTACCGGAGGCAAGCTATTATGGAAGCGGATGCCACTCCTCCTTCCACGTTTGTTCAATCGGGAAGCTCCACCCTACTCTCAGTCCACATTGGGTAGCCAGCCATTAACGCATTTGACACATATGTGTCACAGTGTTCAGCCTCACAGCAACCACCAGTGACCAAGGGACGGCAACTTGTATACCAGGGCTATATGACCTAGAGGAATGTCTGAACAAAAACAACACATACAAAAAAAATTACATAAAATTAAGAAAGCAGCAGGCCGTTTTAAACATTGTGGGAAGGGAAAAATCCTTCTCCTAAAAAAAGGAGAACATATAGCAGATGCAACGAATACCCCAGAAACAGACAGGCAGAAGATTTATATTGATATGGAGTCATACAAACAACTACAGAAGAAAGTCTAAGTAAAAGAAGAAAGACTAGATGTCATAAATAACGTAAATACCCATTTGGGATTTCTTAAGCCAAAGGGGAAGAAGCATAGACCAGGAACAGTTTCCTAGAGGACAATACATCTCTGCACACTCTCATCCAGGTACTTCCATCCTTAAACCAAAATGGGAACATCAACCTGCAAGCTGTTGAGAGAACATCTCCCCCCCACACACACACACAGGACATTATACAATTTTAACAGCCTAATATTTACCAGGAAAAGATTATCATAATATCAACAAAGCAGCAGGCGGTTTTAAACATGGGTGGGTGGGAATAACCAAAATAATGCTTCTCCTAAAAAACGCAGAGCATATTGTAAATCCAATAAATAACCCAGAGACAGAGAACCACAAGAAATATTTTCATGTGGAGTTATTTAAACAGCTACAGAAGAAGGTGCAAATAATGGAAAAACAAAGGAAGACATTAAGAAAGAAAATATCCCAGAGATAGAGAACAGAAGAAACATGTTGCTGAGGAGCAAATTGAAAAACTACAAAAGAAAATGCAAAAGATGGAAGAAAGAATTGAAACTATAGATAAAGAGGTACAAAAACCTATAGAAATCATAGCAAGACAGAGAGGGTACAGTTAACAAAAGAAATATAGAAAATGCAATACAGAATATTAAGACTGAAATGAGAAAAATGTCCAACATGCTGAAGGAACAATAAAGTAGAATAGAAGAGATGGAACAGACAGTTGGGCGCTGGAAGAAAAGAGTCTCAATGGAAATATGCTAGAATAAAAATCAGATATAAGACATAAAAGAAATAAAAAAAGCCTTAGAATAATATAGGATAACATCAAAAGGAACAATACACATATGACTGAAATCCCAGAACATAAGAGGGACACAGAAATCACTGAACAAATTGTGGAAGAGGTACTAGAAGAAAATTTCCCAGCTATTATAAACAATGAAAATATCCACATTCAAGAAGCTCAATTAACACCAAATAGACTAGACCCAAAAAGACAAACTTGAAGACATATCATAGCAAAATTCTCCAAAATAAAACGTATGGATAGAGTACTAAAAGCAGCCTAAGAAAAATAAAGAATCTCCTACAAAGGAGAAATAATTAAAGTCTGATTTCTCAGCAGAAATCATGCGAGCAGGAGATAATGGGAATGCATACATAGAAAGTTGAAAGAAAATTAATGCCAGGTGAGGATCCTGTA